>NW_022589048.1:0-365526 GCF_009834535.1 Camelus ferus | reverse complement strand
ATCAGAGATCAATGGAATTTCATTACAGTGTAATGATATCTTTAGTTTTAAAAACATTATCATTTCCATAAAGTGAGGAGAATTCTGCTTGTCTTCAAGTCTAGCCCACACGCTGACTAGCTGTGTAACAATAAAGGAAATTATATGTATACATGGAAAACTTTAAATAAAATATTTGATTGGGAATCAGGAAGCTTTTCTTTGGGTGGTGATTTCATGGAGCACCAAATTCTGGGAAGAAGGAGCAATTAAAAGACACCCTATTATCGCCAAGCCCTAATTGCATTTAGTTAATATATACATAAAAGAAACATTCAGTTTTTGGCATTCCTTAATTATGTTTTAAATTATATATTTTAAGAACTTGTAAATATTGAGTCCCTTAGAGCAATAGTAAATATTATTAAACCTAAACAAAATATATCAGACCTCAGCATCTGGTAACATATGTTTACTTTTCATTTAAAAATAAATTTGCTGGTTTCTTTTGGTTTTCTTCTAGAAAGATGATACTACTGAGCATGCTTAGGTAGATAGCTTGAATTCTCAGATTTATTAATAAGCTGTTTTTTTGTTTCTGTGAAACATCAAAGGATATTTGAATAATCTGATTCTTCTAATAGCTTTCCCATTACTAAAAGAAGCTGTGAAAGTGTTACTGGATTCATAACTTAACATTTACTTAAAAAAGCAAAGTTGAGCCCGACGGATATGGAGGATAATAGGAAGAGTTTGCCATCCGATTTGAAAAATACATAAAAATTTTCTCCACTAGTCTCAAAACAGAAAGCTCTTACGCATTAACAATTGGATCCTCGTTCCTCAATAATCATCTAAACTTAGAGAAACATCAACAGAACTGAGCCTATTAGGGAAAATGACTCAATCTGGAGAATGCTGAGTGGATAACACTCGAAGATCTGCTTGATAGATATGAATTAGAGGAGAGTAAAATGTGAAATCACATGTCATCACGTGCCTTCAACTTCTCTTGTCCACTTCTGATAATCACAGCTAATGGGACTTCATCCCACTTAACAAAATACCTCCGCATGAAGACGACAGGAAATGGAAGTGGAAACAGAGACCATGACAGGTGGAGATGAATGTCTGGAGAGCCGCAGAGTGGGCTGTAACATCTCATAAGAGAGGAATCAAGAGGGCCAAACAGAGAGAACTGACAGCTCCACGCAGTTATTTCCTGTTACTGTTACATAGCAAATAAATTGCAGGGAGTGGGAGTGGTGGCCACCGTTTTGATGGAGAACCAGTGAATGCAGAAAATGTAAAGGATGTAGGCAAATCTCTTCTGATAGGCTGGAGTGTGGTAATGAGGCAATATGAGAAAAGGACAGCACCAGTCTGTATTGCTCCTGAGGGAAGAACTTTCAGTCCCCAAGGTCTATAATCCAATTATGTCCTCAAACCATATTCCTAAACTGTCATCTCCTTAAGGAGTCACTGCCCTCAGAACAACTACAAGAGAGAGCAAGTGCCTTTCAATCAGAAAGGACTTTTTGTTTTTTGTCTCTGGGGTAACAACACTAATATAGTTTCTTGTCCATAAAGAGAACTACCAGGGAAACAGAAGAACCAGAGTAGAGAGAAATTTAGTTCATAATTTCAAAGCCACTTGAATGAACTTTCAGTTCAACCCCTATTTCCATTTGCCTGTGACTATCAATAGTGTTCAGTATTGTGCTTATTTTTAAATTCATATTTGATTTTTTTGATGAACAGAACACAACAACAAGGCTTTCTGACCTGGAACCTTTTAGAAAGGAAGAAGCACAGAAGAAAGAAAATGTAATTGGCCAGATGGAAATTTTCCATTTAAAAACCCATCAAAGCAACACTGTTACTGTATCTTCAAGTATATCTGCATTAGTTTTCATTTAGATTTACTCATTAATCATATTATACTTCATTTCCTCAATTCTAAAAGGTTTTTTTTTTTTCAATCCATCAGGAGGACCAGTGCTTCTAAATTAGACACTGTCATAGAGAGCAGTTCAAGAGTACTTGGCTTAACTCTAGACTCTTCTTTCAAATTTATACTCAGACTCAAATTCAGATCAAGCCAACAGACAAGTCATCAGCTGGGAGGAAGCTTGGAAAGTCCCTAGTTATCAGCAAGTTTAACATGATATACAGGACGTGGAAGCTCTTGATAGTCTTATGGGACCCCCCCCCCCATTTTCATGCACAATAACAATACCTGACAAGATTTAGACTGGCACAAGTATAGTGTCTGTCAAAGGTGCTTCAAGATTTATTTGGCTCTTAGTCGACTCACATTACTACAAGCTCTTTGATACACAGAGCACAAAGCCGCTTAACACTGTTGCTATTAGTGTTCAAACCACATTGAAAACACTTCATTAAACAGCCTACTGCAGTGTAATTGTTTAATAATATTTTGATTAGGTTGTTTAGTAGACAATCCATGCTGTAAAACATTCTCTTGCTGTCAAGTGAATCACTGGTAAAAAGGCTACGGCAAAATACTTAAGAGAGACTCTTAGAAAAGAAATCAAAGTGGGAGAAAGAAAGAAAGAAAGAAAGAGAGAAAGAAAACCTCTAAGTCACTGCTTTTACTACCCACTGCACTGTTTCCTATAGCTCCTGTAACAAATTGCCACAAAATTAGGAACTCAAAAAGACACAAATTTATTAACTCACAGAGCTAGAGGTCAGAAGTTTGACACGGATCTCACTGGGGGAAAATCAGTGTCAGCAGGTCTACGTTCCTTCCTGGAGGCTCCAAAGGAGGGTCCATTGCCTTGTGTTTTCATCACTGAAGGCTTCCTGCATTCCTTGGCTCATGGCTCTCTTCCTTCATCTTCAAAGCCAGCAATGGTCAATGGAGTATTTCTCAAATACTGACCCTGACTCTTCTGCCTCCCTCTTTCACTCGTAAGAACCTTTGAGCCCACCCAAATAATCAAGGAGGATCTCTTTAAGGTCATCTGATTGACAACTTTAATTCCACCTGCGATTTTAAATCTTTTTGCCATGTAATATGCATACTTCCAGGTTTCAGTTACTAGCATATGGGCATCTTTGCTGGGGCAGGGAGGGGAGAGATGATTCTGCCTGTCCCACCCACCATGTTGCCTCATGAAAGTTATATAAAACTCATATTTCACACAGAAACACTTCTTTGGGTGAGTGGAGTGGGATTTAAAAGGGATGTTATATGTTTCATATATATATATATGTATATTCCTTGGTCACCTTCATTTTAGTACAGAATCTAATTTCAAGGATTAATGTCAAGAGTGTAGATGTTCTGAACTCTTTTATTCGTAAAATACTTTTTAGGTCCTTAACATGTGGGAGATGTGATTCTATGAGCCTTAGTTACAGTGGTGAGAACCACTTCCAGTGCTCAGGAAAAAACGACTGGGTATGATAGGTGATCCCACTCCTTCACAAAGTTCCCCACTAGATGCAAATGAGCTGTAGCTCTCAAGAATGAAGACAGAGGTTTGCACCATTTTCATCAGTCCCGCTTCCATGGCAATGATAATATTTGGACATTTTGTGATGAGGGTGTTGCTTACTCTAATTACTGGCTTCAAAAAGTAGTAATCTTCAGTGTCATACAAATTAGTCATTAGTTTTCCAAATATTTCTTAATGGCAATGCATGTTTACTGAAAAAGTTTGCCCAATTCTATTGAATGATGAAATTTCGATGTAATTTTTCTCAATAAACATTGGAAAAGTTTCCTAATTCTTTGAGGTGGTAGGCAAAAATACATAAATTTTGAAATCTAATAAAATATTTTATAGTATCATAAATTTCAGAATAATAAATTGCTTTAAATATTATGTACAATGACTTTCCAACTTCACCTGTTTCCAAGGTGGGAACCCAATCTTTCTGAAAATGTGTTCTATTGTTATTAAGTTCTGAATATTAAAAATATCTTCTTTGTATGAAGGGCAGTATTTTCACTTTGCATGATATTTTAATGTGTTTGGTGAAGTCCAACCCCATAGTTACATAGAACAATTCTATTTTCTATTTCTAGGTCAATCCTGAAAATATTTAAAGAAAGTTATAATATGTGCCCTGGGAAAAAATAAATACCCCGATCTCTAGAATGGTTTGGTGGTGTCTGATCCCTTCATCAGCCTGATTGTGTAAATTTAAATAGAGTTCTGTTTTTATCATATCAATATTTCTCCTAAAGTCTTGTTCCTGGAAAGAAATAGTATGTTCTAAGTGTTTCTGACAAGATTTTCCCCACCATCATGCTTAGATACTGCACTTTCACTGATGTTTATTTATACCACTGTGGCATGATGATTATTTAACATTCATTAAGTGGAGGATGTCTGAGTAGTCTGTACAGGAGGAGAAAGAGGAGAGGCTGGTCTTGCTGTCTCAGGGGTGGACAAGGTAGACAGGAGGTAGGAGAGGTAGGTACCCTCAGTGTAAATTTAAGGAAATACATTATAATTTCTAACTTCCTTGCTTTTTCATTTCATTAAAAATGCTTCTGTATGGTACCAGTCCTTCCACTGTTTGCTTTAGTTTCAGTGCCCATATCATTGAAGAGTCCATATCATAAAAGAAGTCAAAAGCAATCTTAAATAATCAGAACCTTTCTGCCAGATTGTCTAATATCATTTTTTTTCTTTCTGGCTCTGTTTCCTCCATGTCTTCTTCCTCCTCATCTGGCACTGGTTCAGAAGCACTCATTTCTACCACCAAGTCGTCTTTGGTTAATTCTTCTGGCGTAGTGTCGATTAGGTCTTGAATTTCAAGATCTGTATCTTGAAACCCTTAACCTTCCACTTCTTTTTTTTTTTTTTTTTTTTTTTCCATATCCACAGTCTCTTTCACAATTTCCTTGATTGGCTTTGTGATAAATCCAGTGAAGTCATGCATATCTGGACACAGCTTTCTCCAGCAGGAATTTATTGTTTGGGGCTTGATGGTTTTCGTATCTTTTTCTAAAACAACAATGACGTTTTCAATGGTGTAATCTTTCCAGATTTTCATGATGTTCTCTCTGCTAGGGTTCTCTTCCATAGTGTGGATAGTCCTTTGCACAGAGTACTACAATGAGCTCTAATGGTCCCTAAGACCCCCTGATCTAGAGACTGAATCAGAGATGTGTGTTTGGAGGCAAGTAGACCAATTCAAGTTCTTTAATATTGAACTCATGAAATGCTAGGTAGCCAGAGGCATTTTCCAACTGAAAACAATAACAGCAACAACAACTTTAAGAAGCAACCAGTTACTAGCAAGATATATCCTGACTTCAGGGAAAAAGCATGGATGGAACCAATCCAGAAAAAAGGGTTCTACCTGCCCAGGCCCTCTTGTTGTATAACCAAAACACTGGCAGCTGGTGTTTACCTTTTCCCTTAGAGGCTAGGGGTTTAGCAACCTTATAGATAGGGCAGTCCTGCAGTTTGCTTTAGTAGTGCTGCTGTTAAGTCTCTTTCATTGCCTACTGGTACTATTAGGTTCTCTTAATAATCTGTTTTTAATTTTGTATTTTTAATCTGAAAAACAAAACTTTAAATATGGCTTCATTAAACCTTATCTTACTAGATGTAGTCCACACTGCCTGAAAGCTGCTGGGATATTGATTCTCCAGCCCATACTTCTGTGATTCCCTTCCTAGAGTTATGTCTGGGGCACAGTTGGATAGATGCCCTGGATATCTTCACTAAATTCATGGCTAAAAGGTAAATAAAATTAGTTCAAAGAATATCAACAAAGGTGGTCACCAATGCATGAAGCAACACACACCCAGCAAAGGCTTTCTCACTCACCTGATTGGGATACTGGCTACAGAAATAATTTCTAAACATTAATTCACTTTTTACTCAGGATCCTTAGCACTCTTCACATAAAACTGAATGCAAAATGCTGTTGTGAGGAACAAACAAAGATGGAGTTTCTCTGGTTGAGGCTGGGCGCATCCCAGAATTTACTGCCCAGTCTGGGCTTTACCGGGTAAGGCAGCCCTGGAACCCCTTTGCTAAACATGAGGGCCTCAGGGCATGAAAACTCTCAGTCTGTGTTGTTTGTGAAACAGAGCAACAGAAGCCTTCATTCAAACTTTATTAAATATATGCTGTGAATCAGTCAGCTTCACAGTCGGGTCGATTCCTTTGTTAGTTAGTAATTTACATTTGTCTTTTCAAAATGTCAACTGCTGGAAACCACTTAACTGTTTCTTGATGTCAAACTTCATGCTGGGGTATGAAGTGATATTATCATTATATATTAAGCAAAATTTCTAGTCCTTAGTCCAATTGAGTATTACAACCAGCGAACACAAAATTCAGAATTAGACGATGATTTCAGCCAGAAGAGATTTAAGAAATTGTTGAGTATGAGTCTCTCATTTTACAGATGAGAAAACGATGGCCTGGGGAGGCTGGAGAACATTGTTACTGACACATGGCTAACTGTTAAACAGAATAAAACCCTCATTTGAATCCAGTGATATTTCTCATGTTTTTTCAGACTGACATGGTTTTTTAAAAATACATACATCAGACATGTGAAGAAGTGAAGCCTAAATACATTTGGATGCAGATAGTTCTTTTTGTTGCCTTACTAATCGTATCTAAATGTTAGTCTCCATACTTTTAGAAAATTACAAATTTTAACAATGAATTTGATGAAGGCTCATAAGAATTTGTGACTGTTTGAACTCATACAGCATTTTCCTTATATAATTTGTATTTCAATGTAAAATGTTTCTGAGGAAAACAAAGGGCCTAAGAAGGGAGAATCTGCTATCAGCTTATATGAAAATTTGCCAGTCTCTTGGGAGATACCAAGATTTTAGCTGTCATTGAGCTATGCCAGGAGCAGAATATTTTTAAAAGATTTAAACTACAAAACCACTTACTGACGTTCCTATAATGGCATTCATTTACATACCTATGCATATATTAACATGCATCTTAATGTGGCAAAGGGACAAAAGGGCATTAAAGGCACTGTTAGTTGATAATATTGATAACAAAGGCATTTGTGCCAACACTCTTTGTATTTATTGAACAAAATTATTAGTGTACATATATAATCAGCAGTTACTAAAATAAAAAGGATGATCTAATAAAATAGTCCCTTCAATGCTGGACAAACAATAGTTTAATAGCAAAATGAATTCCAGTATTTTTTCTATCTTTTAATGCTTCTACCTTGTTTCAAAATGTTGGAATTTACTATCTAAAGAGAATCTTCTAGACAAAAGAATCCGTATAGAAGTTCTTGCTTTACCAATATCCTTAGTACATTAAAAGCACTCTGAAGAATGGGACTTTTTTTTAAGGGTGAATTTAAACTCTATTTATAGGACACTGCAAGATATAAAATTCCACACAGAGATAAGAGACTCATTGAGAGGAGAGGTTTCATACAGTGTGTACAGTTTGGAACTGTTCAAGTATAGTTTCATTGTAAAAAATGCTACAATAACAAACCACATCTTTAAAAAAGTTCTTGTAGAGAAACAGTAAGACTCAGTATATGGGTCAAATAAGGAGAGTCTTGTTGCTAGGAGCAGCCTTACATTTGGAATTTAGAAAGTTAGGGGAGCCTGCTTCGGTTTGACAAAGGTTTAAGAGAGATTTTTGTTTCCGAAAATTTAGGGTAGTAGACTAAAATATCACAGCACTTTGAGCCATCATAATTTATCTCTTTCTCATTAAAGCTTTATTATTTATAACCTAATTGATTTAGGAATAGTTTAATGTTAGACATAATTGTGTAAAAAGAATGTGCTGGTCATACATTATCTTTGGAAACTAGTTAATGAACTTGATTTCATATGCACACACATGTGTATACATAACACACAGTTTTAAGAACTCTGAAATATCTGTTTTCCTTGATTAAGTCATTTGTCATCTTTTTCCTTACATGATTATCACCAAGTACCATGCACTACAAGTAAACAAGAACCAATGTAATGTTTCTGTTTTCACAAATAAATATCTTACATAAGAAACTTGAAGAATTAAATGATTATCCAAGTCATTACCTGACAGTAAAAAAATGAACTGTATAGAACAATTATTAAGCTGACATAGTTCTAGCAAAACAAAGAAGCCCAAGAAATGCAATCACCCTCACATCCTCATGAGCCCAACATTAACTATAATGCTCCCAACTGGGAGTCTTTAAGTGATTGTGGCTCCTACTCACAATAAAATCAATATGATAAAACATTTTTTTGTTGACTTAGAATAATAGACTTGTCTGACAAAATATGCTGCAGTGTTTGGCTTGGTTTTTAGTCCACTAGTCTGTCAGTAGTTAATCATGTTTAAAAATCTTTTTTTTTTTTTTGACTTTTACCTAATTGTCTCCAGGCTTAGAGTGCTACTTACAATAGGTTCAGTCAAAATCTAAATCCAGTTACACTCGTTCATCTAAGAGAGAACGGGGAAAAGTCTTTGAGTTACTATCACTCTTTCCAGTGGTAAACACACGCGTGACTAATGCATATTTTCATTAACAACTGTGAAAATTATTTAACAAATATAACAAATCAAACATAACTTTTAAGATGGGACAAGATTAATCAAGCTTTGAAAACTTCTCAGGAAATCAGTCCTGTAGGCAATTTGGCATATTCTTACTGGAGAGAAGAGAGTGCTTTAATTTTTTTAACGACATTATTACAAAGTCAGTTTTTTCCTTAATCCATGGCATCTGGATTTTCATCTAAAAATCATGTGATGCAAAATTAAAGCAAATTTTTTTTAAAAACTCCATGTTTTCATCATTACTCTGCTCTCAGCATAACTTTTTTCCTAAACCCTATTTGAAAAATTCTTAAGAAACAAACCAAAATCAGCATAATCTAAAATGTCAGAGTGGCTTGAACTAAAAAATTGGGCTAATGTGTATTAAGGAATTTGAAATATTTTCCAGGAAAAATATTTTAGATTGTTAGTCAGTGAGTAACTTTTTGGCTACTATCATAAAGATGTAGTTTCTTCTCTGCAACCTAAATAGATACACAGGACAGAGGAAAATCCTTTTCTTATCCTGGCCTCCCACTACAACTACCTAAATATAGCTGGAGGGTGGTGGTGATGCAAAGTTAGCAACTAACTTGAAATGGTTATATCCTATGATACATTCTACATTTACTTTATAACATGTCTCCAAATCCATTTTTTGCCTTAAAACATAGGCTCCCAACCCTTCTCCAAAGCCATATTTTCCCAATGATATGTGACAAATGTTAAGCAAGGCTATACTTACTGGGGCTAATTATAAATTCAATCTAATGGAAGAGAAATTTAATCTTGATTTACCTGCAAGGCTGGGGGTTAAAAATAATGTTGCACATTCAAACAGCAGAATTTTAAATATGCCAGTATCATTATCAGCAATACATAGTGTTTGTTGCTGCAATGCATTTGGAGACACCGATCAAATAGAGTTCCAGATCAAATACTGTTCATGGATAAATGATTTGACCTTGTAAGTAATGTAAGGAATAGTTAAAGGAAAAGTTGCTAACATAGAAGGGTTTCTACTTCCCCAAGGCTCCCAAAGAAAAAGAAAGAGCTTCATATAATCCTCGATACCACAGGAGTCTCTCTTTCACTGCCCAACTCAGAATTTAATTTACTTGCTTGTTTTTCAGTTGGGTTAAGTCAGGGGAAAAAAAAAAAAAAGACAGATAGATGTGTCTTCACTGTCTATGTAATACATTTACCTGATCTAAGGGAAAATTCAAAATTGATTTTCACCATGCTTTTGAAGTCAGATAAATTTTCCACATTCTAGAATTCATGAAGAAGTCAAGTCATTGATTCCTGTTAAAATTAAACAGGTGAGTAGCCTGTTTGAGAGATTAGAACAAATACAGTCCCTTCTTTTTACTAGGACCCAATTGCATTTCTTGTGTCAGCCTATTAGTTTGAGAGCATTTGAAAATTATTCTGTAATTGTAAACTTAATGATCTTCAACATCTATGATTCATCATAGATGCCTAGAGGATAAGAGAAAAATCCAGCTTACTTTGAAAGTACCAGCAGCAAAGCTGTTCCTATCCTGTATCAACTCATTAGTCCAGCCCGTATCAAATTTTTTAAAGGAGATACCAAAAAAATGAATGTTCCAAGTTTGTATATTGTCATTTTAAGACTTTAAATTATCCTTTCCCTAGATTGAGTTACTTTAGAAAGTATAACTAGCTCATGTAGACACCTGCTTGTGTTGAAATGCCCATACTCCACTGCCAAGGTCTCTCTATGGCTTTGTTATCCCAGGTTGCCACGATGCCATGCTGCTTCTTGATGTCAGAGGCAATTTACACTTGAGAGATAAAACCATGGAGAAATGAAACAGGGTCCTAAGAGAAGAACTATTTAGAAGGTACAATTATGCTTTTTTTAAAAAATTATAGTTACTGAATGCTAAGTTGATAAAAGTATTTGTGTGTGTGTGTTTGTGTGTAGATATATGACCAAATGCCACAAAAAGCCACTGACTCACTACACTGTGTAAGAAAAAAGGATATTATAGTTCCCTTTTATATGGCTTGTGGGTCCCTCCCCAAAGTGATCCCCATATCTCCCTCTTCCAAGTATGCATATTCTTAAACTTGGTATAAATCATTTCTGTGTTTTCCCTTATAGTTTTTCCACCTATATTTGTATTAATTAATATATGCTGTTTACTTGGGCACAGTTTTTTACTTTATATAAATGGAATCTTCCTGCTTACAGTTTTTAGTGACTGGCTTTTTATGCTCAACATTATAGTTTAGTTCCAGCCATGGTTTCTTACAGTTGAAATTAATCCATTATTTTATTGACTAGTAAACCACTCCAAGAATATGCCAAAGTTCTTCATCCCTTCCGCCCTCCTTTTCTTTCTTCCCTTCCTTCCTTCCTCCTTTCTTTTTTTCTTTCTTAAGCCAAGATGTGGCAGGGGGAGATCACCAAGATGGTGTCCACAGACTACATTCCTTGAGTGCAGCTCCACAGGCCGGGGCTAGACCTGAAGCCTGCCCTCAGGCTGAATCTCCAAGACAGAGAGGCCTCCTTCATAGAAAGACTGGGGAGTGTGCTCCAGTCAGCCGTCTGTGTAGTGGCCTCAGGGTGGGAGCCTACAAGAACTCTCTCTCTGATTTCCACGCCCCGTGGGACCCAGAAATGCAAGCCCAGCCCCCTCAGCCACCAGAGCCTGCTGATCAAGGGGCATCTCCTGGGCAGCAACAGCAAAAACCAGGGCTCCAGGCGGACAAGTCAGGATAGCACACGAACGCAGAGCTCCCTTCCAGGGACACTGGCACTCTGGAAGGCGGCAAAGGGTTAATCTGTAGATGGCTCCTGTCCTCTTCTGTCTCTGCAAAGGATTACAGTCAGGCCCTAGATGACGGTTTAATTAGAAGCCTGCCTACAGGTCACAGCCATGATGAGTAGCTAATGGCCTCCCTCACAGAAAGACCAAGTTCCTATTTTGTCTCCTCTTGTGCCCAGGGGGATGTAGCTGTTTAAGAATTATTTTCTCCTTTGGTTACAGTCCTGCGGAACCCACAAGCACAAGCCCCACAGGTCACCAGAGCCAGGCGATGCAGAGGTTACCTCTGGCAGCACTCACAAAAACCCGGCACCAGCCAGTGGTATGAACTCCTTTCAGGCTGACTGATTATTTCTTCCTTTTATTGAGTTTCACCTTGTGTGAAAAAACTACTCAAGATTGTTTCTGCTGGGTTCTTTGTTTGAGTTACATTGACTTGGCAGTGCTCTACACGCTAACCCTTTGTCACTTATATAGGGTGCAAATATCTTATCAGTTTATTGTATATTATTAATTTTTATGACATCTTTAAATGGAAAGAATTCTTAATTTTACTGAAGTAAAAATACTTTCCTACACAGAAAAGATAAAGATGTTCTACTACATTGTATTCAAAAAGTTTTATAATTTTTTCTATTTAAATTTTAATCTACTTGTTATGTATTTTCATGTATGGTGTGAAGTAAGAATCTCTGTTAATGTATTTACATATGATTAATCAATTCTCCCAGCACTATATATTAACCCAGAAAGGCAGAAAAGTTTGAATTTGCTCACCTTTTGTTTTTATGCTTTCTTTTTAAAAATATTTTATTTTCCTGTGGTAAGAACAATGAACATAACATCTATCCTCTTGAAAAAAATTTAACTGTATAATATAGTATTGTTTACTAGATAATATATTGTACAGAAGATCTCTAGAGTTTACTCATCTTACTTAACTGAAACTTTATGCTCATTGATCAGTAACTTCCCATTTTCTCTTCCCTCTAGTCCCTGGTAACCAACATTTCAACTTTTGATTCTAAGAATTTGAATATTTTAGATTTGTCAGATAAGTGGAATCATGCAGTATTTATTATCCTTCTGTGACTGGCTTATTTCACTTAGCAAATTTCATCTATGTTGTTGTATATTGCAGAATTTCCTCCTTTCTTGAGGCTGAAAATTATTCCATTGTATTATAGACCTCATTTTCTTTATCCATTCATCCATCAATGGATATTTAGATTGTTTCCACATCTTAGCTATTGTGACTAGTGCTGCAATGAACACTGGAATTCTGATATCTCTTTGTGATCCTGATTTCAATTATTTTGGGTAAATAATGAGGAGTGGGATTGCTGAATGAATGGTTGCTGTGTTTTTAATTTTTTAGGACACTCCAAACTGTTTTTCACAGCAGTTTACTTACTGTTACATTTATTGGATCTCTTTTTTGGGGGATACAACATAGTAAGTGCCATAAGAACAAAGGCCTTGTCAATTTTCATATTTCCAATAGATAGCAGAAGAACTGAATAGACATTTGTCCAAAAAAGACACACAAATGGCCAACAGGTACATGAAAAGATGCTCAACATCATTAATCATTAGGGAAATGCAAGTCAAAACCATAACAACATACCACCTCTCAACTGTTAGAATGGCTATCATTAAAAAGTCAAGAGATAATAAACATTGATGAGAATGTGGAAAAAAGAGAATCACTGTACACTGTTGGTGGGAATGTAAATTGGTGCCACCATCATAGAAAACATTATGGAGGCTCCTCAAAAAGTTAAAAATAGAACCATATGAACTATCAATTCCACTTCTGTAATATTTAAGGGAAATGAAAACAGAATACCAAAGCTATATCTGTATTCCCATGTTCATTGCAGAATTATTCTTAATAGCTAAAACATGGAAACAACCTGTTTGTCCAAATGAATGGATAAAGAAGAGGTTGTGTGTGTGTGTGTGTGTGTGTGTGTGAATATTGTTCAGCCATGAGAAAGAAGAACATCTTGCCCAAATGAAATTAGTCAGACAGAGAGAGATAGACACTGTATGTTTTCACTTATATGTGGAATCGTAAAAAGCCAAACTCATAGAAACGGAGACTAAAATGGTGATTACCAGGGGCTGGGTGGGGAAGGAGGAAGAGAGATGTTGGTAAAAGGGTGCATGGTAAAAGAGTGCAAACTTCTAGCTATAAGATGAGTAAGTTCTGGGGATTTAATGTACAGCATAGTGATTGTTAATAAAACTGTATTATATACTGGAAAGTTGCCAAGAGAGTAGATTTTAAGTGTTTTCATCACCAAAATGAAATGGTAATTATGCAATGTGATGTAGGTGTTAGTTAACACTATAGTGGTAATCATTTTGAAATATATAAATATATCAAATCAACATATTGTACATCTTACTTTTCACAATGTCAATTATATCTTAATAAAGCTGGGAAAAGTATACATTTTAGCAAAATACTCATTTATGCTAATTTGTGTTCATATTTCTATTTATTCAAGCAGAAGATGAGCTATTTTCTATTTTGCTCTGTGCTTAAGAGATCACTTTTGTAAAGCTAGATATAAAGTTCTGAGCTTTTCCAATGGTCTTTAAGCATCCCCACTGAGTGATGACTTGACAACTGTATCTTCCAAGCAGCAAGTAACCTATAATCAGAATATTTTTTATAAACAAGACATACTGGTTAGAATTGACTAAATACAATAACAGAGAACACAATAAAAGTTTATTTCTTATTTATATCTCAATCTAAATACAATGTCTGGCAACAAGATGACAACATGTTGATTCGGGGCAGAGATTCTTTCTATATAGTGGTTCAGCTATCCCATTAGGTTTCTTAATTTCCCTGTGAATTTTGCAGTTGGAAGATGTGGGAAAAGAGACCAAGTTGGGGACTGCATGTGGGATTTTATGTGACCAGGTCTAGAAGTGGCATGCATAATTTCCACCCAAGTTAGAGTGGCCAGCATGTAGTCACATCATCTCACCCAACCTGAAGAAAGTCTGGGAATATCCCGGTACCAAGAGAAGAAGTAAACTCGATTATCTAGGCACACAGCATAATTTCTACTGCTTAAGATAAACAACTTTTCATTTTGGTGTGTGTTTTATAAGAGGCTTTTTGTGGCTTTAAATAGTGCGCTCTAGTTAAAATACATTTGATAGTAAGTAGTCTTCTAGAGGATCTGAATAACTCACTGATAGGAATGCAATAATTTTTCAATAATATATAGGTTATTGTGTTTTAATATTTTATCTCTGAAGAGATACCATTTACCTTCTCTGCAAGTTTATACAACAGAACTAGAAAAAAGCACATCAGAATTGGAACAGGTCCACTTTCCCTAGGCTATACTGGAAGTACCCCGGGATAAAGTAAACCCTTTTGAAAAACTACATGGACTGAGTTTTTTGGGTTTTTTTTTTTTTTCGTATGTGCCAAAGAGTACTATTTACACTTTTTAAACAAATTGAAAAAGGCTTTATCTATGCACCGCGATACAGGTTAATCGATCAACCACTGCCCTCCTTTTTGAAAGGAGATAAATCACAAATAATAAAATGGCTAATCAAACAATGATTTTCAATTTTGGTGGTGCTATTTACTATTTAGCAAACCCTATTTACTTTGTCCAATTACTATTTTTGGCAGAAGTTAATATACTGGAGACAGTTTCTTGTATCTTGTATGTAAATCAAGCAAAAGGGAGAATTCACCTTCTATGCAGAAAATTTTATTTGCAGATATATACACTAACAATGCAGTTACTCTAATTATAGGAATGTTATTTTCTAGAATTTAGCATATGCTTCCAAGAGGCCTAAATTATTCAGGTTTTTGTCCCAGCTCTCAACTTCCTTTGCCTGTGCAACTGCAGATTCACTAGAATGCCTAACTCTGAAGAATTACTTCAGCAATACCCACAGAATAATTTATGAAGTTACCGTTCCTTTTGGGCTTCATGTCTAACCAGTAGAATGATCTTCCTAGGCCTTTTTCCTCCAGGCCGTTTTCTAAGGTGGCAGAATGGCTCTATTATTGTTTTACTGTAGCTATTTGAAAAAAAAAAAAATCTAGGCCCTCAGGATCTCATTCAAACTTTTGTTCCCAAGTACTTTAGATGAAATCAAATATCATGAAATATTTACAATTTGTACTCAAGCTATGAAGGAACACTTTGGGAGGGGAATGGGGATGTAAAGATTGAAGAGAAGAGAGCAGAGCATTGTAACCACTGTTCTGGTAAGTTTAGGCTCTGCTTGGTAGAAATTGTCTGCAGAGTTTAGGCACTCGCTTTTTGCAGTTTCTGTTTAATGTCATCTTCTTTTGGGGAACCTGATTGCCAAAGGCTGAGTGGAAGATTCCTGGTGCCAGTAGGCATTTCTGCTGTTGTTTCTGTTTGGAGGGCAATTTAGGAAAAGAGAGCTGATAGAAAACAGAGCAAGGCCTGTTGAATTGGAGCTGATACACATTATGTTTGTGGCTCCCTATGGAAATGCTGATGCCGAAATAATCTTTATGAGGGAGAAAAAGAGAATAGTACATTTATGCCATCCTCATGAAATAAGAATATGGTGAGCTCACTACTGCATCGTCAGATTATAATAGAGGCCAAATATAAATTACTCCAACAACAATAAAAAACAGAAAAAAGTACTTAGACCTCATTGAGCAAGGCACATAATTTTTTTTAAATGATGAGGAGTTAGAGGTCATGCTTACATGCATTCAGAAGATTTGGACAAGTATCTAATGGGTGCTCAAAAAGAGTCCTGTATAGGTATATGTAGGCTGATACTATTCCCATTTTAGCTACTAACTTTATTTTGATGTCTCTGAATGTTCATTATTTTATGGCTGATCAAGCTAAGTTCCCATCAAGTTCCAAAACTAAGATTCTGTGAAAGTTTAATTTCAGTTCATTATAGATCAGAATTATGCAACAGAAATATAATGTGAGCCAAAAATCCTAACCACCTATGTGATGAAACTTTTTAGTAGCCACATTATAGAAAGTGAAAAAAAGGTGAAAGTAATTTTATTACTGTTTTTAACTTAATAGATTCAAAATATTATCATTTCAACATATAATCAATATATTAAAGTATCAATATACTTTATATTCCTTTTTTCAGTATTAAGTGTTTAGAACTGTGTGTATTTTTACACTGACGGCATATCCTAAGTCAGACTAGCCACACCTGAAGAGCTCAATAACCACACATGGCTGCTGACTGCCATGTTATTAGCATAGCTGCACAGCATCTTATTATCTATAGTTTTGAAAAGAATAAAAAATCACTTATCATTTCATAGCCATATGAATGAATCAGGAATATCAAATCTGCTGGTTTCATTTACATGGGTTTCAAAGCACTCACAATTTCATCAATAATACTTCAATATATTTCAAAAATTCATACTATATTTGATAACCGGCCATTCCTTTTTTTTCTTATGAATATTTTCTGCAACACCCTGGGATTTTATAAGTGTGTATCACAATCTCCAAATTGTGTTATTTCTACTCTTAGAAATAGCAACACTTCCCAACGTGAGGCTTTGATGGACTAAACGAGTTTAACTAGACAGCTTATATCACAAGGTATGTAAATTGATAGAAAAATAACAGAAAATACGATCTAACGAAACTACTATTTAAAACTACACCCCTGGAAGAAAGCACTAAGTATTATTTCTCTTTACAACTGACATTTACCAAGAAGAGAAGGAGGAGTAAATAGGGGAGAGGATAAAAGGAAGAGGAGGAGGAGGAAGAGAAAGAGGAAGAGGGCAAAGAAGAAAGAGGAGGAAGAGGAAACAAGGAGGAGAAGTGGGGCGGGGAGGAGGGAAAGAATGACAACAACATTCAACAGTAACAGGAGGTGGGAGAAGAGGGAGAGAGGAGCAGGAGTAGGAGAAAAAAGAGAAAGAAAACCATCCAAACCATATATCAGGAATGAGTTTGAAATCCTTTCACAGAAAGTTCTTTCTGCAGGCACTCCATTCCTTTCATTCAACCAACAGTTACTGAACATTCACCATCTTGAAGAAGCGTAGCTCTTGCTGAGAGCAACTGTAGACAAAAAGAACAGGCAGCTGGGGCTAAAAAATCCTTTGAGATCCATACACACTGAGAAGTTCCCTCTGCTGCATCCTGACAGATGTTATCCAGTTAAATACTTCCAAAAAACAAGAATTGACCACCTCTGAGGCAGCATATTTTATTTGTAGACTATGGCACTCTCTGGAAAGTTCCCTCATGAGGCCACAGTCCATCATTCATGTGCTCATTGGGTTGGTCTGGCCTCTGGGGACAACCTAAATCTGTCCATCTACTCTATAAGAGAATCCTGAAAATATTTACAGATGTTTTTCTTGTTATCAGAATCATTTTGTTTATTTCTTCCTTCTCTTAAAATATAATTTTAGCCCCCTTGCTCTCTTGATCTTTGTACTTTAAATGTGTATTTGGTCAACTCTATTTTTAAATGTTTTGCTTAGAGCTAAATATTCAAGATGCACTCAGTGATAAATTTATTGAATCATAATTTTTCATGGTCTTGGCATTATAAGTCTATTAATCTTGCCTAAGAATATACTTACCATTTTATTAACCACATCATGAATTCAGTTCATTCATTATAGATGTTCATTGAAGATCTACCATGTATTGGACTAATGTTGCATTTACAAGAAAAATAAAAGTCTCTTCCTTAAGTACCTTTTGGTCTAATGGGACGGCCAGCAGCTACTCTAGCCTCATACATACCTGGTGTAGGTAAATGAGGAGGGTGCAGCCCAGTCTGGAATAATATTGGACATATATTAACTGATCGATTAAAATCATCACACTTTTTCACCTGTAATGTCACCAAGACAGATTGCTCTAGTACAAAGAATATTAATACTAAAACAGTATATTCACTGAATCTACATGAAGGAACTTACATTTATTCTAGTGAAAAATTCACCCTTTTTCATTCATTTCCAACGTAGTTTGGAATGTGCACTTTGTTGGGCATCTTTTTGAATTTTTCTTTATTTGCAAAATGGATACTATGTGTTTCACCCAAGTTATTGATGCAATTATTGAAAAGTACTGAGAGATGGCACATTACCAGCTCCTTATTTAGAGGCAGAAACCAAATCCCTAATCACCTCTTACTAAACCAGCTGTTCACACGTCTGTGAATCTACATCATGGGTCCCTCACCCATTCATGCTTAAACATCTTACTCACCAGGGTGGGATAGAATGCTATCTCCAAATACTTCTTGAAATGACATAATACTCATGTCACTCCTCTGTGCACCAAGCAATGATATGTAAAATGAACTTGGTTTTGGTTTGACGTCAATCTTCCTAATGAATGTACGATCCATTCTTAAGAATGACTGGCAGAAACAGTGTTGGCTGACTATTGAAGCCCTATAAGGCTTAACTCACAGAGGCAACAGCTCCTTGTTGTCTTCTCTATATAATCATAAATGCAGAAAGTAGATTTTAATATAATATATAATAGACATGTAAAATAATCCATTATATATTTTATTTTTATAATTTATTTTTATATATAGTATTATATTATACATAAAACATTAATATAATAATTCACCTTAGTCTCCAAACAGTGACTCGCAGCTGTGGGAACAATATCCATGTCCAAAAGAAAAAAAAAAGGACATTTCCATGTCTAAAACAGAGGATTAGGAAGTATTTTCCTATCAAAAACTGTTGTATAATGGTCAGATATATGCAGAATGGTTCAGCTAACACAATATTTTAGAAACATGATAGGTTAAAAGACTTTTCAGAGCTGGTCAGGGAGTTCCAGTACAATTTATAGCATTATTTCAAAGAGAAAATGGGTTCTAAAATCCCAATAATGGATTTTTTCAAAATAACTCTTTAAAACACAATCCAATTACAGGTTTAAATTGCCTGAAGTATAGTTTCAGTTTCAAAAAAATCCAAGTGTATGTGTGGGTGTGTATTATGAAAACTTGTTTGCTTTATATAAATTTCTATAAAACATAAAAAAAAGAATGAAATTTGTATCTTTATCCATGTACTTAAATGCTGGTACAGTAAACACAATTACAATTCAAAAAGATTAATAGTTTAACCAAGACTACACATTTGAATTTGTTTTCAATCTTATCCATAATATAAGATAAACTTTGATTATTTAGAAATTATCATTGATACAAAAGACAATTTTCATTCCACACTGAGTATTATGACCATTACTTTCAAAAGTTCAAATTTACAAATAATTTCATATCCTCCACACACTTTAAAAATACACTAAAAAAGGAAAATAGAGATAAATATTAGGGTCACTTAAAGCTAATAAATTCTATTAAGTTAGCACTAATTTAAACTATCCTTAGATGAAGTAAGGGGTAAGATATTTTCCTGTCACACACAAAACATAACTAGGTAGTTGTCAGATTTTAATGAACACTCAAGATACTGAGTTTAAGTATCTTAAATATATAGATTTTTATTCCTTTGAGAAAATTGTCATATGCAATATTTAAAAACAGTTGCACTTCTTCCTGTAATTAATAGCACTGTTTACTGAATATTTCTGTATGCCTGACCCTGTAGAATGCTGTACCTACTATTTTTCTTATTTAATCATTAGACAAAACTATAGGTAAATATCATTATTTCCCATTTGCCAAATGAGAAGTTATGACTCAGAGCACCGTTTTCCAAGCCCACATAACTAGAAGGAACAGAGTGAAAATTTCATCCTGATTCTCCTTGATTCCAAAGCCTTTGCACTTAACCACTCTGATATACTACCTTTTAAAAACAACATTTGGTGGGAGAGGAAGAATTTCATTATAGTGGTTATGATAATGATTTAATTGTTACTCTGACACATAGCTAGATCACTAGTAAGGGTGTTTGTCCCTTCTTTAGCACTCTTTAGCACTCGGCATTTAGCACTTGATTGCTGGGGTCAAGAGGCATTTCACAGACAGAAGGTATAATCACTTAATAATTGAATCCATTGAGGATGATTACTTTGATCATTTCTCTTAGCCAATGACAGCTGTCCTTTTGCTCAGTTATTTCTATTTTTCTGAGCCCTTTGACAGGCACTTGCCCATCACTAAGTCCCATTAGGAGCACTAGTGGTACCACAGTTTTTTAAGACTTTCCAAGTCTCCCAGATTCCATGCATGACATATGGTTTCAGTAGGGAACTACTTGATTGCACGGTGAAGCCTGTTATTTCTTCCACTTTTCACGGCCCTGCTCACAGCGTGCTGGCAGCTGGGCTGCGAATAGGATTTTAAGGTTCAGCATGAGATCCAGGAGCCCTGAAACAACAATAATAATAAAAGTGGGCTCTGGTTTTGTGCTGGAGGCAAGTTCTGCTTTCTGTATTCAGAACTTTTTGAAGGGGAGCACTGGAAGTCAAAGAGACAGGAAATGAAAATGTTACCCAGACCCCTGCTTCTATAAGAAAAAAAACCCTTGCTCTTTTGAAATTGGAATTTTTTTCTACATACTGATGTAAGCAAACTACAACACAGCTTTATTTCCTTTCCTGTGATGTGAAATGCCACAATTCCAGCCAAAGTTTTAAGAAATGCCATGACACACATAAAAACAGTCAATTATGTTGCTGAAATAATCCAGGCACATTTTTCTCTCCAAAAACACTCTGCTATATTTTACATGAGAAATGACTACAAATACATGTGTCAGAAGTCCTCCCCAGTGTGAACCCTGGGTCTTGTGACATCGATGGATTAACACTTGTAACCTTCAGTTCTAATTGGAATAAAGTCAATGTCTGCCTTTAAAAAAAAAAAAAGTGATTTTGAGAAAATCAGTATGCTTTTAACAAGAAAGGCGAAATTCTTCATTTTAGTTACATGGACACGGGAAGGTTCATTTAGGTCTCTGTTTACATTGGCTGCGTAAAATGATCTTCCTCATTTGTTTAAGGTACAACACTGGTACTTAGAAGTAACCCAAAACAATCAAAAGCAGTACATTCTTGATGACTGGGCCTACAGCTAATGTAGAAACAACTTCTGATTTCTAAATATATGTGATATATCAGAGAAGGAGATTAGGGCTAGATTACCAGCACCTCTGTTAGCAATAAGTAGTATCAATCTAAGAGACATGATCAAGTGAAAAGTCTTGGAGTCACAGGACACAAGGTCAAGGTACCTCTCTGCTCCTCTGCTCCTCACAAGTTGTTTGATATACAATTGGTCTCTTAAATGTTCTGAAATATAGTTCCCCATCCATAACTTAGGGCTTCAAATTATCTATCTCATCTTGGGAAAGAATGTTCCATAGGCCTCATATTTCTGCAAATCTTTTGAGCAAAGGCTGTGGCAGCTTGTGTTCTAGATTAATTACCTTTTTAGGAATGTTTGTATAGCAACAGCCTTGGAAGTTAAAAAAAAACAATCCCATCTTCCTCTAGGGAAGAGAGAAGAATTTTTTGCTGTCCAGGATAATAAAGATAATGTCTCCCTCTGGGGCAAATGTTGAGCCATTTTGCCAGCAGCTTCCTTATAAAAGTTTTTTCTGAATTCTTCTCCCGTAATGCAACCCACTGAGTGTGAAGATGTCACCAGGTCCCAGTCACAACGCATACTAAAATTTTAAAATTCTCTGCCCTCAAAGATCCTAAAATTTAGTTTAAAAAACAAGACCTAAACCTATAAAAATGATGTAATATTATAAAAGTTGATCTACAGCCAAGAAGAGAGCTGATATCATAAAATGATTTGTAATTAATTTGCCAAATTAGTGATATACATTGGGTTTGAAATCTAGACAAAAGTAAAGTCTGAACACTTGCTACTCTCAAAGTCCCTCCTTATGGTAGGTATTTCCTTACATCAGGCATTTTTACTTATTACCATAACCTCACTATTTTGGCCATGGATGTTTAAAAACCTATAGTACTTGAGTTGAAGTCTTACAGAACCTAAGACAGTACCCCAAATTACTGTATTCTTGATGGTGACGTATGAACTCAATCAAATCTTCTCTCTGGAGGAGTTTTATTGTGATATTATAAGAAGAGTCAGTATATAAAAGTGTGATGCAAAATAGAAAAAAATACAAAAAAGGGAGAAGTAAGTAGAAATAGTGATTCAGAAAATAAAGAAAAAAGAGGCATGATGTTGAGAAAAACAGAATCAAGAGTCAAGAAGAAACATAGGCAGGACAATGGTGGGACAGTAAATTAGGGACACCCATTTCTCAGGACACAAACCAACAACATTGCTGCTTTGCTATCTGAGATCTTCCCAGGCTGAGATGCTGCCATTACATCCTGCAAGTCTCAGTTATCAATGAGCTCTGGTTCTGAATCTGCTGATTTCTTTCTGCCTCTCTTCCCTGTCCATGCTTTTTTATAAAGTCCTCAGTAAAAGTAATCTGAATTACCAGTCCACAGGAATCTGAGAAAGTCTAGCACATGGGTTCTGGGAATAGCAAAGTCCTCAAAAAGACTTCCCATGCAGGACATAGACATGAGCCCCAAATAATCAAAAACATGCGCAGAGAACAATGAAGAGACCCATTTGTCTGGAGCAGAGCTTCAGAGGAGTAAGAAAGCCAACTCTGTGCCAATATAATGAAGAATTTTAAGAGCAAGTCTTAGGATTCCAAATATTATTCAACTTATAATTAAGAATATGAGATATGTTCTACTTTTTATGCAGGAAAAAAAGGCAAGATCAAAGACTGTTCACCAAGAGGAGTGATGAGGGCACTAACTTCATGCAGATCCATGAGTAAAAGTGACGATGCAAACAAGCTACTCTGAACACTGAAAGGCAGGTGTGGAGCCCAGACTCACTCCCGACTAAAAATAGTGCCTTCTTTCCTTCCCCACTTTCCCTTCTTCTAAGTTTTATATCTATTTGTTCCTCCCTTCCTCTGCATACTCACTCACTCATGTGCTCCCCAGACTCCCACCCTCAAATGTATGAATGAGGCCAATTTCCGTTTAAGTTTCCTAGTGTTCCCTAGTGTTCATTTATATAACATTAAAATTTTTATATTTCTTCCCTTTAAACTCATTTAAATTGAGTTGCTTTTTAATTTTATGGGTCCTTTGATCAAAGCTTCTGCTGTAAAAGTTTCCCCCGCTCCCCTAGGCTTACCTGCACACTCTAATTTTTAAAAGGAACCTCCATACTTCCATCACTACTTTGCTTTAATGTAATTTCCCCATCTGTCTTGCCAGCTAATCTATGAACTGTTTTAGGTTGAAGTTGTTTTTTAATCATCTCTGTGTTTTCAGAGACTGGCACAGTGCCTGTCACATTAAAGGTACTAAATAATTTTTGAAAAAATGAGCTAAATATTTCACCTCTAGTTTAGCATAAAATTTAAGACAGGCACATGGAGTAATCTATAAGAGGCCATATCATTTGCCAGAATCAATAATCATCGTCATTTTTGTTTCTGTTACATTAAATGAAACTGCACTGGCTAGTATTGTTCCTTCTTGATTTATATCTTCCCACATGTCATTGTCTCACAGTAGTACAAGAGATTTATGTCTTTTCCAAAGGCATAAAAATTAATCTAATTTTTAATTATTTTTCCCAATAGCATATAAGCTTCAATTTAGTTTCTACTCAGGATCAATATTGATTTAAGTTACTTTAGTAGTTTCACCTTTTTTAAAAAGAAGCCATGTCACAGCCAACCTCATGAAATTATGGCCTAGTGCACATTAATATTTAATTACAAGCATTAAATTTGATTTTCTCTTTGGGATTGAGGGAGGTATAGGAATAAGCAGGGGAAACAAGTCCTTCTTCCCTGAATTATATTGTGATTACTACCTAGTAGTCAGCATGGTCCAGAGTCAAATGCAATGTCCCTTCTCTTCTAGTCCTAACAAACAAATTCCATGGGTGCTCACCATGGAGTGTAACTGGATGCCTTATGCAAATCTCTGGGAAGGCTAGAATAGTTCCAGTACAAGAATAAGGACACTTTGCTATCCTTTTATATGGAAAATCAGGCAACTCTCACTGTTCAACTGGGCATATGGAAGATGTAGAAGAATTAGTTTTACCATAAAGTGAATAAGGCAATTCCTGGAGACATGAGCAGCAAACCTGTAGTATTCATGCCATCAGTCCTCTGTTGTGCATCTATGACCAGGGAGCTCTTCTTTCTTGAGTCTGGATTCAGTGCAAAACCCTCCACAAACAATTAACTCCAGGCACTATGACTAGTCACCAGAATTAGAACAAGTATGTAAACGTCTTTACATTCCTACCTTACAGCATCATATGTGAAAAATCTCACTCAACAAAGGTGAAAACCCTCCCACTTTACCTCTGGGCTATAGGATACTATCACTGGATGTGAACATGTCTCTAATTTGCTTATACAGTATACCATGGGAATCACTTACTGTACTTCCCTGATTTCAAAACATTTGTGTTTAGATTTTAACATTAGTGAAATTGAGGTACGTACATACAACATGGCAGTGTTTGTTGCTTATGATTATGTTGCATCCTGTTTTAGTCTTAATTTGTTATAATTTCACTTGAAAATGCCTTACTAAGTTGATAATCATTTATATAGAGAATAATATCAAATTTGTGAATGTTTGATCCTTTTTAGGGTAATTTGTTGTGATATTTCACCAGAAGTATATATTTTGAAATATATAGTGTCAGATATTAACTCACAAGAAAATAAGCTTCATTGTAATTAACCAATCAGATTTCAGGAGCACCATGATGGTTAACAATTTTGTTTGCCTCTAACAGACATTATAACTTAACAACTAAACCAAAGCAGAAATTGATGTGCCATACCACTATTAATGTAGGCCAAAAGCAGAGACATAATTTAACATATAACAAAATAATATCTCTATTACAAATGATAATCAATGATAAGAGGATATGTGACAAAAGTAGAACATATGAAGCAGGTTTTATGAAATAACAGGACTAAGTAACTTCAGAAGAATATAACTTGCCTTTATATTTGCCTAAAACCTTTCTAGCAGAAGAGGTACCTATGTTTAGGGAATATATGGACATTTTCTGCTTTATCAATAGTTGTATACATAAGTATATATACCTACATATATATATCAATTTTCTGAATAAAATATGTATGTTTTTGGTAGTATTCTAAATGATGACTATAAGCTATTTCTCTTTTTCATCTAATCATTGTTTTATTTGGAGTGATAGAAAATTTAAGTTTATTCTTTTCCTCAGAGAAGCTTACAATTAAATCAGACTGGAATATTTATAGAAAGGGAGAAATCCATATAGCTACAGTATATCCTCTAGCTACTAAGAATAAATTAGATAAAGTATTGTTTTTTAAATATAGGAAGTTCTGCAACCTAGATTAGATATTCTGTAAAATCTTCCTACCACAAAGCACCTAGAAACTCTAAATAAAACATTACAAAATATTATGCAAGTGTATATTTGTACTCACAAAACAGAAAGAAAACTCCACAGGAACCAAACATAAAGTGTAATTGCACAGTGATAAATAGATTCTCAAGTCACAATGACCAAGGGGTGTTTGCTGATATCAGAAATTTAGAGCTTTGAGTTTCATGGCTGCTTGGGGTCAGGAAATAAGCCCTTCATTCCCATAATTTGAGGAATCGTGACAGAGGCTTCTGCATAAAGCCAGGACCCTTGAAAGTATACACCTTTAGGAAAAAAGAATATTGGATAAAATATCACTTGTGAGCAAAGGGAGATTTATTTTCTCTATCTGAGAAAGTTTCCTCTAAGACTTCATAACCCCAGGCTTGCTCTCACACAGATGCTAGCTAGCTTTTAATATATTCTGTGTGAATGTTGGTCTTAGAGACCTCAAGAAAAACATTAATTTAAATTAAATTGATCCTGAATTGGTAGAGTTTCTGTACACTTGACAGAAAGAAACTCACATTCTTCCTGGAATGGATATGCCCTCAAAACAAGTCTTGGTATTCCCAAACATAAACACAATCAAACTTGAATTCACAATCCAAAATTACAAAATACCTAAGAAAACAAGTCACAGTGAAGAAGTGGGGAAAATCAATTGAATAAAAGCAGATTCTCAATCCTCATGACTGCAGATATTTGAATTCCGGGACCTTGAATATAAAACTGTATGCTTAGTATGTTTAATAGGAAAAAATATGTACTTAAGTGAGCAAGAAAGCACATACCACTGGGAAAAACAGGCACATTTTCAAAGAACCAAACAGAAGCTTTAGAAATAAATATCAATATAGAAAAATTCAGTGGATCAGATAAACAGCTGTTTAGACTAAAGTTAAAGAGAATTTGTGATCTGGAAAAGACATCTGTGGAATCAACTAGAATACAACACAGAAAGACTAAGTAGTGAAATGTTTGAAAATATATTAATAAACTAAAGGGATAAAATAAAATACAACAAAATCAAATAGGAATTAAAATAATTAAATAGAAAGAATAAAGGGGATATATTCTCAATGTTATAAAGCCTAAGATCTTTCAATACTTAATGAAAGAAATGAATAATCAGTCAGGACATATGTAAAGTAGAAGTAAGTAAAAAAAGAAAAGAAAATATTGTAACAAGACCTGTCTGGTAACACTATGGACCACCAAAAACAAAAAGAAGAGCTCAAAGCTTCCAAAAAGAAAGTAAGTTTCCTTCAAAGTCAATGAAAATTATTTTCAAGGTGTTAAGAGGAAATAATTATCAACCAACTACCTTTCATTTTCATTAGAGGATAAGTACTAAATATATATTATTTCAAAAAAATGGTATTTTATCACTAACATATCATTAATAAAAGCTGTATTTTAAGAAGAAAAGTAATTACAGAATGAATGTCTGAAAGTAAATAAGCAAATAAGTTAGAGCATCGAAACAAGAATCAACAATATGTAAAATAATGATACGTATTTTGTGATGTTAAAACACCAATAAAACTACTATACTGGACAACAATGTAAAAATGAAGAAGATATTTAATCAAAGAGAAGGCCTTTCATGACTTTGGATCATTCAAAAGGAAGGTCCAGTAATTGATTTATCTTCATCATGATTAAAGTAAGATTTGTGTATTAATATTTTTCAGGTATTTACCCTATAAAAATAGTGTGTATAATTCTACCCTGAGTGCAAAAAAAGTAACTAAAAATTCAGTTAATCCATAAAGAGGAAGAACACTGAAATGTAAAAGAAGCAGAGAAAAAACAGGACAGATAGAAAGTATAAAACACTATAGTAGAAATGAATTCATACATATCATTGAGCTCAATAAATAGGAGTGTTTAAAAGAGACACACTCAAGATGAATGAATATATTATGGTTGAAAGTAAAATAACAACATTAGATCCAAAAGAAAAAAGAATTATTTTACCATATTATTATCATATAAATGTACTTTAAGGAAAAAAACACATTATTAATCACAAAGAGGATAGAAATATATAATGATAAAATGTGGGTTTAATAGAAAAACAAATAATACAACATTGATTCATGAAATAACATAACTGAAGTTAAGTATAGATAAAATGTTGACATAGTTACAGGAAGAAATAGAAAACTTCACCATATGGAATTAAAATTCAACTCTATCAGGTAACTGACAGGTCAAGCAGAAAACCAATTTATAGGGCTATAAAAGATATAAATCACACTGTTCGTAAACTTGATTGTATATATATACAAACCCAAATCCAACAATTATCCTATTTGTAAGCACACATAGAGCATTTTTTAAATGATCATATATCCTAGATCTATTCTTTCCAATATGACAGCCATTAGCAACATACGGCTGTCAGAGACTACATTGAGCAATGACATGATTTTAGACAGTTCTACTGTACTACACTGCACTGAAAAAATTATAAAGATGTTTCTGCAGTGCTAACCATAAAAGAAGTTACTGCAAGTTCAAATGAACGAGTATCAACTTTGAAAAAGCACATGCCCTGTTATATCCAAGCCAATTAAAAAATTATAATATCTTTAGTGTAAAAGTTATTTCATGGGTTTCAAGCGAAACAGAAATAATAAATGAGAGAATTGGAAGAAGGGCTGCATTATGAATAAAATCCAATAAACAAATGATCAAATTAAGTAAGCCACAAAGGATTAGAGGCAAATGGTAAAGGAATCATACCCACCAACTAGCATTCCTTAAAGAAGAAAAAGAGTGATTGCAATGTGTTGGACTTTGTAAAGTTCAAAAAAATGGAAGCCCATTCTATATTTTCTTGACAAAAATATATAGATTAGATCACTTTTCTAATTCTTTATCAGTATCATATGAAAGTACCCAGAAACAAACCTGTACTTACACATTCAACTGATCTTCAACAAGGATGCCAAGAATATGCAATGGGGAAAGATAGTGTCTTCAACAAATAATGTTATAAAAACTAGATATTCATACGCAAAAGAATGAAACTGAACTCTTACATAATATATGAAAACAACTCATAATGAAATAGAGACCTGAAACTATAAAAACCCCTGGAAGAAAACATAGGGGAAAAGCTTCATGACAATGGTTTTGGTGATAATTTCATGGATATGACTCCAAAATCACAAGCAACAAAAGCAAAGTTAGACAATTACATCAAACTAAAAAGCTTCTTCAAAGCAAAGCGAACAATCAATAGAAGAAAAAGCAACATATGGAATAGGAGAAAATATTTGCAAAATGTATGTTTGCAAAATATATAGGAACATCTTTGACCTGATAACAGATTAATTCTTGATTAATAAATGAGCTAAGGACTTAAATGGATATTTCTCCAAAGGAGACATACAAATGGCCAGCAGGTATACACAAAGATGCTCAACTTTACTAAGCATCAGGGAAATACAAATCAAAACCATGGAGCTATCCCTCACACTGTTAGGATGGCCCTTATTTTAAAAAAGACAACAGGTGTTAGAATGTGGAGAATTTTGAACTCTTGGACACTGTTGGTGTTAATGCAAAATGGTGTATCTGCTATGGAAAACAGTAGGGAGCTTCTTCAATAACTTAAAAATAGAACTACTATATAATCCAGCGATCCAACTCCTGGGTATGCATTCAAAGAAACTAAAATCAAGACACTGAAGATATATTAGTATTCCCATATTCACTGCAGCACTATTTACAATAGCCAACATGTGGAAACAACCTAGATGTCCATCAATAGGTAAATGGATTTTTTAAATGTGGTATGTACATACAAAGAAATATTATTCAGCCTTAAAAAAGAAGGAAATCCCGCAGTTATGTGCCAACGACAACATGGATGAACTTGGGGACATTGTGCTAAGTGAAATAAGTCAGTTACAGAAGGACAAATATTGTATGATCTCACTTATCTGAGGTATCTAAAACAGTCAGACTCACAGATGCAAAGAATAAAAGGATAGTTACCAGGGGCCTGGGGGAGTGGGTAATGGGGAGCTGCTAATCGAGAGGTATAAAATTTCAGGCATGTAAGATGATTAAGTTCTACAGATCACTGTACAGAATTGTGCCTATAGATATTAATACTGTATTTACTCTTAAAAATCTGTTGGGAGGATAGGTCTCATATTAAGTATTTTATACAATAAAAAAATCTTAAAAATACTATAGATGAATCAAATACACACTGAACCCACTGGAGCCTAAACTAATGCTGATCTCAGCTCCATGGCTGGGCCACAAATTGTGGTCCTCTTTGTAGGCTGAATACACAGTTGGATGGTATCTCATCTAACTCTTCACCTTATAAACTCCTAACTTCCTCTTTCAGGCCTCAGGAAAAAATAAAATAAAACTTAAAACTTCTCTGCACCCCTAGGTGCTAGAACAGGGCCTGCCAATAGCAGCACAGCTCAGAGAATAATGGTTGAATGTAGAAAGGGATAGATGAATGGGGAGAAGACCTTTCAAATCTACTGTGACTCCGTGTTCTACTTTCTGTTCCAACGTGTAAGAGGTTAGAGGTGGTAGAGGTGAAAAAAATTTCTGTTCAGAACTAACCATACTTTCATTTCTCTCCCTGGGGGAATTCTCATTCCCTTTCCTCTCTGGATACCCAGAGTCCTGGAATGAGCCCTAGTGAACTAGAGAAAATTTAGCTGCATATAGAAGGCAACCATGTTTTTCAACAGAAATCTGCACTCTACTTTTAAACAAGAAAGATAGTTGCCTATTGAAAAATCTCCTTTGCCTGTTCACAGTAGAGAAGTTCTCAGTGGAAATTTGCTTCCTACCAGCATGTGACTCCTTTAATCACAAGTAAGAGAAATCCAACTGAAACGAGCTTGATCCAAAATGCAAATATATTTACTTATATTCAGGTCTTATGCATGGAGAACAGGGGTGCAGTTGATTAACAGGGTTTCCAGTATCATTAGATTTACCATTCCTTCTGCATCTCTGCTCCATCCCTTCTCTGTCTTGATATCCATAGCAAGATTACCAGGGGGAGAACTTGGCCAAGCTTCAGTGACGCGCCCAGAGCCAACACTGGTGAATTGCCAATGCCTATGCTTACAATTATGGCCAAAAGAAAGGAAGCTCTCCTGCAACCATGTTGAATGGGAGAGTGAGTTTGCCTGGAAATGGAAAAAGACAGAACACTGGGCAGACAAAAGCAGTAGGTGCTTAATGTTCTGCTTGAATGAGTTGCCTGACTATTCTCCTAGGTGCACTGATACAGAAACAAACTGAGCTTGAATAAAACAGTCCATAAATGTCTTGCACTGTTTCTTCACATTAAAAACAAGTAAAACAAGACATTTTGCAATATGGTTTGAAAAGTGTTTGGTTTTGACACATGTAGGAATACTTCTTACATTATTCAAATATTCCACATGTCCACAGTTTCCCTAACTGCTTTCACCTGTTTCAGTATCTTCACTTTTGACAGCTACTCAATGTCATAGAATCAGCTTGGTATTTGTATGGGGTTCCTAAAATCCATTCATCTAGCATCGGTATGAAAAGCCCCAACCTTCATTGTTGTACCTGATCTACCAAAATTCCTGCTTCAAATTTGCATAAAGCTGTAAGAAAAGGAGATGGAATTGTGTAACTGCTATGAAGCCTATTGTTACAACCACTAGGTTCATATCAAGAAGCCTGGAGTATAAATAATGAAATAAAACAGATAATATGAAAAAATAATAAATTCAAGAAATAAAGTATGGATGGGCCAGAACAATACTAAGGACAATCTGCACAGTGCTTTTAACATCATGACTCTAGGATGCAAACAATCTCGTTTGTCTGAAAGATATGTTTCCTTGTAATGATGAAGCAACACTCAATAAATGCTTGTTTACTCACTCCATATGTTTTGTATGAGTAGAGTACATCAACATTTAAAGAACACTGCTTTCCAGATACATTATGCGAGGCAATGCTTGCATCATTGAAGCATGTCCTTAGTGACCCGGGGATATTTATTCACTTCAAAAATAAACTTACCACAGCAAGGAATAGGTTCCAAATTATTCAATAATAAGGAAATTATCACCACTAAATTTTTAATCAATATATACCCTTTGCTTATTCCTCATTCTAATGCTGTCAATATTCAGAGGGAAAAGAGCAACACAAAACAAACTGCAGGACCTGCAGTTTCAGGAGGATATTTGCCATTTGAAGACACTGCATTGCTCATAGTAGATTGGTATGTTTCCCTCTAGTGGTTAAAAGGCACTTGACTCCATCAGCTAAGTCACCTTTTGAGAAACAAAGCAGGAATCAAGAACAAGGTAGCATTTAGCGAGGCAAAAATTAACATGGGTCTTCAATTAAATGATTTGCAAGTAGAATCAAGTCTGGTTATTATGGAGAAACTAATTCATAGTTTAAATACCTGATCAATTTCCATGGGATGAATAAGGACAGAGAATATTTTAAACTTAGGCTGATGAGAGATGCTGATGATTGAGTAAGGAAATGAAAATCAGAAGGGGAAACAATTAAAATACTTAGTAAAACCAATTCATTTTAATGTGGCACGAGATTAGTAATGAAGCAAGATTAGCAATTTTTGATAACACGTTGCATTATTTATTTAAAAATCCTTTATTAAAATAATTTCATTTTTGAAAAATCGGAATTTGTGTACTGGCTTCATTCCAATGGTGACTGACTGCATTTCTCTTGTGACCTTGTAGCCTTAGGGTGGGCAGTGTTATACTTCACAAGGAGGAAAAGCAGTGACACTAATCACAGCAATCATTTGCCGAAATACATCAGCAGGCCTAAGATATTCCACTAGACAAAGCCAAGTAGTAGTTTGTGACACTGGTTGCATTCAACTCTTTAAAATGCAAGACAATTACACAAAAGATTCTCTCTCCCTTCTTCTAAATACTATGAGCATGTTAGGATATTGACAATCACCTCAACAGCAAAATGCCACACCAGCTCCAAATATGCACACTAGGGTTTCTTGAGCAATCAAACTTGCTGAAATTAAGGGTCAAGAGATCAGCACTGTAACTTTAGGCAACCCAGGGGAAGACAAAAATCTTCCACCTTTGTTGTATTCTGTGAACTGGCCATGATCACAGAATGTGAAAAACAGCTATCAGATCACAGGATCATTTCTGCGCCAGAAAGCACCTGCAGTTATTATGTACAAAAGAGGCTCACAATGCCAGGCTTTCAGAAGCACATAAAGCAAGCAGGCCTCCCAATTTCTCATAGGGAAATAAGTGCAAGATATAGAGCAAAGAAAATGCCCAGGATACAGACACACACGCACAAATCCTTCCCAAGTCAACTATTCAGAGTTTGGTTTACACTATGAATTATTGAAGGAGCATGAAAAAGAAGAGCTAAAAAATAAGCTGGAAATTATCAGCTCATCACCTATAAAGAAGCTATAGAACCCAAGGAAGGCTGAGCAAAAAGAAACAATGATTCTACAACTCCCCTTTGTGTTTAACAGGTTAGAAACAATGCAGCCAATAAATTTATCTTGCCTATCCAGGACAAATAAACAGATGGAAACAAAACCGCAATTAATTATTGAGCATTTACTTCATATACTTATTCATTGTCCTTAATGAGCTATCAAAAATATGTGTATAAATGGTTCTAGACTTCTAGAAAATGTAATCAAAAAGACAGATACACAAATATGTTCTTTTAATTTATATTTTGTTTCTCCTTAGTAGCAACTATACAAAGCTACAGGATACTAAGCAGAGATTTCTTGGGTTCTTTTTAGAAAACTTGGAGAAGGTTATCAGTTGTGAAATCCAAACTATGAAAAGTCAAAATACACCTCTTTTTCCATATTGTGGTCAGCTAAAATAGATGAGTCATAAAACATGTTAATTACTGAGTCATGTCAGAACAAAGCAAAGGAATGTATAAAATCTTAATTAAATCTTGTGCAAAAGATAATGTATAGAAACGCTTCAACCAATAACAGAGGTCCTTAACAAGCTGAAGCTATTTTGATCCTATCTTGATTTCTTTCTTGTTTTCTATCAAGTTTAGGGAAATTTATAAAATCTGAAACTTTTTTTGACCTCTTTAGCAAAGATGAGGCTACAGGACGGGGGAAATTCATGTAATGCATCCTGGTATCTATTTAATAAACTATTTCAGTGATTTGAAATATATTTGGCCTTTCTAGTTGACATGACATTAAAAATGAAGCTTGTGTTTTTGCACACAAGATGCTTAATTTAGTCACTGCAATTGCATAGAATTTGATAGGTATATATAAACAGAAGCCATCAGTGTGCATGTCATAAATGTCCTGGGAGAAATCCTGTACTATATTTGAAAAATAGAGCTTTAATCTAGGAGGTCTCACTTTTGATCGTAATACTGAGCCAAGCCAGATCTGGAGCTTAAGTTTCTTGACATAGTCCTGTTTAAATGAAAAAAAAAAAAAAAAAAAAAAAGGAGAGCTTGGTAAAATGCTGTCTCACTGGAAGATGGAAGATGGGTGATGAGAAGGGAGGAATCTGTGGGAAAGGGAGCATACAGATGAAAGAAATAAAAGACCAGCAAATGAGAAATGGAAAATGGATGGCAGACTCAAAGCACTTCTAGAATATCCTTCATGAAAAGAAAAGACCAATTGTCAAGAACACATATTAGAACTGTATCATGTGTTTTTCTCCCACAGTATACTAATTTCATTTTTTGAAGGATGTGGAAGGACTTTCTCTCTCTTCGCCTCCTATAAATTATTCTATACTGAGTGCTGCCTCATGGATAAACAAAGGCACACAAAGAAGCTGGGGCATTTAGCATTTCCCAGGATGTACACAGGACGCCTAAATAGAGGTAATGAGTGCCCTGGCTGAGAGCCAGGATGACAAGCTCCAGCCACAAAGCAATGAGTCAAGTGCAAGATAACCATGCAGACAAATGCAGAGACCAAACAATTACTTTTGCTAAACAGAAATGTTTATGCCACACTAACCAGTGAGCTTCTTTTCCCCCTGCTAGGCAGCTATTTCCTCGGCAATTCCCTGAGCAGGGACTTTGAAATACCACCTACTAGTGAATGGAAAAGTGAGACTGAAGGCTTTAAGCGCTTTTATAGGAAGCCAAAAAGAGGGCAGAAGAGCCCTCCTCCATCCTCTAATGGTAGCAAGATACTGCTTTTTGCCCCGTCTTTTTTTTTTGCTGTTGTTGAGATTGGAAGGACCCTAATGCGTGAAAAGGATTTTTCAGGATGTCAAATGTACCTCTAAAACTTCCCCCAGCACTGATGTGCTAATTAATTCTTAACAAGTACCAGTAAAGAACATGATGATTATTAAAGTTAGGAAGCGTTTATTCAATTATCTTTATGATTTCTAATGGAACTTAGTTTGTGGAGTATTGTACTGTTTAATAGGAGATCTATTTAAAAATATCCAATCGTCTCATCAATATGCCTTTTCTTTCATACATTCTAAAGCACTCTCTCCCTCTCTTCTTTCTCCCCTCCTCTTCCTCCTTCTCCTCCTCCTTTCTGTCTGTCTCTCTGTATCCCTCCCTCCCTCCTGTTTCTCTTTGTATCCTTCCCCCTCTCTCTCTCCCTCTCCTTCTCTAGTAGAGCAGCACAGGTAGAGAAGCGAAACACCATCCCAGCTAAGTAGGTGACACAACAGTGAACCAAACACCAGAGACAACAGATGGGCACGCACATGCTTTATTTACACGTTCATCATCAAAACTGGAGAATTCAATAAATTGGAAAAAATGCCTTTGAAAGTTTATAAAGAAAATATATTCCTCACGGTTTACAGGATTATCTGTAATATATATATATTATCTTGGAATATCTAGACTAGGCGCCCATGTTAATTACACAGTCTGTCTAACTGACAATGCGTACCTCAACTATTCTAAATATAATTTAGAGAAATTCATTTATACAGGGTTTTACTAGTGAATTCAGAAACCTTCCCATGAGTTCCTTCTAACAGAAGTTTGGAGAGCTTTGTGACTTTTACCTACAAACCCAATACAGTGTCATAATATTTTACTATGACTCTGAGAAGATAGCTCTAATTGACAGAGAGCAGTTCCTAGAAGATCTAATTGGACCAGAGATCAATCTTCTGGCCGAAAGAGAACAGGACCCGGAGAATGCCTGAAAACAAGATGGCTGTTTCCAAGTAAAGGGATCAATACTACATCTTACCTCCTCTCACCCCATCTTCTTTCTGCACCACTGCAGAAAGATATAACTTCCTAATGATTTTCCTGGCAGCAGGATTCTCATGGCTTGAGTATAAGGTGTGCTAGGACAGGCTACATTTAGAGCAAAGAGGATTTTCCAGGCTGTGAAGAGATCACAGACTGGTGTTACCTGCGGGGCAGAACTGACATTATTAGCTCAGTGTGTAAAGAAAGGTGGCACTTCAACTCAAGAAACAACAAATCGGAAATTCCAGCCTCTCTCAAGATTCTGCATGGGCAGTTAAACATTCCAGAAAGGTCAAGAATGCTAAACCCTAAAGTCTCCTCTATCCGTGCAAGAAAAGGAAGGATTACGTGCCATAAGAAAAGTCAACAGGTGAGGGGGACCACAGTCCCCATGGAGTTCTCAGTTTCACTACACAATTTACATTTCTAATGTTGGATTATACATGCTATCTATTTTCTGTGGATTAAATCTCTTAGTATAACTTTCTGGTAGAACTATATGTCCTACAGTTCACAGATTTCCCAGAGTGCTGCAAAGCAGCAAGAGTTGAATATGCCACCCAGCAACAGTCCTGAAAACTAATTACCTGGGGGAATGCATGAGAGATGGCATAGTTTACTGTGCCTCAGTAATAAAGTGATGCAATGGTCTCCACAAAGCATACGTAAAATTCACCTCTAGCTGCTGTGGGTTGATTTATGCACATGTTTTAGAAGATCCATGCAAATCTTACCGGGCTCAATTCTTCTCTCTTTACAAAGCCTTCCCTTACAACAGAGCTGAACATCATATTTTTCCTCAGGACTTATTTTGCAGGCCACTTGTTTAGAACCTAGGATTTATGCAGCTACTGGTAGTTATCTTGTTACATGTGTCGGTATCAGACATTCACAACTGCCTTTTCATTATCATGAAAATTCCACTATTTGCCTATTGCTGCATGACAAATTACCCTCAAACTTAGCAGCTTAAAACAAAGTTTATTGTTTCACCCAGTTTTTGAGAGTCAGGCATCTGGCAGTAGCTTAACTGGGAGCCTACCTCAGTGTGTCTCCTGGAGGTTCAACAGAGCTGCCCGTCAGGGCTCTAGCCATCTGAAGTTATTACCTGTGCTGGTTTAATTCCTCACTAGTTGGAGGCCTCAATTCTTTACCATGTGTACCTCTACACAGGACAGCTCATGATAAAAGGAGCTTCACCATGAGCAAGCTGCTGAAAGAGAGAGGGGGAATATAGCCAAGAGGGAAGCCATGTTCTTTTCATAACCCAGTCTCATGAAAGACAGAATCTACCACATTCTCTTATTCACACAGACCAGGTGGGAAGAGATTACACAACCCTGTGAACACAGGAGACAGGGATCATTGGAAACCACCTTAGCAATCCACTACCACAAAAATTCTCCTTTGTTTCCTTTCCCAACTCCTCCTTTCAGAGATTATAGCATAAGGCTTTGTTTGGAATAATGAATCAATAAATATTTGTCATATTTATTATTATCCACCATATCCTCAACATGTATTATTTAATCACCCTTTTATTCTTCACCAGGTGTCAGTGCATTTAAACACACTGACAATATAACATACTAATGATATTCTCAATTCATTTATTAACAATTACAGTAACAGACTAGGACTAAAATGATACAGGTGCATTTTTACCATGAATAAAGACATATGACTTTTAGATAAACTATTCAGTCACATTTTGTCTTTATTTCTCAATATTTATTAATACAGAAAATATTTACTGCCCATTCACTATCTGCCAGGGACATGAAACTACAATACATTTTGATTAACATTATGGTAACAAAAGTGAAGAGCCATGTGGATTCATGAATCAGAGAATACTTTATAACATTTAGCAAAATTGAAAAGTATAAAATATAGGATAAGAAACAATTCTATAAATACACTATTAAATATACTATCATTCCAAGAAAAAATAAATCATGTTTCTGCAAGCTTGTGGTAGTGTTTATTGTACTCACATTCATGATAGCTGGATGTGAAACTGGATCTCCTAGTAGAAACATAGATATAAGTTCCTACATATACTATGACAAAAAAGGGAGCAAAATGAGCAAATAATATCACGTAGAAGCTGTAGTAGCACACACTGTTCATAATCCTCCAACTAGTCACCTCATTTCCTTTCTTAAGAGATCTCAATACTGTTCAGATTTCTACCTTTCCCCACGCAATTCCGAGCCTTAAGAATTGTACTAATAAGTTTTATTTGAGTGATTAGATCAAATCATCATTTTTGTTTTGTTTTGTTTAGCCTGAAACTTTCATGGATATAGTGGCCACATTAGCCTTAGGAAACATTTGTAATTAAGTGAAATGTGTGCTACCCTTACCCTCTGTAGTGGGTTAAACAAAGGTCTCCAAAAGGCCTATGTTCTATGTTCTATGTTCTAATCCCTGGGACTTGTAAACATGACATTATTTGGAAAAAGACCCTGTAGATGTCCTAATTAAGTTAAAGCTGTTGAGATGAGAGCACCCTGGATTATTGGACCCAAAATCCAATAAGAGTGTCCTTACAGGACACACAAAGGAGAGACAAACAGAGAAAAAGAAGATGTGGTATGCAGATGGAGGCAGAGATTGAAGTTATAAAGTCATGAAAACTAAGAAACTCCTGGAGCTACTAGAAGCTGGAATAAGCAAGAAAAGATTCTCTCCTAGAACCTTCAGGAGAGATCACAGAGCTGCTGAAGGCGGAACACAAATCTGCCAGTTTCAGGCTTCTGGCCTCCAGAACAGTGAGAGAACAGATTTCTGTTGTTTTAAGCCAAGCTGTCTGTGGTATTTGTTAGAGCAGCCCTAGGAAATGAACACATCCTCCAACCAAATACTGTCCCAACACTAATCTACATGATTTTTTGCAGTAGGCTCAGCCTGTCCCAAAGCCCACACCAGTAAATGCCAACACCTGCACCACTCGGGGTGCTCTTCTCCAACAGGGCTGCGCCAACTCTTTGGCAAGCCAAGTCAAGCAATTGGTTAATGGATACAACTATATCAATTGATTCATTTCTGTGCTACCTTTTCCAGATGACATCATTATAAAAGGGACCTTTCTAACAGTTATTTTCACTGTCTTAACAGACTCTTAGAGCAGGTCATTGTTTAGTAAACTCAGCTCTCACGGCTTTGCAGAAGATGAATGAGAGAAAATGTTTTGGTAATGAAAACATGTTGTCTGTAAGGAAGTTGTGACAAGAGTACAGAAGGAGAAAAACACAGTAGATGCTGATCAGAAGCTTGCAAAGCAGTGTTTCCCAGAGTGTGGTTCAAAAAACAACAATTCTAGAAAACGTTCTCCAGGAAACATGTTATCTGCTCACATAAGCTAAAATGTAATACTCTGCTTTGGAGGCAAACATATATAATCATTTCAAAACGTTATGTTGTTTAAAATTCAGAGGAAAAGCAGACTCAGCAATCATCCCAGCACATCTACTGGTTACTAGTTTGGGGTTACTGTATCAAAGTAGAACTTCGGAGTAATAAAGACAAACTTGTTTCTAATCCACTACTTACTAGCTAACAAATGGTCAGCAAATTACTTAGCAGTTTCATTTTTTTCATATGTAAAATAGGGAAATGATGTTTGCTAAGTTATCCTGTGTTCATTTGTTATAAATCAAACACCTATGCTTCTTAAATGAGATGTGTCCGATAGCCCTAAGTTCTCAATAAATGAATACTATTTTGTTATTTTTGTGGTTATTATGGTGGTAAATACCACCATATGGTAGCCAACATCCCCACTGCCACCCATTACACCCAAGGAAATTCAATTAGCTGATAGACTAAAGTTTCTAAATAAAAAATAATAGATCCCAGCAGGGATGGCAAAATAGAGGACTATTGGTTCAGGAGGGGAAAACTCCTCAGAAAACTGAAGGGATTTATTAATATATCTAGAGAAAACATCAATCTATCAAGTAGGGCATTGGACAGCCTGGAAAGCCTCAAAAAAGAGTGAGAGGAAGATAAAGTTTGGCACTGATGTCCAAACATTCTCAAATATTCTGACGCTTGAGGCAAAGTTAGCCAGATTGTTGAAATGGCTGAGTCGTCATACCCTTGAAATGTCCTAAAATGACTTAAAATGTCTTGCCTCTTTGACAAAATGGTCCTTAGTTGTAGATGTCTGTATCAAGCTACTAACCTATCTTATCCTAGAGCCATTAAATAACTGGATTTATCTAACTTCCTGTACTGAGTTGAATGGTGGCCCCCAAATTTGTATTGCCTGTGAATGTGATCATATGTGAAAATAGGGTTCTTGCTGATGTAATCAAGTTAAAACGAGATCATACTGGATTAGGTTGGGTCCTATCCCTAATATCACTGATTTCCTTATAAGAAAAGGGAAATTTGGACCCAGAAACAAACAGAAAGAACTCCACATAACAACTGGGCAAACGTCAGGGATGCATCTACAAGCCAAGGAGTATCAAGAATTGCCAAACACTAGAAGCTAAGAGGAGGCAAGGAAGAACCTTCCCCTAGAGCCTACAGAGAGAGTGGCCCTGCCTATACCTTTATTTCAAGTTTCTAGACTCCAGAACTGTGAAAGAATACACTGTTTTAAGCCACAAAATTGGACAGCAGCCCTAACAAAGTAATACACTAGTCTTCTTTGTTAGGACACTGTGTTCACCAAGCAGTTCTCTGGACAAGTGTCCCAAGTAGGTAGACATATATATGGAAACATTAATACTTCAGTATATATAAGTTTTCTAATTCCTGTCTTTATGATCATTATTTTGTATTTGCAAATTAGCATTATAGCTTTGATCCATCAACCTTATGAACTTTTTAAACACAGTCTACCACTGAAAGATAAATCTGCTCTTATAGGATGTGGACAACAACATGTTTCTGAATGTACTATCGTGCAGCAAGAGATAATGAATGAAGCCCCTCTTTAGAGCCTCTAGACCTTTTGGTCTCTTTCTTGCTAATCCCAGTTCCCTATTGACACCATTTGCCCTCCGTGATACCTTTGTTGGCAGAACAACAAAGAATTTTTCTTTAATAATATTTTATTGCTAGTTTCCCACTCAGAAACCACAGAAAGGTTTAATTACCACTAATGTACTAAAGCAGTGCTAAGTGACACAGAAGTCACAAAAATAGTAACACCAACCAATAAATGTTAACATTGATAAACTTAATCAGGCTTTTGAGAATATAGGATTTCTTTTTCTAAAAGCACATGCTTTCTGTCTTAAAAAGATAATAAACATTTTGATATTTTGGACATAGCTGAGATAACGCAGTTAAGAAACAGTAATATGCACACCAACATTTCAGTGGACAACGTTCAGACTAGAAACACCAAAATAATACAAATGTATTCAAATTTTGCATTAAAATTTCCCAAAGAATAACCCTCACAGTATGATTATATGGAAAACATTTTTCATTCATTAATTTATTCATTCAATCAATTAAGAGACATTTCTTGAGCACTTACGATGGGCCAGGAAATATGCTAAGTGCTGGAAATACAAAAATAAATAGGACATATGATCCATATCTTCAAAGAACTTATTTTCATAGGGAAGATATATACAAACAGATAATTACAGTAGATTGATTTGAGTGCTACTATAAAGATATAAACAAAGTCCTGGTAGTTCCCTGAAAAATAGAGCTAATAACTTCTCAGGGAGGCAGGAACTGCTCGCTGAGTTTCCTGGTAACACTATACTGATCAGCAAGCATAACAAGGCCTGTTGAGCAACATATCTATACATTCTAACTAATTTATTTAAATCAATATAGTCATAGCCTTCTGAATGACTCAAGTTCTGAGCATTTGTTTTCTAACAAAAAAGTAAATACTAGTAAAATCCACATGAATTAAACCAATCTTCCTTTCCAAGCTCATCATTTGCTAAGAAAATCTGATAACTTAGTTGATTTATCTCATCAACAAAAAGTTTATCCTGCACACACACATTCTTTTTTTTTTTAACATTTTTTATTGATTTATAATCATTTTACAATGTTGTGTCAAATTGCAGTGTAGAGCACAATTTTTCAGTCATACATGAACATATATATATTCATTGTCACATTTTTTTCTCTATGGGCTACCATAAGATCTTGTATCTATTTCCCTGTGCTATACAGTATAATCTTGTTTATCTATTCTACAATTTTGAAATCCCAGTCTTTTCCTTCCCACACCCTGCCCCCTTGGCAACCACAAGTTTGTACTGTATATCTATGAGTCTATTTCTGTTTCGTATTTATGCTTTCTTTGTTTTTTTGTTTTGTTATATTTTTTTTAGATTCCACATATGAGCGATCTCATATGGTATTTTTCTTTCTCTTTCTGGCTTACTTCACTTAGAATGACATTCTCCAGGAGCATCCATGTTGCTGCAAATGGCGTTATGTTGTCGGTTTTTATGGCTGAATAGTATTCCATTGTATAAATATACCACTTCTTCTTTATCCAGTCACCTGTTGATGGACATTTAGGCTGTTTCCATGTTTTGGCTATTGTAAATAGTGCTGCTATGAACATTGGGGTGCAGGTGTCATCCTGAAGTAGATTTCCCTCTGGATATATGCCCAGGAGTGGGATTCCTGGGTTATACGGTAAGTCTATTCCTAGTCTTTTGAGGAATCTCCATACTGTTTTCCACAGTGGCTGCACCAAACTGCATTCCCACCAGCAGTGTAGGAGGGTGCCCTTTTCTCCACAGCCTCTCCAGTATTTGTCATTTGTGGATTTTTGAATGATGGCCATTCTGACTGGTATGAGGTGATACCTCATTGTAGTTTTGATTTGCATTTTTCTGATAATTAGTGATATTGAGCATTTTTTCATGTGCCTATTGATCATTTCTATGTCCTCCGTGGAGAATTGCTTGTTTAGGTCTTCTGCCCATTTTTGGATGGGGTTGTTTGCTTTTTTCTTTTTTTTAAACATTTTTTATTGATTTATAATCATTTTACAATGTTGTGTCAAATTCCAGTGTTCAGCACAATTTTTCAGTTATTCATGGACATATACACACTCATTGTCACATTTTTTTCTCTGTGAGTTATCATAACATTTTGTGTATATTTCCCTGTGCTATACAGTGTAGTCTATTCTACAATTTTGAAATCCCAGTCTATCCCTTCCCACCCTCCACCCCCCTGGTAACCACAAGTCTGTATTCTCTGTCTGTGAGTCTATTTCTGTCCTTTATTTACACTTCGTTTTTGTTTGTTTGTTTGTTTTTGTTTTTGTTTTTTAGATTCCACATATGAGCGATCTCATATGGTATTTTTCTTTCTCTTTCTGGCTTACTTCACTTAGAATGACATTCTCCAGGAGCATCCATGTTGCTGCAAATGGCATTATGTTGTCGGTTTTTATGGCTGAGTAGTATTCCATTGTATAAATATACCACTTCTTCTTTATCCAGTCACCTGTTGATGGACATTTAGGCTGTTTCCATGTTTTGGCTATTGTAAATAGTGCTGCTATGAACATTGGGGTGCAGGTGTCATCCTGAAGTAGATTTCCCTCTGGATACAAGCCCAGGAGTGGGATTCCTGGGTTATACGGTAAGTCTATTCCTAGTCTTTTGAGGAATCTCCATACTGTTTTCCACAGTGGCTGCACCAAACTGCATTCCCACCAGCAGTGTAGGAGGGTGCCCTTTTCTCCACAGCCTCTCCAGTATTTGTCATTTGTGGATTTTTGAATGATGGCCATTCTGACTGGTGTGAGGTGATACCTCATTGTAGTTTTGATTTGCATTTCTCTGATAATTAGTGATATTGAGCATTTTTTCATGTGTTTTTTGATCATTTGTATGTCTTCCTTGGAGAATGGCTTGTTTACGTCTTCTGCCCATTTTTGGATTGGGTTGTTCATTTTTTTCTTATTGAGTCGTATGAGCTGCTTATATATTCTGGAGATCAAGCCTTTGTCGGTTTCACTTGCAAAAATTTTCTCCCATTCCGTAGGTTTTCTTCTTGTTTTACTTATAGTTTCCTTTGCTGTGCAGAAGCTTGTAAGTTTCATTAGGTCCCATTTGTTTATTCTTGCTTTTATTTCTTCTAGGAGAAAATTTTTGAAATGTATGTCAGATAATGTTTTGCCTATGTTTTCCTCTAGGAGGTTTATTGTATCTTGTCTTATGTTTAAGTCTTTGATCCATTTTGAGTTGATTTTTGTGTATGGTGTAAGGGAGTGTTCTAGCTTCATTGTTTTACATGCTGCTGTCCAGTTTTCCCAACACCATTTGCTGAAGAGACTGTCTTTATTCCAATGTATATTCTTGCCTCCTTTGTCAAAGATGAGTTGACCAAAAGTTTGTGGGTTCATTTCTGGGCTCTCTATTCTGTTCCATTGGTCTATATGTCTGTTTTGGTACCAATACCATGCTGTCTTGATGACTGTAGCTCTATAGTATTGTCTGAAGTCTGGGAGAGTTATTCCTCCAGCCTCTTTCTTTCTCTTCAGTAATGCTTTGGCAATTCTAGGTCTTTGATGGTTCCATATGAATTTTATTATGATTTGTTCTAGTTCTGTGAAATATGTCCTGGGTAATTGGATAGGGATTGCATTAAATCTGTAGATTGCCTTGGGCAGTGTGACCATTTTAACAATATTGATTCTTCCAATCCAAGAGCATGGAATAGCTTTCCATTTTTTAAAGTCTTCTTTAATTTCCTTCATCAATGGTTTATAGTTTTCTGTGTATAATTCTTTCACCTCCTTGGTTAGATTTATTCCCAGATATTTTATTACTTTGGGTGCTATTTTAAAGGGGATTGTTTCTTTACTTTCTTTTTCTGTTGATTCATCGTTAGTGTAAAGAAATGCAACTGATTTTTGAACGTTAATTTTGTAACCTGCTACCTTGCTGAATTCTTCAATCAGCTCTAGTAGCTTTTGTGTGGACCTTTTCGGGTTTTCTATATATAGTAACATGTTGTCAGCATATAGTGACACTTTTACCTCTTCTTTTCCAATTTGGATCCCTTTTATTTCTTTCTCTTGCCTGACTGCTGTGGCTAGGACTTCCAGGACTATGTTGAATAGGAGTGGTGATAGTGGGCATCCTTGTCTTGTCCCAGATTTTAGTGGGAAGCTTTTGAGTTTTTCACCGTTGAGTACTATGCTGGCTGTAGGTTTGTCATATATAGCTTTTATTATGTTGAGATATGTCCCCTCTATACCCACTTTGGCGAGAGTTTTTATCATAAATGGGTGTTGAATTTTATCAAATGCTTTTTCTGCATCGATTGAGATGATCATGTGGTTTTTGTCCTTTCTCTTGTTGATGTGATGTATTACACTGATTGATTTGCGTATGTTGAACCAGCCTTGTGTCCCTGGGATGAACCCCACTTGGTCATGATGTATTATCTTTTTTATGTGTTGTTGGATTCTATTTGCTAAAATTTTGGTGAGGATTTTGGCGTCTATGTTCATCAGTGATATTGGCCTATAATTCTCTTTTTTTGTAGTGTCTTTGCCTGGTTTTGGTATCAGGGTGATGGTGGCTTCATAGAATGAGTTTGGGAGTATTCCCTCCTTTTCAATCGTCTGGAAGAGTTTGAGAAGGACTGGTATGAGTTCTTCCTTGTATGTTTGGTAGAATTCCCCGGTGAAGTGTTTGCTTTTTTCTTATTAAGTCGTATGAGCTGCTTATATATTCTGGAGATCAAGCCTTTGTCAGTTTCACCTGCAAAAATTTTCTCCCATTCTGTAGGTTGTCTTTTTGTTTTACTTATGGTTTCCTTTGCTGTGCAGAAGATTGTAAGTTTCATTAGGTCCCATTTGTTTATTCCTGCTTTTATTTCTATTGCTTGAGTAGACTGTTCTAGGAGAACACAAAGTTTCTTTTTACCACAGTATATGTGAAAGAAAATCAGTTAAAAAGTGAAGCAAGATACGTTCAGTTTCAGCTCTGACATGTAAATGGCTTAAAAATTTTAACTGCCATTCTGATAGCCAGTGAAAATCTGAACAAACCAAAAACCAATAGCTCTTCTTGAACCTATCAAAGAACTTGGATTGCAAGGCAAATCACCAGCCACCAGAAAATCTGGAGAGATGGGTGAATAATAGCTAAGATTTGCTTATTTGGAGCAGAAATCATAAATTAGTAGGAATACTTAAATTGTAATTGCTGGAGACAAATTGCTGGAGATTAAGAGTGAGAGTGAGAAACTACTGGGGGGCCACAGTCACAGGAGCCAAACACGTGGAGGGGGGGGCGGTTACCTTCAGGAATCCCACCAGGTTCTCATGGTGAGGAGCCAAGAAAAATCCCCACCCCTGGATCTGCTCTGTAAGACATGTTAAAAGATAACTCTTTGTTTAAAGTATAATAGTAACAACATATTGAGTGATCATAGCATGTGTATAAGCAAAATGGGTATCAGCAATTTCTTAAGGTACATGGGGTTGGGGATTGAGAATACTCTGTTATGAGGTATTTGTCCTACCTAGGAAGTGATATAACACTATTTCAGAATGGACTGAATTAGTTGTAAATGGATATTTCAAACTCTAGGGCAATGACTAAAAAAAATTTTAAAGGAAGTGCAATCAATATGCTAAGAGAAGAGATAAAATGAATTACATAAAATGCTCAATTAAAACCAGAGAAGGAAGAAAAATAGAATAAAACAGAAGCAAAGAATAATTTTAACAAATAGAAAACAGTTACAAACATATTAGATATTAATCAAGTTATACCATAGTCATTTTAAATGTGAATGTTCTAAATATACTAATCACAAGATGGAGATTGTCAGAATGGATAAAAGAAAAAGACTCAACTATATATTGTCTATAAAACCCCTCTTTCTTTCTTTCTTCCTTTTAAATTTTGTTTTCTATTAAAGTGTATTTGATTTTTAATGTTAGTTTCAGGTGTACAGCAAAGTGATAGTTATACATATACATTTATGTATATATTTCATATTCTATTCCGTTATATGTTATTACAGGAAATTGAATATAGTTTCCTATGCTATACAGTAGGTCCTTGTTGTTTATCTATTTTACATGTTGTAATGTGTACCTGTGCAAAAATCAACTTTAAATATAAAGATCTGAATTGGTTAAAAAGTTAACAGATAGAGTAAGTTATATTATGTTAACACTAATCAGGAAAAGGTGGAGTAACTACATTAATTTGTGACAAAACAAACTTCAGAGCAAGGAAAATTATCAGGGATTAAGAGAAATATTATGTAATGATGAAGATGGCAATTCTCCAAGAAGATATTATTAATTCATAAGGTGTATGCACCTAGAAACAAAGCATCAAAATATATGAGGCAAAAATGATAGAACTGTAAGGAGAAATAGACAAGTCTACTGTTTTAGGAGACTTCAATACCCCTCTTCCAGTAATTGATAGATTAGGCAGGCAGAAAATCAGTAAACACATAGTAGATCTGAAAAGTACACTCAATTACCTTGATATAATAGACATTTATAGAATACTCCATCCCACAAGAGCAGAATACATGTTTCTCCACCTCACATGAAACATTCACCAATACAGGCCACATGCTGGGCCACAAAACAGATATTAATAATTTAAAAGAAGGGAAATCATGAAAATTGTGTTCTCAACCACTTAAATTAAAATAGAACACAATAACAGAAAAAATAGCTTAAAAATCCCCAAATATTTGGAGATTAAACAGCACACTTCTAAATAACATATGGGTCAAAGAAGAAGTCTCAAAAGAAAATTTTAAATATTTTAATTAAATTAAAATGAAAGTAATACTTATCAAAATTTGTGGAATGCAGCAAAAGTAGGGTTTAGAGTGAAATAAATGGTATTAAATGTATACACTAGAAAATATGAAAGATAAATTATTAAATCTTAGGAAACTAGAAATGTAAGAATAATGTAAGCCTTCTTAAACTAAAGAAAGCAGACGTAAAGAAGAAAAATAAAAACTGAGCAGAAATCAATAAAATTGAAAATGAGAAAACAGTAGGAAAAAAATAAACAAACTCAAAATGTAGTTCTTTGAAAAGTTCAATAAAATTGATAAACTTCTATTATGGGCTGAACTGTCTGCCCTCCAACTCCCACCCTCTGCCCCACCACACCAAAATTCATATGTTGAAGTCCTAACTTCCAGTACTTCAGAATGTGAACTTACGTGGAATTACAGATGTAATTTGTTAAGATGAGGTTATAGTGGAGTAGGGTAAGCCCTTATACAGTATGAATGATGTCCTTATAAATAGGGAAAACTTGCACACAGACATTTATATAGAGAAAATGACATGGGAAGATAGGAGCTTTGCTACCACACGTCAAGAAACTATCAGAGGCTAGGAGAGAGGCCAGGAACAAACCCTTCTCCAGCACTTCTAGAGACAGCCTGGTTCTACTGCACCTCAATTTCAGATTTTGGCTTCCAGAACAGTGAGACAATATATTTAAATTGTGCTAAGCCATACTGATTTTGAGGTACTTTGTTACAGAGAAAATAATACAACCTCTAGCAAGGCTAACCAAGAAAAAATGAGCAAAAACAAAAAATGTCAATATCAGAAATGGAAAAGCAGTTATCACTACTAACCTCATGAACATTAAAAGGATAATAAAGAAATACTATGAACAAGTCTATGCCTACAAATGTAACTTAAATATAGTGGACCGACTATTTGACAGGCACAATCAATCAATACAACTACAAGGAGAAACAGATAAACTGAATAGACGGATACGTATTAAGGAAATTGGATTAATAATTAATAACCTTCCAAAATAGAAAAGAGCAGGCCAGATGGTTTCGCTAGCAGATTCTACAAAATATTTAAGGAAGAAGTTGTCAGTTCCCCAAAAATTTCATCCAGAAAATAGGAACTGAGGGAACACTTCCTAACTTATCTATGAGTCTAGCATTACCCTAATCCAAAAAAAGGAAAGAACGAAAGAACGAAAGAAAGGAGGGAGGGAGGGAAGGAAGGAAGAAAGGAAGGAAGAAAGAAAGAAAGAAAGGAAGAAAACAAAGAAAGAAAAGAAAAGAAAAGAAAAGAAAAGAAAAAAGAAAAGAAAAGAAAAGAAAAGAAAAGAAAAGAAAAAAGAAAAGAAAAAAAAAGAGACAGGGACATAACTGGAAAAGAAAACTACAGACCAGTATCTCTCATGAACATAGAAATTTTAAACAAAATATTAACAAAAAATCCAATGATAAATAAAAAGAATTATACACCACAATCAAGAAGGGTTTATTCCAGGTATGAAAGGCTGATTCAATCCTTGAAAATCAAATAATGTAACCCACTACATCAACAGGCTAAAAAAAGAAAATCATATGACCACATCAATTGATATAGACAAATCAGTGGCCAACATTAAACACCCAATCATGATAAACACTCTCAGTAAAGTAGGAATAGAAGGAATAAAATGAAAAGTCCTGAACTTGATGGACATTTATTAAAAAAGAAACAAACAACAACAAAAAATTGTCATTTAATATCATTATACTTAATGGTGAGAAACTGGATGTTCTCCCTTAATACTGGGAACAAGCCAAGCATGTCTCTTCTTTCCAAATCTATTCAACATTATTGTCTTAACCGTATGACTTAGCAGTCACACTCCTACATACTCCTACATACTGATCTGAAAACATATGTCCACAAAAAAAAAAAAGTATGTGAAGGTTTATAGTAGCTTTATTCATAATTTCAAACACTGGAGGCAACCAATATCAATGGGTAAACAAACTGTGTACATCTAAATAGTGGAATATTATTCATCAATTAGAAAAAAAGAGCTATCAAGCCATGAAAAGACATGAAGGAAACTTACATGTATAATGCTACGTGAAAGAAATTAATCTGAAAAACTCATCATATTGATGAGTCCAGTTCTATGACATTCTGAAAAAGGCAAAATTATAAACTGAGATCAATGATTACCAGGAGTTTGGTGGAAAGGTGTTGAATAAATAAAGCACAGAGGATTTCTCACACTGGTGAAATTATTCCCTGTGATACTGCATTGGTGGATACATGGTATTGCACATTGGTCAATTCTCATGGAACTTTATAAACAGAGTGAACCTTAACATATCAAAAATCCTTTAGGAGATTGGTGAATCTCAGAAAGGACTGCAGACTGTTATCAGAGAATCTTATATTTTTACAAAATATGAACAAATCACACTAAGGGAGTTGGGGGCAGGGGAAGTTGATGATATACATAGCTGGAAATGAGTGCATTCTTTGAAGGCAGAAGGAAACATAACACTGCCTTCTATTTGTTAAAGTTGTTTTCCCTGGAGGCACAAGTTCACAATTATAATACTGCTCTACATGTATACTGGAATTGAACAATTATATAAATGAATGTGGATGGTGAGAATCAGATTTCTTACTGTGCAAGTAGGAATTTACACATAAGCAAGGAAGAAGGTTATACTGATCCATGTGGTAACAGACTAGGAGACATCAGGATGAACTCATATTTGGCTTAATATATAGATGGTTACAAACAGAAATATTTACAGATATGCGTATATACACAGGTTAGTACACCCATGTATACTTTTTGTTCTGTCAACTAAGAGGGCCTGAAACCAATGACATCACAGTAACAACGAGCATACCTAGCACACAGATCCTGGGTTCAAAAACCTTTCTCCAAAAAAGAAACCAGCAAACCTTACATAAATAGCTAATTCTAGGACTGGGGCAAGAAATAGACAAGATAAGTCTGAAGCATCTTGTAGAGCCCAAAAGTAAGGAAATCCTCAGAAAAACCTCACAGTGATGGGCATGTATCAAAAGGACACAGGAGCTCACTGAAAGAGCTCTCAGTGGACCCAGCAGGAACAACTTGATAAATAAAATATACAAAGTAGTATTTGAATTATAACTCAAAGTATAAAATAAATATCTGTAAGTTCATATGAATAATAATAAATGGTTGAATAAATAAATGGAAAGGAAAGAAGAAACAAATTTTCCATGCAGAGGAATTACAAATAATTTATGAGACATTCTGCCCTAGAGGAAAAGAACATAACTTCCTACTCCCTAAGTGTAGGCTGTGCATCATGACTTCCTTCCAGTGAGTATGGTATGGAGAGAGGGGTTAGTAACTTTACAGAGGAGAAACCTGACTTCTGCCAGGTGATCAAGGTCAACAACAACAGTGATAAATCATGTTGACAGTATGTATTATTGATAATAATGTGATGAAAATGACACTTTATATCTGTGGTCTTACTCCTAAAACCCTGTAACTCCAATCTCATCATTAGAAAAACACCAAATTCCAACAGAGGAACATCCTACAGAATGCCTGACCAGTACTCCACAAAACTGGCAACCAAAAACCAGGAAATTCTGAGGAACTGTTACAGCCACAAGGACTCTAAAGAGATGACAACAAATTACACTTTAGTATCATGGATGGTGCCCTGGAACAGAAAAGGGACCTTAGGTAAAACTAAGGGACACTGAATGTTTAGTTAACAACAAGGTCGGTATTGGTTCATTAGGTGTAACAAATGTATCATGATAACATAAGATGTTAACAATAGGTGAAACTGGATGTGGGGTATATGGGAATTCTCTGTACTATCTTCTCAATTTTTCTTTAAACTGTCCTAAAAAATAAAGTTGATTTAAAAAAAAAAGAAACTCACTCCTAATAATAAGAGACATTACAATTACTCTAACTCTTTGAAAATGTGAAACAAAGATTACACCACATCATTTTGAGTTCTTCTCAATTCTTTCCTATTCTGCAGTTTTTTCCCACTAAAGACTCTAGCAATTCAAGAGCTTTCTCAATCATTCCAGTCAAAAATAATTACTTTCAACGGTGGTGAAGATTAGTCACCTTCAGCCAGCTTGACTGTCAACTTAGCAAGAAAACTCTTCAGGTTAGAATTAGGACCTCTTCTTCCTCAACCTTGAGTGTGTGAAAAATATTATACCCTTCTTTATTTTCCATTGAAATCTTGGGTATTTTTATGTAGACGTAGTTTAGCTCCATAAGACAAATGAAGGGTGGCAGAAAATAAAGCCTGTAAGTTTAGTAGTGCTACAAATAGTCCCTAGATATATTTATTTCTAACAAGGTTCTTGAATTTTAATCATCCGTAAGTTGCATTTCTATTTTTTTTTCATTGTAAGATATTTTAAATAAAATATACTTGGAATAAGGAGCAAAGTTTAAAAAATTAAAGCAGTCCAAAAATTTTAGCAGATAAGGACTTAATAATATGACACGTGGCTCCATGCTTAACAACATTTGTTTGATTAAACCAAATGTTAATAAGTTATTAATGATCAGTAACTGATATAGTAATAAAAATAATCTATTAAAGAAATTTATTACGTATTATACTTTAGAGAAAATAAAATATTTTCAGCAAACTATTTTCTTATTATTCTAATAACATGTAAGCTCAGGGGCTTTTCAGTAAACATAACTGCATAGATATTCAATTACATTATTCTTAAGAGGAAGTTGAGGTAAATCGCTCCTTATCTCCGCTTTCTCTGACTACTCTCTCTTCTGCCTGCTCCCAAAGTCCAAGCATTTTGAGGCCCAATTTATTTAATCCATAATAATTTGTTTAAATTCTCCAGCACTAATTAAATTTCTAGAACTCATGTCTTATAGCAGTCATCCTGGAAATTGCTATGCACTATTAGGCATTATACTCTATAGCAATTCGTTAATTTTTAGAAATTTGAAGTTTTTTAGCCAATTGTCTATTCTCAGAAGATCAGGACTATGTGAAATACTTTCCCATAGCTTTCATCCCCTCATAAAGTGCCAAAAACACACTGGACAGTAAAGAAATACTTTCTGTTTAACAAAATAATATTGTGATTGAATCTACTCATCAAGGCAAGAATCTGTAAACAGCAATGTTTAGTAATACAGTGGCTTTATCTAAAAATCATGGTTGAAAATGTTTTGCTAAGTTCCTTACTGAAATATCTTCTTTCTTAATTATTTTAGCAAAAGTCAAATCATGTTTGAACATTTTCTCACCATTTTAACAAGGTTATTTTATAAATATATTTCACTTAAAGAACAAGCTACTTTTTGATGAACAAGTTAAATATTACCAGAAACAACTATGTGTTAGACCATAAATAAAGCCTTCATATAGACCATGTTCTCTGACAATTATGCAATCAAATTAGTTGTGGTAGTAAAAATATTCACATCTCTGATCACCACTTTCCAGTAAAAGTGGATTGTTTTCACCAACCTTCTACTAAAGCTAACTAAAAATAAAGGATAGAATAAAAGAATAATCTTCATGAATGCAACACAGATTTGATGAAATATTAAGGAATTCCCAGCCTGCAATCTAGGGACAAGAGAGAAGAGGAAGACTCTAACCCACTTTGCCATAAAGCATTTGCTCTGACTAAACCAAGCTGTGGCCTGGACGGGTTCTGAAAAGCCTAGGGACACCCAGGGTGAGGACTTTGACTGGAGAATCTACAACATTAATTTGGGACATTAAAGGCTACACTGTTAAAGCAAGATGAACCTAAAGTAAAGCTTCCATCTCTTTGCAAGGGAGTAGGGAAGGAGTCATCCTTGACTGACTGTAAACACACATAATCCTCCTAGAGATCCACTTGTCTCATTAAACTGCCCCCAAATAATCACAAATTGCAATTTAGTTTAACATGATCTGGACTGTTAGTGCCAATGACAGCTGGGAAGAAACGAATGTGCACCTTCTGGAGACACCATCTCTATTTTAGCCCTCTGTGGATGCTTGCAAGAAAATTTTTATGACAATAAACTCAAACTCAAAAATAACCAAGCCAGGAAGATAATAAGGAAACACGTATAAAGTCTATCAGAAACAACAGAAGACAGAAACAGAACAAAAGAGTTTGGATTACAAACTTAGATGCAGATTATTAAAAAAAGAAGAAGAAGAAAAAGAAAAGATAAAACAGCCTTACTTCATTATTAGATTTTTTTAAAAATAAGGAATCAGCATGTAACAGAAAATTATTTTTATATTACAGTATTGAAAGAGAATTAGAGTTATTGAGGTGAAAATTATAACTGAAATTTAAAACTCAATGAATGAGTGTGGCACCAGATTAGTCACCAGAAAGAGAGAATCAGTGAAATGGAGCCTGAGCCAAAAGAATTCTGAAAGGATCACAGAGAGAAAAAATGGGTAGAAAACACAAGAAAGAGTTTAAGAAGTATAGACAAAGAGTTAGAAGGTCTAAAATATATTTAATTTGTGTTCCAGAGTATGGGTGCACAGGTTTAGGGTACAAGAGCAGAGAAAACCAAGGGCACAGAAAGAGAGGGACTCTGAACCAAAAAGAAAGGCTTTGTGTTTACTTCCAGTTGCAAGTGGCATGACAGTGACTTTTGACTCAACTAAACAAACTATTGATGTTCTCAGCTCATCCAAAGCCTTATCTAGGGTAACAAGGTCATTATTACCAATCCTATCAATTTTGGGATCTTCTATCTCAGCACTCACATTGCTTTCTGGTTAGGCCCATGATGTTTGTATTACTGATTCAGGCATAGCGGCAACTTCTTTTAGGAGACCATCTTAATCCTTGGCATCCACTGTTACTACAAGAATAGTATCTTTTAAGTTTTCTCAGTAGGAAGAGTGACTTTTTATTATTTTTCCCTTCATATGAAAGTTCTTTTATCCCAAGGAATTCTAGCCTTGCAATATTCACCTAATTCCTTTCTTTTCTTTTTTTATTTTTTTTCTGATATCATTTTAACACTTCATCTTTGTTTCTCTAACCCACAAAACTTAAATTTGGGCTGCTTCTACTCTCGGAAGTTTTCCAGGAGAGCAAGGCTGATTGAATTAGTTTATCTACATTCCTCTGAGTCAGTTTCTTATTTTCTAGGGGGTCACCTTTATTAGCATTGTAAACTCAACCACGGCAGTATGAGTCCAAATACTAGTCAATGCCCTACCTGTGAATTCCCAAGGGAATGTATCTCTGTCATGGAATTGTCCTGAAAGTGCCAAAGCTCTCCTATAGCAGCCAGGATCCACTGCAAAAAAACCCTGAGGCCTGATGAATTTAAGGTTGGCAGCACAGACTGTAAGAGGTGCTGAGCTGTAAAACAGCTCGGCTGTTACCATCCTTCTTAACAAGTCGTATGTGCCAGGCTTCTTCATCTCCCAAGCAAACCAGCCAAGATTCTAATGATCTGCTCAGCTTCTGCAACAGAGGTCATGAATATCCCTTGTTTCACCTGTGTGGGTGCACATCTCTGCAACTGTTTTCTTAAGAGGGTTGGACACATCTGCTCTCTCCCACTCTCAACAAGTCTTAGTATCAGTTGTTGTGATGGGGTAGACCTGAGCCTGACTGGTAGCCAGGTTGGTAAGGAAGTCCTCTCCCACCCCGCAGCTGAGAGGACACTTAGCAACATTCAGACAGCGTTTGGGCATCTGTATTTGAACCAGCTTCCTGGTACTCATCTTGCAACCACCTCCCCAATTCTTCTTCATCAACAGACACTCCAGTAGAGGACCATTTATTGCCCAGTTGACTAGACAGTTTTGTCAACATGTCACTACTGAGTCCCGTGAATTTTATTCCAATCCCATTACTTAGCCCACGAGGTCCATATCTTTCCTATTTTGAAAAGCAGGTCCCTATAAGCATATCATCTATATTGCCAAAAAACCATCAACAAATCTCTGAGAGGTCAGTTAGTCTGCCAAGCCTCACGGATGCTGGCAGATGATATGAGACTCCGGAGGCAGAGATAAAGGTTAGTTTATTGCAACTGCAGTACCAAAGTATCAGCAGTTGTACCATTTTTCTGATCTCCAGCTCTCACAAGGCGACATGAATTGTGCCATATGGTCCCTGCCTTGTATGACAGAAGAAGAGCTCTGAGCTTAGGTAATAACCTGAATTATTTTATACTGAACAGTGAGTAGTTATCTCTTTTTCTAGAAAGAGATGATCATCTCTATCTAACAGGGCTTTAAGCAAATCTGTTATTTGCTTCAGAGGGAAACACTAACTCCCCCACAAGCCTCTTCTCTATAAAAATACCACATAAAAGATCGTCTGGGACAAAGGGCAGTCAGTGCCCACCCCCTTCTTGTAAGATGTACAGAAACAAAAGGGACCCATGCAGAATTGTTCCACAACATATCACAAGTTGAAGAAGAAAATTATAAGGAATAAACTGTTTTACCCAGTTAATTTTTGTCACCAGAGAGCCATTTTAACACTCTTTTTGTTAGGATTATTTGGTGGTACCCTGAATCCCATGCACTCAAATATAACACACAATGTGCAAATATGTTTTGTCATCTTTTTTTCAGAGAAAAAAAAAAACTTGAAACCACTTTTGGAATTAAGGTTCTTCAGAGGTGGACAGTATATGTTACCCAAATCAAATATTTTTTAAAGGGAAGAGAAGGAGGATATATAAGAACTGTATAATGAAGTAACTGCATGTAAAAACGTAAATTGATAGAGAGATTTGGATGATGAAAGAAAATGAACATGCGATTAGATCAGCACAATGGAGTGAGAACCAGAAATCATGGAGCAAGAGTATGTTTTGGCTTTGCAGCTGAAGTAGATTTTGGCAGAATTAGATTTATTACTCTGAATTGTTCTTGTCTTTTGAAAACAAATATTGAAGATGATTCTATAGTGTGGAATGATATGAAGGAAGTCAAATCAATTTTGACAAAGTAGAGATATTTCAATCTTAACTTCAGGACATAAAAGAGACAGTATTAAAATAGTACAAGAAAAACAAAGGGACACGTGAATTTCGTAAGGCTAGTCTTCCTTGGGGAAACGAAAACATGAAAAGAAAGCTGGAAGAAATATTTCTCTCTACCAGTGGACATTTTAAAAACTAAGTAACTCCTTTTCTGTGACTGAAATGACCCTAATAAAGAAACAGATATATTTAAAATTTACATGAATTTAGATTAATCTGGCAACTTTAGATTTGGGAAAGTATTCAGGACCATCACTCTGGTTGTGTTCTCTCCATATGTGAGTTCTGAGTAATGTCACATGAGAAAGAGACACAGACAGAATAATTAAAAAAAAAAAAAAAGAGGAGGAAGAGGAAAGGGAAAGTGGAATGGAGAGGAAGAAGGAAGGGAAAAAGAAGATACAGAATAAAGGAATAAGAGGATAGAAGGGAGGGAGGGAGGGAAGGAAGAGGGGGGAGGGGGGAGAGAGAAAGAGATGAGAAAGAGAGACCTTATTTGGTGCCAAAACAAATGGCCTATAATGATGTTCCAATTAATCAAGTTGGACCCAAATAATTAACTTTACAGTTAGTTTATAAGCTTTAAAACACTAATAGATGATCTGTTCAGTTGATTTTAAAAAATAAAAACAGCCTGTAATTACACATCAGTAACACAAAACAGAGGCAGGTTAAAAGACAGCTCTTATCACAGTAAATGCCCACTCACTCCCTGCTCATCTCCACCCAAACTCAATATGTACTCTTCAGACTACAACAGCAGGAAAACGGCTTGCAATATGTGTATTGAACCCTGTTTTTTAGACTTGTAAAAAGGTTTACAGTAACAAGTTGGAATCAAATGAATTACTAAATTACATATCAACAGTTTCCAAACCATATTCAATATATTCTAGAATTGTAGTAGATTTACTTATTTTTTCCAAGGACATTTGGCTCAATATTTTAAAGTTAAACTTTTGTTGTTTCACTCTCTTTAGGGGAGGAAGGCTATAAAAGTGTACCAAGTATCAGCCACTTCCATAAAAATAATTTTAGAAAATAGCTTTTTCATCAGAATTATTAGAACATTAAAAGATTTATTTATATAGCTAAACTTTACTCCAATGTTCATCTTCCCTTTATCTAACTTAGAAAAACAAACAATGTCCTCTCAGAAAGGCTGGGTTAATATTACTATCAGAAGCAGTGGGCTGAAAGTTGGATGGTATTACATTTGATATTCCTTTCCTGACTACACCTTTGAATTTTGTAGTGCTCTCCAAATGATATACAATATAAACTGTTTGACATAAAATCCCTTTAATAACTTGAGAGTCTGTCAGAATTCAGACATTTTGTGTTATTGCCTGCTATTCAAAGGAAAATTATTTGCACTATTTTGGTGTATTGATTTGTCTTTTTTGTTGTTTCCTGGAGAGACTCTATTATTGAACCGAAAGAAATATTCAACAGTCACTTTGCTCTGACTCTCAGTAAGAAGGAATTGTTTTAATATGATTACAAACTGAAGAGTAACATTCAAGCTGCCAATGCCTTTCTTGGTCAGATGCAGTTCTGCTTTTTAATTTGAAACTATTTTTTAAGAAGATACAAACAAAACATCAAATACCTGGGAACTTCAAAGTCACAGGGGCTTTCACTTTCCATTTTAAAATGAACAATTTTCATAAAATATTTCATGACAGACTTGACATCAACTCAAATATCACGGTGCCTCTTGTAAGATTTTCTTTTGCATTATTCAATATGGGGTAAATAAGTTTGAAAATGTCGACAAATTTAAACACATTTGTTTGATTCCACGTGCTGCTCTACAGTGGTTACTTTGAAAACAGAAATGATTACTATACATTCTTGTTCAATTAGGGCAAATTCCACTTGGCCAGGCTTCACAGAAACATCACATTTTATTTTCTACCTACCAAAAGCTGACTGTTGTAGGCTCTCCACACTCAACTAAATCAATGTGTTCGTTTTAAGACTGTTTCTTTTGTATCCCACTAAATGTTTCCAACAGTTCTCTTCACTAATATTTAAACAGCCTCCTATCAAAACAGAAAGAAAGAAGAAACAGAAACGTCCTTTCCAGGGTCGTGAAGGTCCAGTCACCTTTGAAATAGATTGGTGGGAAGTAGGTGACTCTGCCCCCTTATCTCTCTCTGTCAATCTACCGCACAGCGTGGCATCAGTCACTTACACCCCAGGAAGAAATCAAGTCCCCAGACACCTGCCTGGTTGGGGTGTTATTTAGCTCTCCCAATGTCAGTCCAAAGTGTTTTCATCCTTCAGTGTTTTCTCAGCCTGGCAGAAAAATGGATAATGGATGATGTTGTGGATGACAAAGTGTGTGGACTTTGAAACTGATGAAGAGGAGAGAGAATTTGATAAGAAAAGCACTTCTGAGGCCATAGCATTATGAAAAATCTCAAATCACCACACACACACACACACACACACACACGGGGAGTCCCTCTGTTGCTGTTCTGTTACGTATCCTTTTTCAAGCACGTGTCACCTTAGCTGTCTGCTTACACACAATGGTAAAAAATGCAAACACGCGAAGTCTGTTAATAATAAGGATGACTATTATTGCTCCAGTAAGTGTTTAAGGTAGATTTATAAATCCTTGCATTTTCAATTTCCAATTGTTTTCATCGTTTCCATCACTATTGGAAATCATCACTATTAATAATTCCTATTCTGTATATAAAAACCCAAGTTGGATAAGAAATAACTTCAACTTACTTACACTCACCCTGTGATGTGTTATCAGGATAGGAGATACTATTACACATTTACCTAGGAATGAGAATAGCATCTTAGATGGTGAACTGTGTTATGTGACGAATGCAGAAATGATTAGAAGAAAAAGAAAAGGGTGAGAGCCTGGTGTCAGAGGAGCAAAAGGAACAGAACATGTTCAGCTGATGAAGTAAAGCATATTTTGTTCCTCTCTCACTGGCTTTTTCAGTTTTTCTCCCTAGTTCTCTCCCATCACATTTCCCTCCACCTGCCCTCTCCCTATTAACTCTGTTACTTTTTAGTTTTCCTAAACAGCACTGTCCTGTGGTGGGTACTGAGTTTTTGTTTGTGTTTGTTTGGGAAGGAGTGATGTTTCCTTGCCAGTAACCTGCATTTATCCATTTTTTCTTTAAATTGTCTTACTGAACACCTGTGGATGTACCTGGCCCAGTGCTAAGCGCGCCAGGCAACACAGTCCCGTGTACGTTGTAACACAGCCCGGGTGCCATTAGGTGCACACGCCAGACTTACTGTGCTTTGGTGACAGCGGAGCGCAGTGACAGGACGCCGACGAGGGCAGCTGAGGGACCCAGGCCTGGCTCTTGGCTGCGGCGCTGGGAGGCGCTGGGCGATGCTAGAGGCCAGAAAGGCGAGGGAGGAAAGGGGGCAGCTGCCTTAGGGTGCGGCCAGAGGATGTCGGAGGGGAGAAAGTGTCCCCCTCAGCGGCTCCTTCTGCCAGGAGACCCAAACGCGCGAGCCGCGAGCCGGGAAAGGCCTTCGGGCCTGCGCCCCCAGCGTCCCTGAGAAAGGCGCATGCGCCGCACCCCCGCCTCCACTTTCCAGACGTTTCCCTGCTGCTTTCCCGCAAAAAGCGCCTCTCGCTGCTGGCCGTGTACGGGTTACCAGCCCCACATGGCGGAAGCTGGCTTTTGGACTGCAAAGCGGAAGAAGCACCCCCCCGCCCACCCATTTTACTTCGCCATCCGGAAAAAGGGGGCTAAAACTATCCCCTTCGGCCCTGAAATAACGCGCAGCTGCCACGGAAACATGGCGGTGTGCGCCCGAAAATGGGGCCCTTTGGATTGCTGGAAATGCTTGTTTCTTCCCGAGGCTGCCGACCGTACAGGTAAGATTGCTTAATGGTTTTCAACCTCCTTGATGCTGTTTGGAAAATTGCGTGGGTCTGTACGTTTTTCAGGTCAAAGGGCCACTGTTGGCGCCCAGGAAGAGTCTGGAGAGCTCGACCTCACTCGTTCATCAGCCTGCCCCAGGGCTCATCAGCCCCTCACCCCAATTAGGTCGCTCCCCCCAAGACCTTCCTACAGTAAAAACTTGGGAGCTGCTCCCTGGGAGGGCTCATAGCTGTAATCAGATTTAAACAGATGCCCTTGGCCCCCTGAAAAGTTAAGAATGGTTTCAAAAGGCGCTGTGGATGATCTTGGTGTTTGTGTTGATGACCAGGGACTTCCTTCTCTGATGAACATCCATAGCATTTTTAAGAATATCACGATCCCGTGACAAACAGAGCCTTTAAGGTGGCTTGTCAATCTGATAGCCAAAGATTCATGGTATATGCTTCTTTATCTTCCCTCTCTCTCTCTTCTCTCCCTCTCTCTCTTCTCTCCCTCTCTCTCTCTCTCTCTCTCTCTCTCTCTCTATATATATATATAATATATTAAAGACTTCAGTCTCATTTTTGAGTCCTGCTTCTAAACAGATTCCAGTTTAAAGTAATCCAGTTTCCAGGGATTTTGAGGCAGTTGTCCCTGGGAGAAGACGAAATTACCTGATGTGATTTCCGTATTCATGTTTCTGAAGTTTTTTTGAGAGGGGAATACGTTTTGGGAGAGTGATACTGGAGCTTCACTTTTCAGATGAAATATAAGGAACCGGGAGAAACGTAGCATTAGTCGATTCTTTTATGATTAAGAGCATTTAATCTGGCAGTGGAGACTAGAAATGGTTGATACTCAGTATCCAGAGTTTATGGGTAGCAAATTCAGGTGTGGGGAAAGTCCATTTTTAGGTGGAGGAATGTGTCTGCTTTTATCATTTTTAGTTAGTGACTTCATCACTTGTGCTGTGTTATATCTGTGCAAAATAGTGACCTAGCTGCAGCATAATTTTCCAATTACTAGAATTTTGAACATAAGATAATTAAAATTCAATATACCTGAGGAATAATTAGGCCTAAATAATCCAGAAAATGTTAGATTTAATTAAGCTATTATTGATGAATATTAAAAATTGCTTTATAAAATTCTGAACAGAACAGGAAACAAAAGGGATTGGAGTCAATGTGGAGAATAAGATGAGGAAAATTGGAAAAATTTGACCAAAAAAACAAAAATAGTAAGACTTGATTTGCTCATTTCCTCCTTTGGTTTCCACTCAAACAAGTCCTGTTGCCTTTCTCAATTTTGTCTGGTTAAGATTTGTTACAGTTTCATCTCTCAGCTTAAACATCATTTTCACCAAAATTATTTCCTTAAACATCTAGAGTGGGTTAGATACGCTTGCTGTATATGCCCCCATAAAACCTTGTCTGTGTGAGATTTGTCTTATGAAAAAAGCTGTATTGGTGTTCAGTATTTATTTGTTGTTTTAATGTAACTCAAGGATTATGAACTGAAAAATAGTAAAGGTCATCTTTTTATCTCAGTTTTATTTTTATCTTTCAAAGAAAGCATCAAACATATTTTAGAGCTAAGAATGATAAACATATACATAAAAAGGAGGTGAAGATCCTATTAAATACAATATATTAAACTCCTCTCTCCCACCCCCTCCCATTTTTGGCTCATCAAATAAGTAAGCACATGGCAGAAATTTTAAAGAAGATAAAAAATATGAAAACCTATTATAAGATCTTTATATACTTTTTGTTGGAACAGATAAATAAAAAGTATCCCAGTTGCTGAAGCTAAAAATTATATGAGTAACAAAGATGAACAAAGTATGCATTGATTTTACTTAGTAAGTTGGGCAATCAACATTCTCCAACCTGAGAGTTATGGAATTATTGCAAAAGTTCTATAAATCTCATGTGCGTCAAGCTCTGTGTTTGATTCGGGGAACCATCATGGTCTTCACCCTGCATCCAACACAAAGCAGATTACAACTTCTGCTTAACTCACTCAGCAGAATCAAAGATCAGGCTGGTGATCAGAACCTTCAACAAGAGATGTGGCTTCTGTGTTTGGTGGTTATAATATTGATGTGCTGCTTAAGTGGAAATTTGGTGCTGGGGGAATATTATCTCAAGTTATTTCTAGCTGTTATTCATGTTTATTTGGACCCCAGCAACAGTGATGGGTACTTCCTATTTGGAATAGATTTTCTGTCTGTCCTTCCTACCTTCAAAGAATTATTAGACCCCACTTATAGAGTCTTTTTTCTCCTTAGATCATGTTTCTTAGGAGAATGAAGAGAAAAAGCAAATAAGCCCCTTGTCATTTGCTACGTGCTTGGTAGTAGGACAGTAAGAAGAAAAACTGCTAATTTAATGTTTTATTCTTCTATCTTCTGGGATTAAAAAAAGTATATAGAAAATAAAGTATTTGTAATGTAACAATATTACTCTTACATTTAACAACAGTCATACACTGTGAGATTAAATCGTTTTCATTTTTCTTCAAATCAGATGAAAGATGTGTGGTGCTCCTGTGCAGCAACATAAAGCATCATCTATTTTTGAAACCGTAGTGCTTATTTTTTACAACCTCTTTTAAACTGAGAAGTAGCCCTTCAGCTATGTATAATGAGCAGGCATTATTAAGAGAAGAAAATAATTTCTAATTGTGAATAAATATTTTGTGTGTCACACTCATTTCCCTGGATTATAAAGAAATACCACCCTGGATATGAATATGAAGAAAAAAGATTGGCTTTCTTATGTGCATCACTGAAATAACCAAATTATTCTGTAATTATAATTTCTCTATGCTTTAGTGCTCATAGATTTTTTTTTTTACTAAATCATTACTTAAGATAATTTTCTAGTGCATCAGTTTTGTGGTTTTCAAAAATGTCTAGTGAGAATTTCAGTCTAAACAAAATAAAGACACGTGGGAGGTGATGTATGTTCATCCTCAACTAAATTTTTCAGTCCTTCCTCTGGGGGCCTCTTAATTGTTCATATTTGCTAAAGGAAGTTTTAGTAGTGACCCATCACTTGCAACTGCAATGTTTTTTAAGCAATGTTTTGTACTTTAGTGTATGGTGTAATTAGTGAGAGTTCTATCTCCTTTGTCAGAAGTTTTTCTTAGATTTTTTTTCTGTAAGAGTCTTCTACTTAATACAAATATTTTAAGCTTTGAAATGTTGGCCCTTAAAATAAAATCAGCCCATAAATTCAATATCTTCTATATTTCATGAACTTATGGTTCGTTTTCCAATAAGTAAGATATTTGATAACTAGCACAGTGTTTACCTAACAAAAAAATACCCTAAATCTTAATCACTGGGGAAAAATAATCATCCAATAAGTGATTCCAAAAAAAAATTATTTTTATGTTTCAGGCAGCAGTACGTTTCACAATTACGATACTTGTCATAGATGGTAGTTCAAATAAATAAAAGCAATAAATGGAGGATCACAGATGAAAGGAATACTGGCAGAGGGTTGGCCTTCTTCTGTGTCTGTCCTGCCAAGATCTTTAATCAGAAAAGGACACGGGCAGTCATTTACCCTATCACACAGAATCAGAAGCAAGCCTCCTTGCAGCAACAGTGCAGAACTTTTATGGAAATGTTACTTGTGCATATCAAATGCATAGCTGACATTATTTCTATTATCAGAGACTAAGCAAAACTCTGTGATTGCCATATAACTCTAAAATGTTAAAAAAAAAAATGAGGTCTTTGTTTCATAGTTTGCAGTTTGCTAGTGTTGGCAAAAATAAAATGTTACTTCCACAGCATAAAATTGACAGTTCTTCCCCTTCAAAAAGTGCAGACTCTTATTAACATTTTGTGTATAAAAAGTGCAAAATGTAAGAGTGCTTTTTGTCTATAGATAAGTATATAAATAATTGCAAATTGCATAAATTGCATAATAGACAGTACAGCTTCTGGTAGCTTCTATCATTTATATCTGTGCCATCACTCAAAAGTGAGTGAGAGATTTCTACGTATTTCCTTTGTCTAATTTTTCCACTTATCTCCCATGTTTTCATCTAGAGTTATAATCTCCCCAACTCTGAATGGCAGGCTGCCCTATTGCAGAACACAAACAATTTCAGGTGATTTTGTCCACTTTTCTAATGAAAAAGTAGAAGAAATTATGACTAATCTTGGAACCAGATTATAGATTTGGATACAGTTTTGACTTGTTTCTGGCAACTGATTTGAACCAAGTCTTCAGGGTTATTCTGGTTTTATCTAAAGCTGATCTGGACTCTTCTAAGTCGGGGGGGGACCTCCAAGTGACCAAGTTGGGGAACTTTGATGTTATACCAGACACACAATCTCTGTGGTTAAGATATACATCCAGGGGGAAAAAAATCCATTCAAATCATAGTTACATGAGAACAGTCATTTTCTGAGGCTTAAAATGGAAATAAAAACTTAAAAGGTTAGTATTTTCTTAATGGATACATATTTTAAAATGTGTTTAACATAATAATCCAATTTAAAGAAAAATGCTGCTATTACAGATGTAAGATAGTAGTCTTTTGCTCTTAGCTATATACTAATCTCAGTGAATACAAAGCAAAGTATTTTCACCTACTAAACCTTAATATTGCAGTCTTTTCTTATTACACTTTCCTCTCCTTCAACTATCACATACTAAACAGACCCGGTAACGAGTTGGGAATCCTTTAGGATTATAACATGCCTTAGAAACAGTCTCAATACATATACTTTAGTAAATATATAGAATCACAAAATGCAGCAGTCCAGTTTTGTTTTATATCTATAAATAAATCACATTCCCATTGCAGCCAGCAGTAAAGTGAGAAAAAAGTTTAGCTTCTCCACCAACTTTCCTTTTTTCATTACAAGGTCAATAGATGTAGGTGGGAAGCTATTTTGGCCTTTCAGTTTCCTGATTGCTCTATATCTATCAACTATTCACCTTCATGTTAGTGACTTCATTAAATTCTGATTCAGAAACTAATTTAAAAGAAGCCTGACCTTTGAAATACTGAGGGTTACAAGAGGGCAAAAGAAGAAGGTGGAGAAGATACTGCTGAGCAAATCTCAAATCAGATTTCTGTTTTAAAAGCTACCTTATGAGCTATTCACCACTCACAATTTAGCTTTTTAATCCAAATTTTAGCTTGAAAGTAGCCCCTGCTGACTCAAAAGTGTTATAGCACACAGTGGCCAGGTGGGGGAGAAATGCAGCCTTTTCCCTTTGAAGCTTGGCTGCCCAAGATCAATAGGAGCTCACAGGTGGCCACACTTCAAAGAGGAGACACTAGGTCTCTGTTTCGGTCAAGCCCCTGTAGCAGTTATTTTTCACCCCCAGTGGCATGGAATTGGCTTTCATGTTATACTTTCACTTAAGAAAGTAAATGAAGAGCATTAGAGGCAGGTCTTGATTAAAAGAATTTTAAAAGAAGCCAACATCTTGAGAGGACCAGCCACCTTTTAAAAGCACCTATTAATGCAATTGCTGGGTAGAAGGAAGGTAAGTCTGCGGGGGAGATTTTTAAAAGCCACCCACTTACGGGGATGCATCTGACATTTTAGCAACTAAGCTACATCCCTTCAACGAACTACAATGGTTGTAAGTAAATTTTTATTCAGCGCTTTTCAGCTGGGTGTCTATTCAGGAGTGGAGTTAGAGTGGAAAAATGCCCACAGCAGCCATGTCCAGGTGGAAAGAACACAGTGATGTTACCTGAAAATAGCAATGATCAACTTTTAGCCATTCAATATATTTTTGTACAACCAACAACACAAGAATGTAGTCCTTGAGAACATTTACACATTACATTTGCTGAAATAATGCTTTGTATTTGTTTATTTTTCTTTTTATATAAAAATAAAAGTGAAAAGTTACAGTTTATATGAAATAGACAAAGTAGATACAACAGACTATATGTGTTTATCTTATATACTTCGTTTTTGTATCAACAAGGTTCTGAAATAATGGATGACGTTTCTCTTGTCACAGATATAGCATGTGAATCACAATAATTTTACAGATAGTATAAAAGCGGGAGGAATTCTTAATAATTCAGAAAAATGGTTCTCAATCTTAGCCACATACTGAAATCATCTAAATCATCTGGCATACTTTAAGGGAAAAAAGATGCCTGGAACCCATCTGGGGATTTTAATTTAATCAGTCTAGAGTGGCCTGGGCATAGGAATTTGAAAAGTTCCCCAGGTGATTCTCCAGTGCACTGACAGTGAGAAGTGCTGGCCTAGAACAGATCCTCTCAGATTCTAGTGTGCATGTAGCTACCCAGGGATCTTACTAAACTGAGTATTTTATTTCAGTTGGTCTGGGGTGGGGTCTGAGGCCCTGCATTTGTAACAAGCTCCCAGGTAATGCCAGACTGTTGGTCTAATCCCCAGACCACTCTTCATAGAGAAAGAATTTAGATATTCTGAGCTCAGGAGAAGGACATAAGTTGAAATCAATAAGGCATTTGGTTGAAATTCCCTATATTTTTTATAAACCCCACATTGACAGGACATCTACTCCCCACCTGCCTCCAGTTGCCCCAGCTCTGTGTGCCACTGTTTCTCAGTGTTCAGGGTAGACTTGTTACTGAAGATCGTGAAATCTGGCTTCTGGAGTAATTTCTAGAAGTCCATGCTAAGATTTTAAAATGCAGTCTCTAACAGAAATTGCATACTGGGCTATTTCAAATGAAGAAACCGCTTACTATAGGCAACTTAATAATGGTTCTGCATTATTAAAATTCTCCTGTTGGTTTGTTGAGCTTGATGCCAGCAAGAATGCTCAGTGAGGCCTTCACTCTGGTTGGACCATACTAGTGACTTTTATTCAAGGAGAGGGTAAGCCCAGGGTAGAGCCATCTGTCTGAACCTAAGGAGAGGACCAGTTGTCCACATTGGTGGGGTCAGGCAGTTCCACATGCACAGCAGGGAACTTTCACCATGACTTGCAGCAAACACCTCCTGAGTGTCCTGCGTGGGTCCCAGGCTTCTGGCTGCACAGGGGCTCTAGCCCTGCTATGAAAATTTCAAGTTCCTGACACAGAGCATCAAACACCTTTGAACGTATCTCCCTTTACCCATAGATCTTTCAAATAGACCACACTAGTTGGAAAGTATAAGCAAGAATTCTCTTCACTGTTCCTCAGATCTTCTAGTGTTCCCTGACAATGTGATGTTTTAGAAAGATCATGGCTTCTGAATATGAAACACTTGAGCTTGCATGTGAGCTCCTGTAGAACTGGTGACTCTTTGGGGTGTCATCTCTAAGCCTCTGTGTTATCTATTGAAGCTCTTCCTGTCCTGCAATGCCCCGGCTACGTGGGAGCCTCAGTCTTGAGTTCTGAAGGTGTAGCTTTTCTAACTAATAAGGCCATTGTTTCCCAAGCTTGAACAGTGCACTGGAATAAGCAGGTGTAGGAAGGGTTTCAGCACCTGCCACAGATCATGAGAGGACATGAACACTTAGATTCTTGCATCAAGGGGTGGTCAGTAGGCTAGATTTCCTTTTATTTTGGTGCCTCTTACTCCCTCCCGTTTAGCCTGCCGTTTGGCAACCTTGATTGTCCTGAACCAGTCTTCCTTAGTCTGAATCCTGAGGACAAGAATTGGAGCTTATTCTCTTCCAAGAATTCTCGAGAAATCTCATGCAAATTTACCCACCTGCCCTCTAAATTGTAATAAGAAAAATTAGGACAACTATTGCTAAGACACACAAAGACCTAAGCTTTGTTACATTTTGCCTCTAGGCAGCATCTCACTGGATATTCATTAATCATTTAATCACTCATCTAAAATGTGGTAGATAATCATCTAGGACCTGAAGATTCAGAAGTAAAAATATAGACAAAACCCTTGCCCTTTAACTGCAGATCCTCTAGATTTGGGGGGGAAAAAAGCTATCATATTACAAGAATAACAGCTACATTTTATCAAAAATTTACCATTTATCAGGTTATCATGTTAAGGCCCTTTTACAGACTTGTCTGTTTAATCCTCCCAACAGTCTGTGGAGAACTGCATGGATGATGACAGCAGACGTTAGCAGGCATCAGAATCACCTACAGTGCTTGTTGAACTACAGCTTTCTGACCCGTAACCCTAGAGTTTCTGACTCAGTGTTGGAGGGCAGGGAGCAAAATTTTCATTGTCAAGAAATTCCTAACTGATGTTAGTGCTTCTAGTCTAGAAACCACACTCTCAAAATTACTGGACCAGAGAAAAAAATTTAACAGGTGAATAGAGCTAACATTGATGATTGCATAGTGCATGCAAAGCACTGTTTTAAATGTTTCATGTGAATAATTTAATTCTTACAACAACCCTACAAGACAGGAATTATTAGTCCAATTTCACAGAAAAGAAGACTGAGGAATAGGCCAGTTAAGTGACTTTCCCAGAATCACATGGTTTGCAAGTCTCTTAGTCTGTTGGAATACAAACCCAGAAAAAAGTCCTCCCACTATGCAAAACAGTTGGGAGCTTCCATGTGCTAGTCATACTTAGGGGATGGGTCCAGTGATGGACAAGACTGACAAAATCTCTAATTTCATGGAGAGAAGGGCTGGACTTGCTTTACTTGTTGACGTGATATATCAGTTGAGGGAAGAAGAATGAGATGGATGCCCACCCAGAAAGCTATGGGAAGGACTTGACAGTCAGAGAGAACCAGAGCAAAGGATCTGAGCTGACACAGTGACATCTGAGTACTGGAAAGCCAGTGAGCAAGGGAAGAGTGGTACAGAACGGGGTCAGAGGGAGACACACGGGCCAGATGGCGTAGAGCCTTGTAGGTCATGGTGAAAAGGTAAACTTACTTTGAGGACTGTGAGAAGTTGCTGAAGGATTTTAAGAAGTAGCATGATCTGATTTTTGCCTTTAAAAAGATTATGTTTGTGGCTGTGATGTGAAAAAGAGGCTACAGGGAGACAAGTTTAGAAACAGAGAGATAAGTCAGGAGACCATTGGATGAGTCAGGATGAAAGATGATGGAACTTGGATGATATGTCAGAGGCATCACAGAACACCTGGCATGAGGTACATGCTTAATAAATGGCAGCAATTATTATCATAATCAGTCCAAAGAAGATCTGTCTGCCCCCTCTATAATGTTCTTGACAGGCCATTGTTAGGGACCACAACCGCCATTGCTCCCTCTGCTTGTGTGGTCCTTACTTTCCCAAAGAGCAGGAGGCATTTTTCCCACTAAAACCAGAGTGTCCAGAATTACAAATTTTCTGAAAAAGCATTTTAAACAGTGCATTACTCAGTCTCATTATTTGATACGAATCATAGCATTTTAAAGATTCTGACATTAGCATAAATTAGTAAGTATAATTAAATAAAATCTTCATTCCCCCCCCCCCACCGATCTTTGCTCTCAGAAATAAAGTTAGTATTTAGGAATAAAAGTGACAATGAATTTACGTTACTCTATTTCCTAAATTCCAAGAGGTTCCTACTTCTTTAATTACATTTTAAAGTGTTGGAATTGGGAGAGCTTTCATAATTGATGTGCACAATGAATGGGATACATTTTAGTTTTCCTGAAAAATGGTTATTAAATTGGCAGCTAACACGTTCTTGCAATCATGAAAATAATAGTGGTTTAAAATAACACATGCATAAATAAGAAAAAACCCTCATAATCCCAAAACATTCGTAAATGAGACAGCTTTCTCCACAGCAGTGAAGCAGTATTGAGCATAACTTTTAATTTTGCAACAGACAATAAATATAACAGATACAAGTAATGTATTATAGAAACTCATAATATTGAAACATACAGCTATATGAAAGTCCTCCAATACTATGAAAAATTTGCTTCTCATATAATTTAAGAAGAAAAACTTCAGGTTTTTAATTTAAACTATGGCCTGAGTAAAGATTTTATTAAGGGAGAATGTTGTCCAAATTTGATAAGAGAATAAAGAGAATAACCACAACAGAATGGTGAAATAGTGTGACTGACCCCTGGCTTAGAAAGAGAGACTCAGAAGGGTTGTCTGTATCAATGTGCAGATTTCTCTCAGTGTAAGGCTTATGAGCAGGTGCTTCATCTAAACCATTGTCATATCCTTTTGGGATTGGAAGCTAAGAGGGTCAGGCAAATTAAATAATACATTATATTCTATAGTATAGTGGAGAATTGTTGTGTGGTATAATAAAGCTATAGGAAAGAACATAGGTAAACTAATGCCCTGGTTTTAATGAAATCCAAGTGGAGGAGGACTGCCAGCATATAAATGATTACCATAACAATACCAAACAATTTTCATAAAAGTACAAGTGCATTGTGTTTTGTCCATTAAATGTTTCAAAAAATTGACCTATGAAATAGTCTGTGAAAAAGGTAGAAATTTCCATAGTGACTTCCATTATGAGATCAGATACAGTTTTTTTTCTATCACTTTAGTTATCTTCTGTCACTTTAGCTTAGTTTCTTTGCCCTCTAGTTTCTTTTAAACAATTAAGTATATAAATACTTTACATGGAATACTTATCACAAATTCTTTTTAATACAGATAGGTACCACTAATTAAATTTCTCGAGTCACTTCTAATATTCAAAGACACTCTAAAATGAGCTAGCTAATAAATGTGATCTCTGAAGGCAGAGTGCCTCCTTTAACAAAATGACTTAAATTGTATGTGCTAACAGAGAGCAGTTCTTGCTCCTGTTATTCAGCATTCTAGCCATGAGCAGGAATCATGAAAATTACTCCATTAGTGTCAACGGTTGAAAAATAATGTCACCTCTTTATGTTTGTATGAAGCAGTGAATATTATTCAGAAATCATGCCTGTAAACTCATTCTTTCCACCTGAGAGATACTGTACACGGTTGCTCTTTATTTCCCTTCCCAATTCTATAGTTTAACATAAGCAGTCAATTCATTACGTAGTATGTTTCATAAAATATATACAGCATTTACATTTTTGTTTGTTTCCCACTGTGTCCACAGCATATTTTGTGATACACTATAGCGAGCAAAAATGAATGACCTTTCCTGCTGTTCTCTTCATCCTGGGTTTGAGTTTTTCCTTTTATTTCCCCTAGAGATAACTAAAAGGGATAAATTCAGGAGCTAGTGATTAAAATGCTGATTCCTAGGATAATGGCCTTCCTGCTTTATTTCAGTCAGTAAATCAGCGCTTCCCCTCCAAAACAATGTGTTTCCTTAGGGAAAAGAAATGGACTCTTCCTTAAGCAGAGCTTGGTAGGAGTGTAATGGAGAATCTTTTGATATGGTCTGTAGCTGATAGTTTAAATGCCAACAGAAGCAAGACAGGGTTGAGTTCAGAAAGAAAAAGAAATAGATGAGTAGATGCAGTGAACAAAGTTATGAGCAATCACAGAAACATACAAAAGCTGTTTGTAGATAGCATAGACAGTCAGATAGTTTAAGACACAACTTAGCTTTCTTTGGCTCCTCCTGACCTGGCTGCACTCAGCCAATCAGTTAGGAAGGCCAAGACTGGTACTCCTCCAGATCACTTCCCAAGCCCCGCTCTTCTCTTCTTTCCTCTGAAAGATCTGTGTATAAATCATCATCTCCTAGCTGCTCACCTTTCTTCCTCTCTGGCTTCCTGAAGTAGTCCCAGCCCACATCATCCCCACACCTACACGCAGGAGCTGGTCATCTTCACTTAACAGGCTCTTCTCACTCCCCTTGCATTAAGCCTTTTCATGGTAGGCTAATGGTCATTAGAATAAAATCTGATTTTTTTTAACCAGTCTTTCAATCCCAGTATCGATCTGTGCCCATATTCATCTGTCTTCATCTCACACCCCTATGTTCTTGCCTCTTAAATTCTAGCCACCTTTATTCTTAGAATATGAAAAGCTTGTTTCTACCCCAGGTTTTTCTGTACTAGTGGTTTCTTCCCCAAAATGTTCTTTATCCTGATTTTTACATCCCCTGAATGCCCTTCCTTCAGCTTCTTCTTGTCATTACATCTCAGCTTAATCTTCTTTTTTCTGTAAAGAATTTCCCTGACCCTTTGATCTTAAGTAGCCCTCTTTTTCAATCCAGTGCATCACTTTATTTTATTTCTCTGCTTAACACTCATCAATAAAATATATTTTCTTCTTTACTTCCTGGTTTTTATTGAATGATCAGCTGCTTCCCTTCTTCCACTAACTCTGTGTGAGCTCCACTAGAACAGGAACCTTGCCAGCCTTGCACACTGCTCTACCTCCAGGCCTAGAATAGTGCCTAGCATGTACCAGGTGCTCAACACCTATGAATAAATGAATAGTGTAATCTTACCTCTGGTCTTTATCCATTAAATTAGGATTGTCTGTGATCTGCCAAAGTTAGTCATCTTCTTTAGAACTTCATCATTTCAGCATTTCTAGAGAGATGCTGGATGGGCTCATAGAGTATTTATAATTTCTAATTTGACCTTTTTTATTTGTCTTAATTTATTGCAACTAGTGTTTACTAAATATAGGTATTTTAAACATATAATATGAGCAAAAAACAACCTCAAACCTCATGTATAATTTGGAAAGCCCTAACCAAATTCAATATTTAGTCCATGTGCTTAGTAATCATGCTGATGTTTGCTAAATAATATTCTTATCTTCTTTTTTCTTTGTTAATTTATCACTAAAGCTTATTCTAGTTCTGTACACTTCTGCATGAACTATATGTGTTCTTTATTATGTGAAACCAAAAACATCAGTTTATGTGCCTACTTAGTGTTGTAACTAAATATTACCCCCAAAAAAAGTTTCCTTTTGCTAACTTTTCTTATATAGATATTGCAGACAAGTCCATTTTGGATAAGACTGACTATTTGGAATTCTTCCTATTATGTTTTCAACACTTGACCTTGGAAGTCTGACAAGCTACAATTTAATCTCCTACAGAGGATATAGTTAGAGATAGACTGACATATAAGTATCTAATGTCTTTCCAAATGCACACCAAATATTTATGTGCTTCTGCCTGCAATCTCACCAAATATTGCTACAACCCATCCTTTAAAGGGGAGATTTTATGTATTTCAAGGAAACTTGACACATAAAAAACCTAAAATTACATACAATATAAATAAGGGCATGGTTCTAGTGAATTGTTCCAAACAATAGAATTACACAGAATATTTTCCTGGAAATTCCCTTAGAAATCATCTAGTTTAACTATCTCATTGCATTGTTTAGGAACCAGAAACCCAAAAGAAAAAAAAATCAATTTGAAGTAGATTTGGGGAAATAATAGAATAGTATCTAAAAACTAGGTCACTTGATGTTCATTCCCCAAATACAGGAACGATTTAGTTTTTGGTACATTGTATGTACTCAAATATCTGTCAAGTTATTGTTAAAGGATTACATTGTCTTTATTCTATGTTTAAAAATCACAAGTACATATCACATAAAGAAACCTTTGAATGTTTATAGCATTTGCATGACTGACATGCATTTTTTATCATCTCTAAATTAAGCATGCCTGGGTTCTAATACTGATCTGCCAGTGTCAGTCTTGAACATGCCAAGTCTCTGTAATTCTGGATTACGTCCCTGATATTAACAGTTAACAATTCCCCTTTTAAAAGAATTGATCGTAGGTATGCTTGAGGCTTGACTGAAGGGTCTAATGATCCATTCCATATAGCACACAGGGAAATGTTATCCTTGGGTTTGGAGCTATAGCTACTCTCTGAGGAACCTGGCACAGTTTGCCTCTCTGCCTTTTTGAATCGTGGTCAATGCCTTTGCTCATAAAGAACCACTCATTTCTGGTTGCTCAATGCCAGATTGTTCCCGCTGCTGTTGTCTCTCAGCAGGCCAAAGCCATGTAGCATCCTTTAACACGAGGGGTTTCTCGACATTGTCAGTCCTCCATATTTATGAAGCGTTGCATTTGTGGGGATGAAATATAGCCAAATCTATGTTGTTTCCAGTCTGCCTTTTCCATAACTGTCATTTCTTTGGCTTGAAGTCGGTAATGCTTACTTTCCAGGGAACAAATCTAGCCTTTTTTCAGAGTGGCATTTGGAAAGGGATTTACATTATAACGCTAAACAGACTTGTTTAAGAGTCTCAAAAATCAGCAAAATAACAAGAAAGAAAAAGAGGGGGAAAAGGTGTTGAAAAGTCAGGAAACATTTTTGAGTCTCAAAACACAATGGGATTGAAAGCTTTCTACACAACAAATATACAAACATTTGCTATATTTGAAATCAATTAAAAAAATAATACCTGCTTTAGTGCATAAGTATGTCACCAGTTCACCTCTGCAATATGTTAGGACATTCATATGGTTTTGCACAACATGGAATCCAAGAACTCCCTGCAATGTGAGAGAGGGACTGCACAAAATTGTAAGAAATACAATAAAAAGATATAAGTTCAGTGGCCTAGAACAGGAGCATTAGCAGTCTTAAAACCTTCACTCATTATTAATTCCTGCAGGAAATCTGTAACTTAACATTCCAAAAATGCTAAACCACAATAAACCCCCCAGCAGTTGTAGGGACAAAACACACCATTGACAGCTTTCGGTGGGGTTGACAGGAGTTAAAAACTGACTAAAAGTCAGCTCACAACCATGGTTTAATGAATCAAACTCTATTTATGATAGTTTTCAAAAACTCCTTTTTTATTTTCAATAATAAAACACTGTTAAGAAGATATAATTAGTTTTTTTATTAAGCATACCATGTTATTAATATTTAATGGACTATTTCATTAATATTAGTACATCATAGTATTACAGGTTGTATTTGAAATAAGTCCAGTTATTTAGTGAAATATAAAATGGGTTTCTGTTATTCCAAGGAAAGAAAATTCCATTATATTAACAGTATCTTTAGACCTAAATTAAGTTATAGTGGAAATATTTTAGGGGTAGCATTCTTGTTACATAGGCCATACTCAGTACCGTTTAATTATTCCAGTGTAATTTTTCTTTGAAGCATTCTGCTTTTCGTTTTACAACATTAAAGTTGTCTTGTTCAGAAAAAAATAAAACTAAAAACATACAGTTGATATAGGACAATGAGAATTCAAACATCGTAAGAGCATTAATCACGTAAATAGTTCAGCAAATATTATCTGTACCGTCGCAGTCCATTTGTTCTTTTTTGTTGTGTTTTATATCACTGTATTATGATAAACTATGGTTTCACATCATTCATCAGCAATTGGATTATGGCTGTATTGCAATTTGCTTAATTGGTATCAAAGCAAAAATTATGCTGTATGCTGTACTGGACAGGTTGTTAACAGAATGTAACAAAGGGAGAAAAATGTCGTCTCTAGCAAATCTGAACATCACAATATAATGCTATCCGTATCACTGCAAGTGGATTGGTTTTAAATGTCATGATGAATAATTAGAAACTGTGAGCATGATCTGTGATCATTCCAAAAGTATTTTATTAAAATATGGTATACTTCTGGCTAAAAACTTTGAATTTTTAAATCATATATTAAGAAAAAAATACTAAATAAAAGAGATAATATTGTGCCATCAAAAGTAGAAAGTGAAGTTTTCTTGCTTTTGGAGCAAAAGGGCAACTGAATCACTCAAAATCAATGTACTTACCCCAGGATGAAGAAGAGCTGCATTTTTCATCATCAGGATTCAGATTTCTCTCTACTTTGAAATGTAATTTGAAAAGCTAGTAGCTGATTTAAACATGGCCATGTTCTAGTTGGATTCTTGACCCCTTTATACATTAAAAAATTGTGAGAAGAATTCTTAAAATTCATTAACTCGAAAAAGTACAGAATCTCACAGGTCTATTTTATTTATGCACATGAACATACCTACATCTCTCTACTCACATTCATGTAAAAATAAAGCCTAAAACCAACTCTCTAAAATCTACTTGAAAATGGAGTATCAGACCTGACAATAAAATAATATATTTGTCTTACATAAATATGATTATTTATAAGTTTTATCTGTCTAATTACATTTTCAATGCCTTCTCTTAGAAGAAAATGCATTCCTTCATCATATGCTGATAGCAGTGAAAGAAGACGTAGCAATTAACTTAGTGACAACTAAAAATCAACTTGCATTTAAAAAATGCAAAAAGTGGTTTATAAAATGATACTTCTCATGCAAAACCAATATGATTGTGAGGTGTATTAAATACCTGTGATACATGATTTTACATATACATTCTACACCAGCATATATCTGTGTACAAGCAGACAAATATAAGTATGTGGAAGCAAGAGTAGCCACCCTTTTTCCTTCAATAAGGAATAGTCGAGGATTACTCATGTGGGTCCCTGCTATTCTGTCTGACAAATTCAAAAAGGGCATCATAGATTCATTGAATATTATGGCCAAAAGGGAATTTTGAGATCTTTTAGTACAAATTCATCATGCAGTTCAAAATGTCAATCAAAATATATTTAAATACATTATAGATGAATATTTTCATCAAGCAAGTCTTATGATAATATACATACACATTGAGACAGACATGAGCCATTCTCAATCTCAGCTGCATATTAGAATCACCTGAGATTTTTTAAAACTACCCCTACTTAGGCTTCCCATCCCCAGGGAGCTTATTTAATTCAGTGAAGTCTGGTCATCAGCACACACTAATGTGCAGCCATGGTTGAGAACCACTGACCCATGTGAATCACATAAGTATTCACTATTAGGAAAAGATATCAAAATGCAAATGCAAAATGTCAAAAATGAGTAAAGTCTATTTCCAAGTTAAAACAAATTGTTAATATTGCAAACCAGATTCATACATGTAAATTCATATAAACTGTTCTTTCCGTGTTTATTAAATGAATCATTATGCATACATATTTTTAAATTTTAAATGAGGGCTATTTTCCATTTCTATGACACTGAAGTTGTTAAAAAGCACTTTACAAACATTAAATATGCTTCACAATACCCCTATAAGCTACATATTATTATTTCTGTTTTACAAATGGGAAAACACAGGCATGAAGAGGCTAAACTAATTGCCCACAGTCATGCAGCTAATGAATGTTGCAGCTGAGAAAATAAGGGGGAGATTCTAATTCTTAATTTTCTTATCTAATAAAATTTTCCATAAGGGCAGAGAAGAGACAAAACTCTGCAAAAAATATTTCAAATGTAGTGCCTTCTTGTTTTGCAGGTACTCTGTCATCTCTACTAACATATATCATGTTGCTTCTATAGATAGGTGCCACTCCAGACACAGGGAATGTAACAGTACGTGCTCGTGAACCTCCATTTCATGTGTTGAATCAAGAAGGTTCATTCCAAGTTAAAGACCAAGAACCTCTATTGGTAGATATAGCCAGTGTCTAGGTTCTTGTCCCGTCCCACAAATAATTCAGAGATAAGACATGGAGGTTAAGAAAGTAAAGTGGAGATTCATTAAGGGATGGATAGTACACTCTCAAGGGGAGAGCGGGCAGGCTCAGGTGAGCAGCTGCCCTGAGTTTCTATGGCAAATGTCTTACATAGAGTGTAAAAATGAATGGGTAGAATATTCATTGGTGGGGGAGGGAGGGGTTTAGGGTGATAATTCCCTGATTTTCATCCCAACTCCACCTTCCTGAAGGGAGGAGGGATCAGAAGTGGCATGGCGTTGGTGCATGATGGGTACTTCTAATCTGCAAGGCTAATTTTGTTGAAATGAGATCATAATGAGCAAAAGGTTACATTCAGACACTGGAGATTCCTACCTTTTCCCACCTTTCTTTGTCAACCCCCAGGCCACTTGTCACCCCAAAATGTGTGACCGCTTATCAGCCCAGAAGTTCTTGCTTTTCTTTCTCTGTCCAGGGACCCCTGTTGCTTACACAGTGTATGGTTTCCTGTATTTGGCCTGTGCTCCTCCTTACTGCCCAATTCCTGCTATTTGACCTACATCCCCATTTCTCTGCTCATATCTAGCTATCTGCCTGCTCTAACAGCTCCATTCTAAATATCAGACTGAGAAATTCTATTTAAGGTGAGCACTCCATGGTAAACGACCATACAAGTATCATATATGCTAAGGGCCAAATATGTGCTGAAGAAAGATCTGTAAGGACTCAGAAGTAATTTTTGGAAAAGTTTGAAGTCGCACTGGGGTAAACACATTTAAAAGCTCAAGGCATAAATATGTACAAAATATTTGGGAACAAGTGATTTCATCATTTCATTTGCTCTTGGTATCCATGGAGGAGAGTGTAGGTGATAAAGCTGAGAAAGACTATATAGTATATAGTATATATACTAGTGAAAAGATTTGAATAGCAGTCTAAGAAGTTTGCATATTACCCTACAGACAAAAAGCAAAACCACTGTTGATTCTTGAGGACATAGAGGGGTTTCAAAAGCAGAGTCCTACACAGGAAAATTAATCTAAAACATAATTTGTTGGAAAAATTCAAATGGGAGAAGTCAGAGGCGAGGAGACTAGAGTATCAGTTGTTGGGTGAGGTGGAGAAAGACCTGGTAAATAAGAGCGAGTGTGGAAATAGAAGGAAACACATGGATTTGCAAGACCTTTGAAGAGAATCATTAAAAGACTAGATAAATAATTGACCTGACCATGGAAGAGATGGAGAATTTGAAGGTGCTATAGATCTGTCAGCAGATGAATACTCTACACATCATCTAGCTGAGTCTTGAATACATTGTGTGATGTAAAACAACCTTTTATATATGGCAGCCCATTTCATATTAGAATAGCCCTAATTGCTAGAAAGCTTGTTTTTATCTGGCAAAAATTTCACCCTAATATAACTTTCATCCATTGGTCCTATGTTTACACTCTACCTCACAGACGATTTTTTTTTTCCCCTCTAAAGGATCAGATAGTAAATATTTCAGTCCTTGCAGGCCATATGGTCCTGGTCACAATACTCAGCTCTGCTGTTGTAGGGCTAAAGCAGCCATAGACAATGCATGGCATGAATTAATGAATGAATGTGGCTTTGTTCCAGTTAACTTTTATTTACACAAACAGATGGCAGGCCAGTTTTGGACCAATGGATAGAGTTTGTTGACCCCTGCTTAAGCTCATAAGTATGTTTAGCATATTTTAAGGCACGGTTTATCCTTCAAACTTTCTACAGAATCATTTCCTCCAGGCTAAACATGACCAGGCCCTTTAACTACTCCTGATACGGTAGGATTTTGACTCAATCTTCTATGCTTTTCAGCAGTGTATTCATATATTTGTTAGACTGTGGTACATATTGTTTAATAAATCCCTCTCCAAATGGTCAGACAAGCAATAGAATGGGGTTATTGACTCCACTTTTTTCTGACACTGTAGTTTCCTAACAAATTCTGTGACTGAATTAACTGTTCATGACAGCCACATTCCTCTTTCGACTTGTACTTCAGATGAGAACTCCTCTCTGCACTTTTGTGCTGCTGTGGAGGCTGCTACCCCTCTTCTCTGCAAAGTCTCACTTTTGCCAGTTGTGCCCTGTGGGGACAAGATTGGGAAAAGCTTGCTGAGGATTGAAATTCTAGAAAAACAGATGCAACCACTTAGTGCCTAGTGGATCAGCTCCTTACCACCAAACCCTAATCTAGGCTACGCTTTCTCTCCTTTAGATTTTAGGTGATTCCTAATTTTTGTGATTTCTTCATCACTCTGTGAGCTGGAAAGGATGTGTGGAGTAAGCCAGAGCTCAGGTTAATCCACAATGGGCGGGGTTCAAACTGACCTTAAGTACAGGAGGTATTAGCTGAGATAGGAGGAGTGCCATTCCTGTCCCCTGGAGATCATTGAACTTCTTAGAAATTTAGCTCAATGTGTCTGCTGTTGCATCTGGGGCCAGTGGTCAAAGGGTAGAATTAATAACCACCAATCATCCTTCATTATATACTATTTTCTTTTTTTAATTTGAGCTTTAGAGAAGACCATCTGAAGAACCAGTGCTATTACTACAACCAGCCACTCTTCATCAAGTCAACTTTGTTATGCTTTCATGACACTTCTCTCTGGGTGAATCTTTCTTTATTCCTCCTTCTCTCCCTCCCTTTGTTCTTTTATTCTTTCTGTCACAGTAGAATGTAAGCTCTTGAAAGAAGACTTCTTTGGCCTAGTATCTACAATGTTCTAGGAACTATTTGGTGCTAGAGGATCAGTGGTGAGTAAGACCTAGGCTTTGCTCTCAAAGATCTAACCTTTGGGGAAACATGAAAACTGTGGATAAAATTACAATATATAATTATTCCTAATGTGCTTGGCATTAATGTAACACCCCTATGTTTTTTGACGTGAACTTCTATATATAAACTTCTCTACTTTTTTTACTATTAAACTTAACTTTTCATGTCTATTTTAGCTATCTGATGCTATGTTACAAATATCCTAAAATTTTGAAACAACATATATTTTGCTCTTGAATCTATAATTTGGATTAGCCTCTGCCTCTGCTCTTTTTGGTGTCAGCTGGGACAGCTGGAAGACTGGAATCAGACAAGGGCCTATTCTCTCACAAGTCTAGGGATCAAATCTGGCTGTTGACTGGGTCTTGGTCCAGGCTGTTGGCCAGAGTGCCTGTATGTTCTCCATGCAGTCTCACCTGCGTCATGACACATGACACAGAGACTGATTTCAAGGAGGAGCATCCCAAGAGAGAGTTTGACAGAAATTGTGGTGCCTTTTCTAATCTAGCCTCATAGTTGTGCAGTATCCATGGCCACCTTCCATTCTTCAGAAGAAAGTCACTAGGCTGGCCCATGTTCCAGGGGAGAGGAAATAGTCTCCATCTTTTTTATGTGAGGAGTGTGGACATGTTTTAAAATCACCATAGTCCTTCCTCTGTGAGCCACAAATTACTTACATTTCCTCAACATGAAAAATGCCTCATCCCCTCTTTAAGACCTCCCTACAGCTTTGGGCTCAAGCTTGAGGTCCAGGATTTCATCATTTCTATCAGGCCAAAGTGACTTGAGGCCCTTGGGTGCAGTCACTTAACTAAAGTTCCTTGAGTTTCTCTCAGTGTAAATACCTTGAATTAAATAAAAGCCATCTGATACCCCATACAGATAGCACTTCATACGGTGGTGGGACAGGTGTAGAATAATCACTGTAGACACACCCATTCAAAATAAGTGAAAAAACAAGAGGTATAAAGCCGTCTGTAGCCCATAGCAATACTGAATTCCAGCCAGGAGCATGTTGCTAGTCCTAATTTCTTGGAACAGTTCTCAGAAGCTCTTTGAGCTGCCCTCTGGGCTCTTGGCTCCACCCTTTGAGTCTTCCTTTTACGTGAAGCATGGCTGGTTGTTTGTAGCTGATAATTTTCCTAAGACCTCTTATTGGCCATAATAATAGTTCTGGAGCCCAAAGGACTCTTTTTTACTTTGTCATTCTCTCTTTCTTTTTTTTTTTTTTTTTTTTTTTTTTTTTTAAGTTCAAGAAGATACAATTAAAAAAAAATCCTAGACGATAGCCACCCACCCCCTCAAAAAACCTCTTCAAGATGAGTCCTGCTCCACTTTAGGGTTCCCTGGAATGCTTCTGTGGAGACAGCTCTCAAGACTCTTACAGGGTCTTTTGTCTATTTGAAAGTGTCTATATGACACCTCCTTAAATCTTTCTGAGGTCTTAACAAAGGATTTTACAGTTACATCTTTGGTTTTATCTTTAGACCATGTTCTTCTGAGAGTGCCCTAGATTTGATCTTTGCCTGGAAGCTGTTATTTAATTATAGCATCTTTTGCAATCTGGAGAGTCTGGGAATAAGGAACCATTTTATTTTTGAACCCAGCAAGCCCAGGCCCCTTTATATTTAACAATTCTTTCTTTAGCTTTTCTCTCCCCTCTCATGTTTTACTATTAAGTGACTAGAAGAAGCTGGCCAGCACCTTAAGCACTCTACCTGGAAATCTCCTCAGTTAGATGATCCAGTTCCTTGGGTACATTTCCCATTTTTCGCCATTTGATAAGAGGAGTTTCAAAGAAGTTGTAGACACCTGTTAAAACCACCACAGTATCCAAGTGCAATGACAAAGATGAGATTAAGAAATGATCACTGAGCCAGGAGTCTAAACAGATTCTAACTGCAGTGTTATCATTAATATTAATATGATCTTATACAGATTAAAATTTAGAAAAGAGTTTTGTAACGAATGTAGGTGATTATTTTCAGAAAAATTGGGCATCTCTGTCAACAGATAATTTTAATAAATAGAAAAACAAAGTGAGGTTTAATCTGACATGTTCATGTTGAAGCTATGAAGACTTCTGGTGATATTTCTATTTTATAAAACATTCCCAAACACCTAGTTAAGAGTATACCAGAGATTAATACAGAACTCTCCTTTTTGAAATTATGAGCAATTGACCGTGTACAACTTTTTAGTAAAACTCTAGGGTTCCAGTGTCTCTCAAAGGATTGAGATGGTAGCTCAGTATTCTCAAAGTACGCTGCTAGGCATCTTAGATGGAACCTCTTATATATAGTAAGACTTAAGCTATATAAAGTAGCTGAAACTTCATTTATCATTTTCCCTTCAATCCTGATCCTCAAATCTATTCCAGGGAGAAGAAATTATATCATTTTAGCATTAGGAAGAAACATCGTGGTCATCTAGCCCAATAATATGCCAATACCAAAGACACAAACTAGGAAGCAGGACACAGTGAAATCATGACAACCTGTGAAAGCAAAGAGGAATTTCAGAAATTAGTCACCAGACAATGGAAAAATCTTTGGAGGATTTCAAACAGAAATATTGAAAGAACGATGATCATTGAATGATAGGTGTGGCCAAGCATTTATTTATTACATACTTAAGAAAATAAAAGTGAATTTAAAAATCAGCTTTATATAATTTAAAATGTTATCAATTATAAGCCTATGATAATAGTACCAACATAGCTGGTTAAAGAAAATAAGAATTTCATTTTTGGTGAAAATCCTTAAGGATTCTTTATACAAGTATCTCAGTTGTGCCAAAAAGGTGACATACTTTAGAACAACTTTTCAGGATTAATGAAAGATGGGGAATTTTGCTAAAACACATAAATTTATCTTGATAATCACTCTTGGGTAATAGATTGGAAAGGTTGACCAAATGCTACTACAGCCATTAGATGTAGTATACACAAGCTATGAGCAAGACTAGGACACTAAAGAATGGAAGATCCTCCTGCAGAGATCCAATCGGGGTCTTTGAGAGGAAATGAAATAACTTTTGAATTGATGTTCACAGGCCAAAGTTTGGGGTATGATCTGTTGCTTGCTGTTAACAGTGTTAACAAAATCTTACAAGAAAAGAGACATGAAAGTGACTGTTTTACTTCTAAAAGAATTTAAAATAGTTAATTTTTTCCTAATGTAAAACAAAGTGCATGTGAAATACACAACGGAAGTGGCATTCCAAAATATATATATGGAAATTAGAACGAGAAAATGGAAGTATTTGCATGACAATAAAGAAAAAAAGATTCACAAACAAGTTCAAAACTAATTTCTGAAGCACTGTTTTCTATCCATTATTGATATCGTATAATTTTGACTGAAGAGATATTTGAACGTAAGCCATTATTTGAACCCAAGAAACCACTACTTTTGGTTTTCTTTATAATATCCAAGCATTAGAACATTGAAAAAAATAAGAAATTAAGAAGTAATATATGGAACTAGATACTATATTAAGAAACGGTGAAAATCATGCTATACATCACCACACTATGTGTGTGTAAATAATATTTTCTTTGTTAATAATTTTAACATGATAAGTGAAATTCATGGTTCATTTCTGAATTCCAGTTACTACAACATCAGCTTGATTGAAGTTTCTTTCAATTGAATTTAAGGAAAAAAAAAAGTAACATAAGAAAGCTAGTGTAATTTGACTTTACTAACACTAGAACACAAATTATATTAAAGGTTTTATTACAACAATAATTATAGCTATTGCCAAAATAGATTTATTTAATGGAATAAATATATCCTAATTTATTAAATCCATATATCTGTCTTATATTGTTAGTTCAAAAGTTGTTGAGCCTTCAACAGACTACCTAGACATGCACAATAATAATGAAAGTCAGTCATTTTGGATATTTTGCCAACTGTCATTTGCCTTTGATATCTTTGCTAACTTTCACTGATTTAAAAATTATGGCTTTACATACTTTTATATTTTATCATTAATGAAGGTATATTTGTCAAATATAGGGAACAGCGTATGTTTAACAATATCTTAGTTTGATTTACACACATACAGAGTATATGGGCCTCCATCTTCCGTTTGGCTTTGCAAATTTTCTAGGCAGAGCATTTTAATCTCTCCAGTCTGGACCCTTTTTTGCAGGTAAAAACCCTAGCTTCCTCCTAGGCATCTCCAATTGAATGTCTCACATATACCTCAGACAACATACCTGAAATAAAATTTTTGATTTCCTCCCCTATTTATTACTCTACCCTTCTGTATCTCAGAATAAAATAACTCTAATTACTTGGTTATCAGTGTCACCTGGAGGTCAACCTCATCACACCCAATCCATCTTTCATATGGATTCTACATTCAAGATGTATCCTAAAACTCTTCTATTGCTACTAACATTATTTTAATCCAAGCCACATCATATTTTAAAATACATGTTTTTAACTTCTAATTTAGTGAATTGATAGGTATAATCCAGATAACAAAACTCTTTGGTGTCCTCAAATTTAAACCCAAAATATCTGAATGGCTGCAATCAACTGTATGCTCCACGAGTGTAGAGATCTTTTGATTTGCTCACCACTCTATACCAACACGTAGCAGAGTATCTGGCTCAAGATATTTGTTGGGTGAATACATGCATGGCCAATGAAATAGTTTCAGTGGAATTAGGGATGAGAATCAGATTGCTAGAAGTTAAAGAGTGGGTAAACAGGAAATGTCATCAGCATGGGTAAATAACTTCTTCCAGAGGTTCCTCAGCAAATTAAATGAAACAGACAGAAACGGTGCTGAAGAAGGAGGCAAGCCAAGAGATTGTTTCAAGATTTAGGACTTGGCACTGTTTAATTTGCTCATCCTCACAGTTATGTGTACAAGAATGTGCTGTAGATGAATTTCTTTTGTTTCCTGTGTCATTATGAGTGTACATTGTGTTTGGGATCCTTTGATAGTCCTTTTTTAGATACCTCCCCTTCCACACTTCTTCTGTCAAGTTGTAATATGTGTACTGAAGCATTTTGTAAGTCCAATTCCCTTTGGGAGATCTTCAAAGCATAGAATATGCTTCTGGTTCCCCATGCATCATGGTTACAAAGAAGAGGTACACCAGTTGGACAAGTTGAAATATCAACCACTGTTTTGAGATGTAGTCATAAATGAAAAAAAAAAATTGCCTTCCTCCAGTTTACAATGCGGAAGCAATAGCAATTACTCATATCACAACCGTGGGAAACACCAGTGAGACATGGAACACAGTATGAGACACAAATGCTGCCAAGGGAGTATGAGTAAAGCTAAGAAGGAAGCAGTCTGGGTGAGCAGTTTCAAGTGGTGCAGTGCTATTCACTCTCTAGAATAAACCTGTGTGTTTAACATGTGCTTTTCCCTAGGATATTCTTTATCAGAGTTTCTCTCAGTCTCTCTCTTTCTCTCTTTTAAAAGTCTGATTTTTGAACTGCCAGCTTCTATATTTTTATGTGAATTTGCTGCTGCCTTAATTCTCTTTAAGGTCAGTCCTGTCTAGCCATTCAGAACACATGTGGCTATCCCCCTCTGATGGTTCCCATCTGCCAGCTTAGAATTAGGCATGGTACTTCTGGAGTCAGAGAAGAGAGAAAAAAGACATAAAGATGAAAAGTAAAATTCGTGGTATAAATTTAATAAGCACATTGAGTTTAAATTAAATGAAGGTTGTAAAAAAAATGGCTATGTGGAAATTATTTTAGTGTGATAAGGAATGCGATTTTCAGCCTAACAAACTGTATGCCCTTTCCATCAGGATAACCAAATTAACAAGATATTGTGGGTCAAATGGTGGTTCCCAAAACTTGTGACTTTTACCTTCTATGACGAAAGTGTAAATATCACCTTGTATGGCAAAAGATATGACTAAGTGGAGAAAAACTTATCCTGAATTATCCAGGTGGGCTCTAAAAGCAGCCACATATATCTTCATTAGAGGGAATTTTGAAACAGAAACACACCGGAGAAAACAGGAGCTGAAAAAGCTATGTTACTACAGAAACAGAGATTGGTGTGATGTGACCACAAGCAAAGGAATGCGTGTAGCCACCAGAGGCTGAAGAGGCAAGGGACAAATTCTCACAAGGGAGCACTGCCCTACTGACACCTTGATTTCAGACTTCTGACCTCCAGAACTCTAAGAGAATACATTTCTATTGTTTTAAACCTTCCAGCTTGTAATAATTTGTTATGTTGTTCCCAGGAAACTAATATACAAAATAAATATTAGAGTCATATTACTTTTGTTTTCTTCAGATTGTTTATATATGTATGTGTGTATGTGCAAATATATAGGTATGTAGGCATATACATAATGATGTATATAATGATTGCTACTCTCGTTAGGCTAGTGGGAAATTCAGTTGAAGAAATGCAAAACCCAAATTACATGACATCTGTGAGTAAGGGCTGAGCACTGAATATGTGCTACATCTCTTTCCTGTAGACACACTTTTATGGTACATGAGATGCCTACCTTGGCATCAGGTGAGTGTTTCTAATGTTCAAGGAACTGTTGATTACAGTCATTAGACATTAGCAATCCGTTTCTAATGTTCAAGGAACTGTTGATTACAGTCATTAGACATTAGCAATCCTTTTACAAAATAAAGATCCCTTCGCAGCAGAAGGTACCAGCACTCTATGAATGTGTGGAACGTGATCACAGTCATTGTACTGTAAACATGTGTTTGCATTTCCCTGGATCTTGCCATGATTCCTACCTTTTGGCTAAGTTGTCACTACACCATCTGTTTGACGATAGATTGATCACTGGTGGTTGGATTATTGGGTTAGTAGTGCTTATGTTTATTACCATATGCACGATAATACTTTAAAGTTGTACTTAATGTGAATTAATTTTTAGGTGACAGTGGGTGTCCCAGAAGCTTCATTTATTCACAAGCAGTGAGAACCATAGTAGAACAAAGATCTAATTGTATAATCGGCTACAAACAAATATCCTCAGGAATGAGATTTAAAATTTGATCCTATGCCTTTTTAGATGTAAAAAGACATTTGGTGCCTTTGGTAGGATACACTCCACAAGTCTTGTAAACTTTATACTTGGCAATGACAGGGTAAGTTGCTGGGTGAGAAGGTGTCCATCTGAACAGTGGCAGAGCCCTGGGCAACCGTAAGGCTCAGGTTTTCTTAAACCCTGGGTTTTCTAAGAAGAAACAGTGGTCAGTAAGAACTAGTCTTGGGTCTGTAGATCACAGACACTCTGGGCAAGAATCATGAGCTGGACCTTGATTTGATCTGTTGAAGCTTTCAATCTTTAGAAATATATTTTTCAAATTAAAAAAATTAAATAAATACAACATTAAAAATACTTTTGGTCATTATACTAAAATTTCAGGTTATTTTAATTTAAATATGAAATTTTATGTTATGGCCAAATTAGTTTTAATTAGGCTAAAACTCTTATGCTATTGTGTAACTTGCTTGCAATCTACTTAAATTCTGAAGAATCTCTACATCCTTTGATCCTATAGTCTTAAAGACTGTAGGTCTTCATGGATGTAATTAAAAATTTATCCAAAATAAGTTAATTTTAAATAATATCTATTTCAATATGTCAGTATGATAGTAATAGGAGCTAAGATTCTATATGCCACTGCACCACATAATTTATTTATATAAAGATATGGTTAAAACTGACTTTTTAAAACTGAAGTCAAAGTACACACACACACACAAACATATTTGAACATTATACAAAGTGATTATACTTAACTATTGATTTGAGCTCAGGTTATAATACCTTCATGCAGCCAACATTAAATCCCATACCCCTAAATATTCCTTGGAATGTCAAGTGACATAAATAGTTTTTATACATAATTATAAAGTCAAAAGAGATGGTTATGAGCAAACATAGAGTACATTTATTTTAAAACATGTTCAGACCAAGTAATAGTAGGTGATTTTTTAACCAGTCACAGTTATTTATAAACATGCCTTAATTCCTATTCTGTGTCCTTTTCCATTACTATCAATATCAAAATGACATTTTCCTTGAAAATACTATGACTAAATTCTATGATTTTGAGTGCCTTTCTCTCCTCCATCATATTCTTACCCACATATACATTCCAAGCCTTCAAGGAGGGTTTGTTCTGATGGCCAGTATTCCAGTATTCCCATAACCTTCCAGAGCTATGGCCAGATCCATCCAATCGCAAGTCTTCTCATCAGCCCAGCCAAGTACACCTGTCTTCTTTTCCTCCCCAAAGAGTGTTTTATCTCTGAGTGAAAAATTGAACTAAACATAATAACACACATTCTTGCAGACAGAAGAAGTGAGATTAGACCTCCCAGAAATAATGAGGGAAAATCCACAAAAAGAGAGTACCTTCTCCCCAGGGTGAGAGCTGCTGACACAGACTTGTCTCCCAGCGAATACCTGCTAAGACAGAATCTTCAAGAGCCTTTTCTCACTAGGGATTATGATGTGAAGGGGGAAAGGATCAGATGTTTGGGATCAGAATGCTGTCCCTAGACTAACTAAATCCTTCTCAGCCATTCAGTAATGAGGACTACTGAGTTAGCCCTTTCTAGGAAAAGAATACAGAGTGTATCCTATAAGGGGAGAAAGGCAAGCGTCTACAAGATTTTTGTGTGGATGATGCCTGTCCTAGGGGAGAATCCCTTAGGTACATCACAACATGGCAACACCCAGATTATAGAGAGGAAGTTGGGACAAAGAGGGATATTTCTTTAGCATCCGGAGGTCACAAGCAGCACCACCCTGTGAAAGGAAAAGAAGAGAAGCATTTGGGGGAGCTATTCCATGGACACTGTTGGAAGAGACATCCTAAAGAATTAGTTCTCAAGGGAGCCCTGGGCGTGGTTGCTTGGGGAAAGTCCTGTGAGTAGGAAGAGTTCAGGAGTGAGGGGTCACCAATGTTAAGAGAATTCAGGGGACAAGATGTCTAGATTTGCATCGCAGTTCCCAAAATAATTTGCTGAATGACTGTGGGTAAGTCATTTTACTGCTTATCACAATGACAGTGAATAGAGTCAGAATTAATCTTCTACGGTGTTGTAAAGATTTGTTGAGATTTTATAGGTGTCGAATATTTAGCACCGTGCCTGACACATAGGAAGCACTCAAGAATTGTCAAGTAATTCTTTTATTTTTATTATTTTATTATATTTAAGCCAGAAAAGGAATTGGGAGATACTACAGGTTCGGTGATTTGATTAAGGCTCCTGATGGCGTTGTAGGAACTTATTTTTCTGTCTTGAGGTGGAGAGAGTTTTAATCCTATTCTATCCCCCCCAATAGTTGGCATAAGCCTTGGAGTCAGGCAAAGTTTTTCTGTCTGTGCTTGTTTATCAGGGGCTCATTACTGAACTGTTTTGAGAGTCAAGTACCTCTTCTGCTAAATAATGTATGTGTCAAACACATGGAAGGGATTCATTATAGTCAATTTTTCAATGTCCTTCTTGTCAACTTTGGACTTATACTAAACAAGAAACAGCAAGTGACAGAAACCAAAACAACAGACTCTTAAAAATAGAAAAATGTTTGTGCCTGGACCAATCTACATGCTAAGTAGCTACAACTTCTCTTTAGACGCTGAGTAAATTGTGACTCTTGGGGGAGCAGCCTAGGCTATCTAACTGGTGCTTAAAGTTAACTGTTATCAATCCCTTTGTCAAAGGCTGCTCAGTTGGAGTTTTCCATATGTAGCAGTCAGTTCCAACAACAGCTCCAGGCCTAAAATGAGTTCTTGTTCTACTCTTTCACATAATCAATGATCAAAATATATTAAAAACTTAAAAAAAAAAAAGGACCTCATATTATTACACTTATCTAGATATGTGGTTTTTCAAACTTATGAATGCCTCAGAATCAGTTGAAGGACTACTTAAAACAGATTGCTGGGCGTCTGAGTTTCAGCAGGTCCAGGGTGAGGCCAGAGAACATTCACTTCTCACAAGTTCTCAGGTACTGCTCATGCTACTGGTTCTAGAAAAGGAAAACAAAGTTTTTTTATTTGTTTGTTTGTTTTTTTTCCTTTGGAGCATTTGTAAAGAAGAGAGACTGATGAGGAAATCTCTTCTAAAGTATCTTACTTGACTACAGATTGACTATCCCCTTTCTCGTGTCAAGCCTTTGCTGGACCCCGTGCATTCCTACCCACATGACCCCCTCTCCTCTGCGACCATTTCAGCTCTTTCCCTCTTCCCCTATCACCCATGAAAATGCTTCTTTGCTCAACAAAGAGTATGCAGCATATGAGGCCAAAATCATCTCTAAAGCAAAGAGAGGTCTCCAGCAGCTCTCTTCTCCCCTGGACTGCTCAATGTCAGAGTTTTGTAGGAATGGAAAATTTTTCCATTCTTTCCTTCCAGATTCATGGCTGGCCTAATGATGAAATTGACATAAGACAGATAAACTGGAAAAAACAAATTTAATTACATATGTATGGTACCCTCACAAAGACGTGAGACTCAAAAAGACAGTCAGGCAGTTTGGACTTCCATACCATCTTGAGCTAAGAAGAAAGGGGTAAGGGACTGGGACTTTAAAGAAGAGGGAGATAATTTACAGGAAAGTGAGAAGAGCAAATACTTGGTAAACAAATGTTTGCCCTGCCATGCAGATAAGTCTTCCTGATACAAGAAGTCATTTCTGGAAATAGCTCTCTTCCTGGTACAGGCCATCTATCTAAACTCTTTTAGGCAAATAAGGGGAAGGTAAAAAGCTCTTCCGAGTCTGATGGGCCTTGATTTCCTTCAGCTTAAACTAATCCACATGCCAAAGGGGCATATTTTGTGGTGGCCTGTTTTGTTCCCTTTCAATTTCATGGGCCCCTCTGCCTTCAGCTGCGTCTTTAGCTCTGGTGTCTGCAGAGACCCATCTCCTCTGTTGCTTTAAACAAGGATGTATTTGTTCAGAGAGCAAGGAGTGACCAAGATGGTCTTAACATTTCCCTCACTCTGACTAAATTTTAGAAAGGTTTCTTCCTGACCGCAGGCCCCTAAAATCCCTTTTCTTAGAGAGTTTACTTTAAAAAATGTGCAATATAAATTATTTCTCTGACCCTTTGAAATGCAAATCTTATATACATCAAGAATGTTACTCTCAAGGACTTGGGAGCCATCCTTTTGAAATGTAATCATTAAAAAAGAGAACGTTCTTATTGTTCAGTCAACCTGGGAAGGTAGAAGCCTCACTTTGATAAGGGCCAATTAGCAAACACAGATGGCCTGATCACATTGACTAAGATCCTTCCTAAAGTCTTCCAGGTACTCTTTCCCGTTAGCACACCACAGCTTGCAAAAACCTTCCCACAAATTGTTTCAGGCACTTGAATTCAATCTCTCTCTCCCCTATTGCAATAATCTTGAACAAAATCTCTTCCTTGCCTGTTATTTCCACCTGGTGCAATTTTCCTTTGACAAGGAATTCTCCCTCCCTGACTTGAATGAGCATGTCCTCCCTACCTTGTTGAATGAGAGTGTCCCCCACTCTCAACCCTCACCCACCTTCCTGTCCATTTGTTCCTAGACTTGCACTTGTGATACTCAGGTTCCTACCCCAGCTACTGAACAAGAAGGCAGGTTCAACAGCACAGTGTGACATTTGGGACCACAACATTGGCCTCCTGAGGGTATTTCCCATAAGTACTATATGTTTTCCTGACATCCAAGGTTAGGCTCCTGTGACACAAAGACAGATCATGTGTGGCCCCTGCCCCTGACTATCAAACATGTTTCCTTAAGCAGCAGAGATGAATAACACACCCAAATGCCATATCCAGGCAAACTAGCTGTTTGTTACGAGGGAGGTAACTACTCAGATTTCCCTGATAAAGAAAAGGCAAAGGACACTACAAGCAAATGACTCAGTGCCATTTATCCAGATGGAGAGACTGACTGAAGATTAAGGAGAAATCACACTTCCATGGCAGCCAGTCATTGATTCAAACTAGAGCTTTTTACTAATTCCTTAATTCTAAGGTGACCTTTTAATTTATCAGCCAATTATGACACTATAGAATGATAGGATTACTACTAAACACACTGGAACAACTCTTATAACCAAGACCATCCTAGGGAAACTGAAGTTTGGGGTTAACCCTCTCTAACACCAATCATGAAGACATTTGCAATAACTGGAGATCAAAGGGCAAAAGTTTAGTTTCTGTCTTCACCTATGCATCTAATACACATACACACACACAAACACACACAGCCATGAAGACTATAAAATCAGGTCTCATTTCAGAATCAAGTTGGCTTCAGGAGGGCACCCCGTGCATGCACCTTGAGAGACCCACACCCTCCACCCCTCAGCACACAAAATTCCTCCTGGACCCTCTTCATGCCTCCCACCCCTCCTCTTTCCCTTTCAATTACACCCCCTCTATGCTTTTTTTTTTTTTTTTTTTTTTTTTTTTTTGGCTGCTGAAGAATGAGTGGGGCAGTGTTAAGAGAAATAGTCTAGCCCTAGGCAAAAATGTATTTTAAAAATGAAAAGAAAAATCTGAAAGAACGGTCATCTAATATTGCCAGGTTTAATTTCCTGCTAGCTTATCTTTGAGCATTATATTAAATGGAATCTCTTTTTCTCAACCTGAGTCACATTACAAAAATTCTTATTCTATTACCTCAGCCTAAAAATACCCTACCCTGGAGGAGGGGAAAGGAGTTACCAACACCCCTCTCTCCAGCTGATCTGGAATCTCCCTTGCCTCTCCAAAGAGGTCATATGGGGTTCTTTTTTTGATCAGCACCTCTGTTATAGCCTCCACCCCATGACTCCAGGGTCACTAACTGCATGGTTATCTCCTCTCTTGGACCTGAGAGATTTTGGAAGGCAGGGATAATTGTTACTCTAACTCTCACACAGAGAATATTGCTGCTATAAAGGTGATTAGTCACTATTCACACACAAAACTGATATGAATCCACGTTGCCTGAAAAAATTAACATATAAAATAAAAGTAGAATATGATATAAAAGTAGAATATACAAAAATGTAAAAATTTAAAATATAAATTAAAATTTAAAATACAAATTATATAAATCATAAATTTAAGTATAAAATATGTAAATAAAATAATCACCAGTTATAAAAGTATAATTTAGTTATTTTCAATCAAGTACCCACTACAAAGAGAAGAGTCCTCTTAAAAAACAAATTTTAGGATTTTAATGTATTCTCAGACTGGCAATCGAAATAAAGAACAATAAATATAGAATCAAGGCAAAAGTAAGCAGTAATTTAACTGATAAAATCCCTGTGAGAAAGTCTGCTGTATTGAGAATTGTTGTTAGAATTAAGTAAACCCAAGTTCAAATTTTGTCTCCAACACGTATTAGCTGTATTTGGAGACAGTTTACTTGAACTCTCTGAGCTTCAGTGTCTTCTGTTGTCTAATGGAATTAATACTATTTGCCCTGATGGGCTGTTGTGAAAATTAAGTAAGAAGACTCACCATCGTCTGACACATAAATAGGTCCCCAACAACTTTTACACTTCACCCACATATCTGATATGAAATTAAGACATATATGGATATAATATGTTTAATGAAAAAGCAGTAAATAGTGATCAATAGGTAAAATAGATCTTATCCAGCTGAAGCAGAAAATTAGCATATACTTCTTAAAGAAATAGTTTTTATCCCCAAACTGGATGGCACATGGTTGGTTCCCAATCACAATTCAAAAGATTCATTCTACTTTTAAAACAAAGCATATAATCTTTGTCCCCTTATTTTTATCTCTTGGGAAATAACGCTAATAAAACAATATTGAGAAGTAACATTCAAAGTTTTGAATTTATCAGTGCATTACAGATCACAACAGAGAAAAGAACAACATTTTAACTTCTATTTTTTACATCATTAAAAATAATTAACATGAGACTGTGGTAAGAAAAGCAAATGGGCACCCTAAAGGTTCGAACATCTTACTTTGTATATTAGGAACAAGCTCTTACAAAGACTTGCCCTTTTCCCCCTCCCTTGAAACAATTGGCATTAACTGCAGCTCTGTTTTGCCTCCCTTGCATTTCTGCTGTGCATACCCGCCCTGAAGAGGTGAACGTTAGATTCAACATCTCATCAAGAAAAGGAGGAAATGTGTCATAGATAATTATCTTTCTCTTGGAATTCTGATCCTTCTTCTAGGTCACATGTAAATATAACATTTGAGATTTTTATAAATAGAAGTAATGATTCTGAAACAATGCAAAAATAAAGCACAATAAAAGAAGCTGTTGGTGAGAAACCAAAAGGGAATTATTATTGTGATTATTTAGTAAACTGAATTTAGACTAGGAGTGACTATCAAGATACATCTGTTACCATATTTTCTATTAGCTACATGCCGTCCTAAGCAATATCACATTGCTATTTCATTGCTAATTTTAGTTTGAATAATATATGTTCAATCTACTTATTTGATATGACAATTTAAAGGAAGAGTATGCCTCTGAACTTAGTGTGAAAATGGCATACAATATACCTATTACTGGCTAACACAAGGGTCTGAATCCACCCTCCCTGTCACCTGGGTGGTGGTTGTAACAGTTATTGCTTTCCCAGGTTTTGCATTTTGCGTTTTGTTTCAATCAATGCTACTTTAAAAAAAAAAAAAAAGAAAGAAAAGAAAAAAGTTGCAACCTATTCTGCACGGTTTTAAAAACCAGTGCAAATTAGGGTTCTTGTTAAGAAAAAAATAATTTGAAAAATGCTGACATTACAAAATACATAAAATACCAGCTATAATTGATGTGGTTATCTTTTGATAGGCAATTTCAGTACTTTAGTGAATATTTTTATTTTAGAGTAAAAAGAAATATCCACTTTTTAGATAGGTATTGAATTCCAAAACAAAGAATTATTGGGATATTAAGATTAATGTTCTGTGAATAATTTGAGTAATGATTGTATTTATTAGAAACATTTTGGAAAAAAGACATCACCATTTTGGTGAACTGGAGAATAGTTAAGTAGCCTTGACTATAATCAAACTTCCCTGGTAATGAAGTAGAACTGTATGAAAGGGGAAATTTTTGCAGAATCAAACACGTTTACTCTGTAACATTATAAATATGTTTCTAATGATGTTACTTTATTTAAAATCTCAATTTTCAAAGATGACATAAAAAATAATGTTTCATTCATATAAATCAATATTTAGGTTCAGTTTAAAAACAGCATGCTTCCAGTTCAATTTTTTTAAAGAAATAAACATTTATTACTTATCTTCTTTAGAAATGCAAAACCAATTATAGAGGTGGCATATTCCCTTAACATCAGCTCAAAACCAAAACTGTTTGTTTGGAGGAAAGTTCACAAAATCATAGCAGTTCACGTTGAAAACCACATTCAATTATAGTGGGTTTTATAGATACTGTAAAATAGCTGTTTGAAAAATATTGTTGAACTTTAAGTCTCCTAAAAGTCCCAAGATGTTAAATTGCACCTCACGTTTTACAACATTTAATAACATTTCCCCTTCTTTGAGCCCCAGAGGTTAAAAAGCCATTTAAATGTGTTCAAGAAGAAAGTATCATATACTGTAGATTCACTGAAACATAAACAAAGTTCTTTAAAACTAATGCTTAAGTACAACCAGTTTAACTAAAATAAATTTTTCTTATAATTGAAAGTCTGTATACAGCTATATAAAATAGAATTATAAATTAGTTAATTTAAAACTTTCAATTAAAAGAAAAATTGTTTCCAATATTCTTTCTGTATATAACATGAATGAACATAATACTTTAGGTTTATTAAAAGAAAATTGGCATTTAAAATATTAATAACAATTATGTTCACAGCTGAATTAGGAGAATACTAAGTAGAGTAGATAAATTCCAAAGACTTGTCTCATATTTTCTTTAGCTGTCTTTTCACTTTTGTATTATCAAAATAATGATTATATTTTACATTAATGCACATCTGTAATTAATGATTACTTTACACTAATACATATTGTCCATTGACTGAGACTAGATACTGTTCACAGACTAAGTCTAGATTTTAGGTGTATTCTTCTAGGAAATTCACACTAATTTCAACACTTTTTTATTGTAGGTAATAAGAGCAGTGTCTGCTCTCCAAAAATAACTCTAGAATGACATTTTTACTTACTGCAGCTAGGAGAATACCATCTTGACTGAGGCTTACCAGTATCTTGGAAGGGGAGTTTAAGGCTAATATTTTTAAGGTTTGGGGTCCCCTTACCAATAGTTTAAGGCATCTCTCTCAATGTGGGATTGAATTGGGGTTATTGGTCAGTTTTCTCAATATAATAGTCAAGGACTGGAAGACACAGGGATACAGGGGTGAATCCTGGTGAATAAACAGTTGTTTGATATGCAAATGGGTTTGACCCGTGGAATGATCTATTGTCCTGAGAAAAGGGCTGGCTGAACACTTAATTGGTTTCATTAATGGTTTTTTCTGAATTACGGAAGAAACAATACAGTTATATCTATTTTATAGCCTTGTCATTCTGGGTAAGAATTCTCTGCAACAAATTTTGAAGTCTTATGATGTAAGCTTAGACCTGAGAGTTAAATTCTGGGATTCCCAGGGATATTAGTTCTCAGTACTTAAAACTGATAACAACCCTCACTGAATACACACACCAGGACAGAACAAGGAAAAAGAAAGAGATTCTCTCATGTAAATATAAAAACAATCCTATGTTCTTATGCTATAAAAAATATAATAAAAGCAGGATACTTGCTAGGTAAGCACATTCACATGCAATCTCAGAAGCATTCTACCTGGAAAAAGTATAATATTGACCACTTGAATAATCTCTGCCAAATGTATACCTCAAATTAATTTTTCTTTCTGAATTTTTGAAAAGAGGCATTTTAATGATGAACAAGGATATTTATATTGTCCATTATATCTCTGGTCCTCACTTTGTTAAACTGTATATTAGGTAAAGCTAAAATGTATACCTATAAACACAAAGATATTTCCAAGTATTCAAATGGGTTCCAATGCAAGAACTGAGCGTTAGTGTGATGGAAAGGCCACATGGGGTCTCAGTGAAAGAGCCAGCTGAATATTCAAATTAGCCACGGAGTTAGCTTGTTTTTAGCATCTGTTTTCCATGCATAAAAAATACAGATTCACTTTATAAAAATGACATTTGGCCTCCTAATAATGCATTTGAAATTAGTTTCTTTAGAATACTCTTTACATTTAAGAAACAAGTTGCCTATGTGAATCCTTCTCCTTTCTGTCTCTCTTTTCCTCCTGTTTTCCTTCTCTTCCTCCCTTACCTTCATTTCTTAATGTCTTTTCCTTCCCTTCCTATGAATATTGGTGTCTTCAGCTCCCACTGCCACCATGTGAGGGCTGTGGAGGGACAGGAAGATGAATCAGAACCATATATGTAGGCGTCCCATGGTCTTTTAAATAATTTATTTAGATAGTTTACATTTTATTAAATACAGTACCGAATATTCTGTCATTGTCAGATATTAAGTTTCAGGTAAGTCTTCATGACATCTATCCAGTGAGACCACATGCACTTCATATGAAATATTGAAAACAGTTTGTTCTATAATTTTTCCTGTTTCATGGTATCTTTGGAATTTGTTCAAACCTATTCTATTCGTCTATGTAAACTGTCCATGCTTCTTGCCAATACAAGTTTCTTTTTGATAAGTAATACCTTTTAAATGATAAGGTTAAATTCTCATCAAAACCTTCAGAAATAAGGCCAACCTAATCGTAAATACGTACTTTACATCTGTTAAATAAAATGACAGCATTACTCCAATGCTTCCCATGGTTTATAGCAGTCATAGTTACAATATTTACATGTCATATTTTCTTTTAGAAATGAATGCATTAAAGACATTAAATTTGCTCAAATAAATAGCAGTATGTTAATCTTCCTATTTTTTGCTCATATCTTTCAGTCCTTAGTTATAGCAATTGGTTCACCATCATCCTAGGCTGATGGTTTGAAAATCAATGTGGGGTCCTAATATATGAGACATAGCAACAGCACAGTATCTGATACAACCAAATAATACTGGTACCTAAAATTGTTTAAAAGAGTAAACTTTTGAATAAAAATACCACAAGGCACACTGGAATCTATGGTCATGTCAGCCTGGACAAATCTCAATCAATTTTGGGTGAAAATAAAATTAATGGCATATTCCCATCCTTTCCACATCACCAATGTCAACACAAAGTAAGCACCTCAGAAAAAGACACTATATAAAACACAGGCTATCAATATTGTTTGAAATTATTAAAAATCATATTCTCAAAAATAGATTAAATTTCTAAATATATCTTTGTACATATTCAAATTTCAAACATCTGTGGTCTACCTGTATAATCAGGGAAAGTAATCAGGAAAAATGAATATTCCTAGAGGTTGAAGCAAATCACTCTCAAAAATACTACACTTAACAATATGAAATGGGACACAGGTTAAGATTCAAAAGCATGAAGAGGCTTACATTTTTGTCAGGTGATTATGAATGTTATAAAAAGATGATATCATTGACAAAAGAATTAGCAATATTGAACAGAATTCCCATTTCACTTTCTTGAATTTTACATGTTTGCTGCATTTTAAAAAGAAAAACTAGGATCACATTTTTATCTACAAAATATAATATGCAAGTTATGTCTGAAAATTCTGATCAATTTTAGCAGCTCACTAAAAGTATTCAACTTGGCAAATACAAAAAAATATGTAATGAGACTTGAAAATTGTTCATATAAGCAGGAAAAAAATAACAAATTAGCAGGCAGGTCTAGTATTTAAATGACTCTCCTTGGATATATATAAATGTGTGTGTGTGTGTATATTTCATAAAGTTTTAGAAGGTTCAACCTTTGGAAAATAGCATACTAAGCCTGTAAGTGTATTACAAAAACAATCATATCAACTTGGGCAAATTGTAGTCAATTTAATGCAATCAGTATATTTCCAGTTGAATTCCTGAGTAATACAGAAAGATGATAAGATCAGAGCCTGAACTTCATCATATAAAAAGCAAATACATTTTCATCTTCTGTTTCTATTTTCAAAGCATATGTTCAACTCTAAAATCATAGATCTCCTAATTTGGTCCCCCAACAGAAAAAGAAAGTATAAAGTCTGTTCCAAAAAAATCAGTTTTGATAAACATTTCAACTTTAGAAAAAGAGTATCTAACTAAAACCAATTTGAGAAGAATTTTATGAAAATGTTCTTCCAAGATGCTTTACAACAAAGACACATTGTTCTTAGAGGCATTGGTATTAGACACTAATACAAGGCTTGAATCAGAATTAATAGCATCCATTAAATTTTCCATAGCAGAAATTCAAAGTACTATATACAGCAGTGAAGACTTGGATCATTAACTGTGTAATTTTAAACCTTTTTTTTTAAATATGATTTTCAGATAATGTTCTACATCTCCCTTCAATGCATGCTTTATTTATAAGTTTGGGAATTTATAAAGTTGAGCAGAGGATTGTTATGTAAGAATCCATGTGCATTCTTAAAAATATATGTGTACTCCATCTTGCTCTAATAGAGTTACCCACTGCTTAATTAATATTAAGACTTATACTTTACAATCAAGAGATTCCTTTTCTCTTACTCATCCCTTAGAAAGCACATAGACTAATATATCTCATGTTAATGAAGTTAAGGTTTTCCAGGAAGCCTAGAAGTATTCTTATGTCAAATCAAAGCCTTAATAAGATTAGTTTTCATAATAAATATATTTTCTCCAAATATAATATGGAAAATTATGTAAATGCATATATTAATTTCACGAAAAAAACATGACTTGATTTTTCAAACAAATGGGCATATCTTTTTCTTTCCTATTTCTGGGGTTTTAGGCTGTGTGTAATGACAGTGCCTAGTGCCTAGTAACTGTGTGTCAGGCACCAGCTACCATTCTAAATGCTTTATTTGTAGCACTTTAGGTAACCTTGCTCACAGCTCTGTAGGAGAGAGGTTAAAGAGACCTCTTTAGGAGACAGAGACCTGTCCTCCTTTCAGAAATGAGGAGCTTAGGCCCCTAGAGAATAGAGAAACTGGCAAAGGTTATAAAGCCATAATTGGCTGAACTAGTCTTTGAAGTGAGTCAGTTGAACTTGAGAACCCATGCTCTTAACCACAACAGTGTATTTCTCGCTCTGTAAAATATTGAATGCTGCTTGGTCAACACTAGAGTGCTTGAATTATCTAAAGAGGTTTTCAAAGTAGCTCTTCATTTTGTCCGCATAGAGTGTGTAATGTCTTTGGTTTTCACTAGTACATAGAAGCCAGGTTTGCTCCTGGCCTTGGCTGGCCTCAGGCAGATTGTGAAGGAGAGAGGTTGGCCCACCCCTGCCGCTTCCTGTTCAGCTCCCCTCTTCTCAGGGTGTCCAGAAATTCTCCTAAAACCCCAGCTCTTTTTATGTTAATAACCCTTGCTCTTAGGCCATCATCAGCTAATTCTTCTCAATAAAACATAGAAACCTTTCCTGATATGTTCAATTCCATTTATTTAATGTTCAATTCAATTAAATTGTTCCAAAAATTCAACCATTTTAGAAAGCAATCACTTTCTTCAAAATCCAGTTATCATTAATTTTCATTTCAGCAAGTGGTTCAGATTAAAAAATAAAATAAATAAACTTTACGTGGCCCATTATCTGCTTGACTTGCAGGGAATGGAGTTCCAGAGAGAATGAGAAGAGTTCACACTCCTCAAAATGAGATTTAAATAACCCCACCCCCACAGGACAGTGACAGGCTGGGTGTGAGCCAGTGTGGTGCTAAACGCCACTGAGTAAATACAGTACACCTTCCACAGACACGGATGTTACTTGGAAGCAATTATTTAAAATACTGTTTTTCATTTTAAAAAAGGATGTCATCAAATCAAATGTCATATTTACATGATTTTTTAGAGAATAAAACAGAGACTTGACAAATTTTATGATTTCATCTTGAAAGGCCTGCATTCCTAAATGCCTCCTTTCTTTCCCCAGGACAAAGTCAGGATTTCTTGACCTCAGGGTCTTTAGGAGAACAGGTTGAGAATTACTTGATCAGGAATACATGGAAACTGAGAAATAAAGACATTTTCCAATTCACTGTATAATGATTTCTTTTTAAGTTAACTCTAATTTGTTAAAATATATTCCTACATTGACAGACTAACAAATACTATCTTTCTGCCTCTAAATTTAGTTACTGTTATATTGAATTAGGTAAAGAGGAGGGAAATATATCGTCAATATTGGCCTCTGTGCAAATGATCACATTTGGTAAGAGCTGTGATATTTTAGAGCTAAAGGAAAACCTGACACTCACTTGGTCCAAGTTTGTATCTTTCAAGTAGGGATAAAAGCAAATCGAAATGACATGATTCAAGTTATGATGCACATTATGGTTAGTGGTCAAGTCAGTACTAGAATCCAGGCCTCTTGCTTCTCCTTTCATTCTCTTTTCTATCACATTATGAATTGAATTCTTGTAATCTGGTTAATTGGAAGTGTTATGCACCCAAAACTGCATGCTTTATACCACAAACATAGATGTTACTTGGAAGCAATTATTTAAAATACTATTTTTCATTTTAAAAAAGGGATGTCATCAAATCAGTCTTTGGCCTCCAAACAGAAAAAAGCAAGCAGCCAGGAAAAGTAGTTAGTGTGTGTTGGCAACAGAGGGGTATCCATGTGGCCCCATATTAATGTATACAAGTCTAGTAGAGACAGCAGGGGTAAGAATAGAATGGTTACCCTAGCATAGGACAGTCATCAGTCTTTAATGAGAGAAAATTGTGGGAGGGAGGAAACTGGGAGAATCAGAAGAAAGCTTCGTCTTCTGTCAGCTCTTAATTTAGCTTTGCCCTGGGTTCAGCCTCTGTCTGTCTGTATAAACTTAAAGCAGTGACTTAATCTCTATATATTTTGATTTCCTCATTTGTAAAGTAAAGCATCTAGACAAGATATTACACTTGAATTTAATCAGAGGCCCTAGAAGCAACAATTGTATGAGAACTGTTACCTGCTACTTCTTAAACTCTATAATGCTATGATCACAAATAGCTTCTTATATCTCTAAACATTTTGATTTTTTTAGTAATGTCTTATTATTTAAGGATTTTAAAAAGGTCCTAGTTGCACGATTATCTAAGATACTCCAAATAAAAATATAAAACATGTCTAAACAACATGAATGGAATCAGCAGTACTTCACTGGCCACCTAAAGGCCACTGCAAAAATGGAAACAGGTGATCTCAAAGAATCAGATATACTCTCAGTGTTAACCACTCCTGAGAGAACACACTGCACATGAGAGTTTGTGTAATAGCCATTTGAAGTCTGGGCATTATAAAAGAAGACATTTGGAAACCAAAAGCATTCACTACCTAAAGTGAAACATCTGTAGCTGTGGAATTACAGGCATGTTGAGAGTTGTTAGGAAAAATATTTGGGCATGCATATTTTTGCTAGTATCCTTTTCACACCATGTAAGTGATAACCTTTTCTGCACATGTGCATGTGATGATTTGGCCAAAATTTACATGTCCTACTTTATTTTTACAAAGTTTTATCATAACCAAGAGCAGGCAAAACAATTTTCTGATTGGAGCTGTGCATCTTTGATTGGAGAAGAACCAGCAAGTTCCATGGTCATCACTATCCTCTATGACTAATTTAGCTAACATTTACTTTTGAGTTCTTTAGTTGTGTCAGATAAAGCCAGAAATGCCAATAGTGTCATGATTTATTCACCTAATAGCCTCATTCTCAACCAGGTTTAATCCAAGATATACTAGACAGTTAATCATTTAATCAAAACCCTCAAGCAGATAATATGACTAATTAAATGTATACATACTGAGCTCCTGCAATATTTTAGTTTCTGTGCATGCTCACCACTAGAAATACAGTAACAAAGACATCAGTGTCTGTCTTCCTGTTGTTCCAAGACTGGCAAACACTCTGTTTTACCAGCTAGATCTGTCTCCTACCCTACTGACCTGGACAACATGAGTGGCAAGACCCCGTCTCATTTCTTCTAAGACTTAGAGCAGAAGCAGACCTAAGAAAGAATCCCATCTGTTCTCACTTGTTCCTCTGGTTTGTATCACTCCAGTATAAGAAGAAAGAGACCAAAAAAGAGACTTTCTCCCTTGAATCCCAAAGCGAAGGTGGTCCACACCACCTCCTACCTTTACATTGTTTTATCTCATAAATCTAGGAGGGCAAGCCAAGCAGGAAGTGGCTCTGTTCCCATCCTACCACTTCATCTTCATGTGCCAGAAACCAGTAAAGGAAAAGAAGTGACCATAAGGAAGAGTACAGTTTTTATATCTTACATTTGTCCTACTGTATTCTGTCTAATTGCGTTTCTTCCACCAAACTTTGACCACTAGTATAAATTTCTTTGGTTTGCTCCTGGTGCATGTCAGAGCCCAGTGGAGAAGGAGGGAGGAGACTGGGAGAAGGAAGAAGAGTATGAGGAACAGTGACCAAGAAAATCAACCTGGAGCTTCCCTCTGGCTAAAGGCTGGCCCGTGTGGACCACAGTGTCCAGCATGCTCTGGAGGCAGCCTGAAAAACCATGTGCTCAGTTTAAGGAAGGACTCCAGGAAGGTGCTGAAGATGATTCCCTTCCCGTCGTATTCTGGGCAGCATATAATTTCATGCTGTCGCTGGCACCAAAGGATAGATTACACAGTCTGAATATTCTCGGCAGAACAGAAGTAATAATAGCAAACTGAGCTATACAGCATTCTGAACGAAATGCAACAAGGCATGTAATAGGCCAGATCAAGTCCAGAGTTAAGCTTGAAAAAAATCCTTCTCTGCTCTCAGTTGTGTATTTGCATGATATAATCTATTTTCTAGTCCGGAATGAAGTCGACATGAGAGCAGCTGTGATGTTACTAATCACCTGCATCATAGTGAGCTCCATCACACAGACAATTTGTGTTGAATAATATGGTTTAAGGGAGGATTAAAATAAATTATGGCAGGAAACGTGGTTGGTTGATAAATTCTTCATGATCCTTGTCTTCTTAATTAATATTTGTTGAACAAAGAAATAATTATACTATTGAGATACTTTTAAGTGTCAACTAAATAGTGTACAGCTATGGTGCAGTAGTCATTTAGGTAGATAAATAAGGTTTTCCCATTGAAAGTCTTAGTTTTCTTCACTCTAAAGCAAAATATGGCTAATATGAAAATTGATCATCAAGATACTCTCATTAATTCTGAGATATTGTCTACATTTTTGGTTCTTTAATTTGAATCCTAGCTGTTACGCTATAAAAAGAGTTTGTTATGCTTATGGGTGTGGTATGTTTATGAAAACACTAAACCCTCATTAAAATCAGATCTTCATTTCATTTTGCACATAGGCAGTGTTCTGTGCTTCAGACTCATGTCAGCCTCAAAATTCTTAATGGTTACTCTCAAGAAACAAAATAGCATAAAAACCTAAAGCAAAGTGAAAAGCCATATTTTGTGGGCACCAACTTCTGATCATTTGGAGTTGCATTCCTCTCTAATAGGATCACATCAACAGGATGCAGTAGCTGCTTTTGGTAGCAGGTTATAAAAACTGAGAGAACCAACAGGAGTCAGAAGAAAAGAAACAATAAAAAGAGAGAAGTTGTTTAGCAAATTCATTTTCAGTACATATTTCACTGTCTATTCTTCAAGTAAGTTTTTGTTTAGGAAAACAGAATAACCCTATAGGTTTCATGAAAATTCAGTTATAGAACAGTTATGTGAGGTCTTCATAGGTGAGGCAGGTCTGGAACAGCTCATGGTAACCGAGAAGAAGCTGCTCCATTTTCAGGCATGATGTGACTTGATACTAGAAACTGGTGGGAATTTTGAAAAAAAGATACATAGTTAGAAGCATTTCAGAGAGGGGGACAGACTCAATAACAAACAGCAAAGGAAATGGTATCTTCATGTATAAAACTCAATTGCACATTTGCATGTTCACTTGGACCAGTACCTCAGACTCACCACATCCCTGAAACGAATATGTTGCTTTCCCCCAAAAAAACTGCTTCCTCTCATATATGACCTATTTCACTAAGCCAAACCCACAATCTTCCCTGTTGCCTTGCCCAGAAACTTAGAGGTTACCCTCATCCCCACGCTCTTTCTCACCCGCTACATCCAAGGAACCACCAAATCCTAGAAAACAAAACTGCTGGAATCTTTATATTCTGCCCCCTTGCCTCTATTCATACCACCTTGATCTAAATAAAACCAAGATCTTTCTTCCACATTCTTGCAATAATTACCTAACTAGTTTCCCTTTCTTTGTTCTCTTCCCTTCCACTAATCCATTCTCCACATTAAAGCTAGAGTGATCTTTTTGAAATGCAAATATGGTCCTATCAGTGACCTGCTTAAAACCCAATGTTCTTTGAATAAAATAAAATCTTCCTATTAGGTCCATCCCACCAGGGCCACACCTTCCTCCTTAGAAGCACCTCTAAGCCACCCACACTTACCCGACACTCCATCCACACTGCAGTCTTTACACTCCATCCACACTGCAGTCTTCACACTCCATCCACACTGCAATCTTTACACTCTGTCCACACTACAGTCTTTAAACGTACCGTGGGCTTCGTTTCACTTCTGACAATTGACAGGATTTAATCTGTGTCTAATATTTAAACAGTTTGTCATTTAAAATATATTTTTTATACCCTGTCAGAATCTGGTTGATTGGGTGCAAGAACTCTGTTGTAGGTGTAGTGAGGAAACTTTTCTGTAATTGGGCCAACTTTGCTTAAACTTTTCATGTAATTTACACAAGTCGGTAGCCTATTTGGACCAGCATCCCTGTGGAACTACTAAATTCAAAGAATTACACAGTATGAATCAAAAATAAATGTAATTCCCATCTTTGCTCTCTTCTTTTAGAGGACACTCACAGGAGACTCAATTTATGACCATTAATTCTACCGATCTTCCTCCTTCCATCACTGAAAACCTACAGTCACAGTGTTTAGTATTCTCCCTCTAAGCTCTGCACAGTTTACTCAGCTCAGTGAACCTGGCCTCTCTGGGCTTCTTTTAGTTTCACTGGCCTCACCCTTTATCCTGATTCTCTAAAAATGCATGCCCCAGGATTTGACAAAGCAAGCAAGTGGGATGGAAGTATGGAAATGGTGAAGATGCAAACAATTACAGATTTTTCTCCACTGCACATTCATGGTTTTGGCTGTAATACATAAGTATCACAATGTCTTAGTGGTGCAGTCATGATTCCCCTGGAAGTGCTTCAAGAAGCAGCCTAAAATAGCAACGGAGCATGAAGCATCGGATAGCTGATTGAAATTTCAGCTTGCTAAAAAATCACGGACAGCAAAAGGAAAGGAGTTGACAAATACAAAAGAGTGGCACCCAACTGCAAAGAGATTACAAAGGAGATTCAAACTCCAGATGAGTAGAATCCTCCCTTAATGCTAAGGGGAACACCACGCATCTCTACTATAAAGCTTTTTTTTCCTCCCCTCGGCTTAAAAAGTATGCTTGTATATTGCATTGTAGCAGATATGATAGATAGCCTAACTACATATCCATTTCAACATCCTCCTGTGTCTTCCTCTGCTGTGTGACATGGGAAACTAAAATCTACATTTCCTAAATGCCCTTGCAGCTAAGTTTCAGGATGTGATTTAGGTTCTGCCAACTTGACATTTTCATGTAAAGCTTGAATGTGGAAGAGAGGACAGGTATACATATTATAGCATTTTTTGAAGTCTAATCTGGGCTACATTTTATGTTCTCAGTCTAAGTTATACTTCTTTTATTCTTATTTTTATTTATACTGTTTTTTATTTATGTATTTTTGTAAGCCTTCTTGAGAAATTTCTAGAGCAACCAATATTAGGCCTATACCTGTGTAGAATTTGAACATCTTTTTTTCAGCAACATTAAACAAGTGTCTGTTATAGATTATAAAAATTTGTAAAATCTTGTCTAGTCAGAGGCTTAACAAAAGACATCTTATTGTTCTAACTTGTATCTGTCTAGTTCTTAGAGATGTTGAATATTTTTATGTTTTTTAGCTTTATTTATAGACTTTCATTGGAAAATTGCAGTTCCTGTCCTTTGTTATGTTCATAGTTTTAAATTATATTGTCATTATCCAGAGGATATTATCTATTGCTTTATTTATGACATACATCTTCCCAACGTATTTTACATTTTTTTTAATGGAGGTACTGGGGTAGGGGGGACCTCGTGCATGTGAAGCATGTGCTCTGCCGCTGAGCTACATCCTCCTCTCCCAACTTATTTTTCAGTTTTTAACAGTGTCTGTTTTTTAAACTAATATTCAGAGGAATTTGTAATCAGGGAAATAGGAGAAGGCATATTGTTAAATACTGCAATGAAAAGATGTAAAGCAAGACTGCTCAACATTTTATACGGTATTTAGAATATTTCTTCATCAAAAAGTAGAATGAACAAGCCTAAAACAGATGAGAAAGAAAATTTAAAGCACATCTAGTACTTTTAAATGAATACAAATTTTCCAAATGTTAAAAATTCCAATTCAGATATTACCACAACTGTTATTAGCATGTTTTACGGATCATGAAGGAAAAGAGAAACAACAAAAGACTAAAAATGAAAAAATACTGTTCCCAATCTAAAGAAGGGGAAAAAGGTAACCTGTGAAAACTACACAGTGAGTTTGATGTTTTGTCCTAGAACAATCTTAACCTTGGTAACTAAATAGATGATTTGTGAATATTTAGGAAGGGTGACCTATAAGAACCATGACAGTTCTAAATTAGCATATTTTCCACTCAGATAACAAAGCAGCAGATAAGGAAATTCTCCCTTGTTGAGTTTGGGCTGAGTATTTGGCAAGTTTCTCATATATCATTGCTGTCAGGAAAAATAAGTATGAACTGCTGTGAAAATTTGTACTTGGTTGAACAATATTTCCCGTAGAACTTTGATCATTTAGTTGAGAGAAGTTTCTTAAAGTGATGATCATCAAACTTTTTGGTTTGGAACATAGAAAGGAATATAGAAAACAATTTGGAGTATTCACTCTATATTTATTCACATATAAATTATTCATACATTTCAGTGCTAAGATTTGTTGATTATAAAACCTATACCATGGTAAAGTTGACATGAATGAGATAAAGACTGAGCAAATTAACATTTGATTCATGAACAGGCATACAAAAATTGCATTAACAAAAATATATTATTAATAACATTCTGAATGTTTCCTTTTTAAGTGTCTTGTTATTTGTGATGCTTTCACTTAATTATTAATTAAAATCCCAAGGCACAGCATATGTTTATTGCTGCGTTTATTCTCAACAATTGAGGATATAAAACTGTATTTGAAATCATCTCAATAATTACAAAATTGGGGGCTGACTTCTTGCCAGATATGCTAAGAGTCTCATGATGTATGTAATGTGCCTGAAGATGAGGTTATAGTAGAAGAAGAGTGTCACTTTCTTCCTCTTTGCTTACATTTGCAAAATAATATGTTTTTCCATTTGGAGTTTCTTAGCAGAAATCTTTTAAGCTACTTGTACATTTAAATAACAAGGAAATCTACTTATACAAACTGCAATATGTATCAATATACTAACTAGGAACAAATCCTTTTGGCTGTCATCATCCCAACCTCTGTGTTGGAGAACTCTCATCTTTCTGACATTGAAGCAGTTGGATTATGAGTCCATTAATATTACATATATTAGTAAAAATTAACATTATCTAATTGTTTAGACAACAAATATGGAGGTAAAATTTACCTAACATTATCTTCTCCATCACAGTGGCTCAAATCTTCTTGTGAAATCCTTGGGATGAGAACGCCTCACTTTACAGACCATCATTTTTTATATTAATGACTTAGCTGAAGCCATATGAAGCATGATTATTAAATTGGCAGAAGACACAAAATAGGAGGAACAATTAACATGCTAGATGAGGTGTTAATTAAATCCAGGCACTGTTTCTGTCAAGAATGGGAATGGAAGTGGGAGGGTACCAGTCAGATTTGCCAGTGACTGGTGGTTCAGTCTTCACAGTGTGGAATGTGGGTAAAGGGAAGATAAACTTCAGAAAGGGATTCATCTGGGATGTTGGGTGACAGGTCAAAGAGGTAAATACCTACATAGACATTTTTATTAATATTGAGATATTGGACATTTAGGAGGCAGATACTATTATAATGTGTATTTAAAGAGATCTCATTTGTTTCATTATACAGGTGGCATTCATTCACATTGGTTTTGTACATCTAAGCAAATTTACTTATGCTTATTGTGAGCCTTATGATGCAATCAGATTATTTTGAGATATATCAGGTCTTCTCTGTGTCCATGAGCCTCTTTTCTCTAGGTACAACTTTTCTTAATATTTTTAAAAGACCTACATAGTAACTAGAAAAGCTAAAGTTGTTTGTGTTGAAAAATAATTGTGAGAAAATACAAAACAATCTTAAAATATATGAAAGATTATAGAGCAAAAAAGAGATTATACATAACTTGGAAATATTCAGAGAGTAGAACTAAAGTCAATGAGTGGAAATTATTCTTTAAGTAAACATAAGAGAAAAAAGTTTTTGTAACACTTATCTAGCTAGCCGCCAAAACAGTGTTCTGTTCTGTGATATAGATTAAGTGTTTATGCAGAAAGAATGGTCACTAGATCATAGAGTTTATATGACAATTTATTACATGGAGTATGGAATGAATTTACTCATCTTTAAGGGATTCTTCTGCTCTAAGATTCTGTGATTCTACAAGTCAATTCATACTTAAGAACAACTTTATTTAGTCTTGTTTGGCATTCTAGAAGTTTTCATTAACTCGTTTTTTTAGGTTTAAAAGATAAACAAAAAGACTTTTCAAGTCATATTACCATATGCATTAATAAAATATTTTATTTAATACCATGTAAACAATTTAAAGCAAAAATTTTGATATATTTGTTGTGAGCTCCAGGCGTTTCTATTCCACCATCTTAATTGGTTCCCAGCTAAAGCAAAAGTTTTATTTTTCTGACAAATACTACATTCTCCTTGCTAACTGAATAAACAGACAAGACTATATCTTTTTGGTGGGGGATATGTTCAAGAGAAACAAACATAAAAATAATGTGAAAAAATATTTATAGAGTTGGTTGTTTGATATTAAATAAACATTATGAACAAGAGTCAGAAATATCTTATTTTTTATCTAAAAGCACAACTAGTATCAAAATTAAGTTTTTTACATTTATGTGATTGTGTGTCTGTCTCATTATGTATCTCTCTTAACATGGAAACAAAATTTTCTAAATTTTACTCTAAACATCCTTACTGTCTGTAACTTATTAAAATACCATTGTAGAACATATATCCTAAATTTATATAGTTATACTCTAAGGAAACAAAATCAGAAACACATAAAGAATTTTGAAAGAAAGGGTATGTTTTCTTGAATAGATATTTTAGGTAGATTGTTGTATCTCCTGTATCTAATTCTTTCATAGTATGTTTTATGTTTTAACATGGCAGAACTTTGAACCTTAATAAGTTCCACACATAGGTTAGAGTATTAGTAAATATTTACTGATTGCAAAGAACATACTAGATATTTCTCAAAATAGGCTATTTTTCAAAATAGAACTTTTGTTCTGTTCACATGTGGGGTAAACCTGTATTATCAGCATAAACAAGATTTTTAAAAATCTAATGGGAATTAAGATTTGCTACATGAAAATTAGCTAAAAACTCCATTTCAGCTCCTGGGACTCTGATAGACTGAGTTTTCCTTAGTATGAAGAAACCACCCTCCTCCCCATTAAAAGAAAACAAAAAGCGTCTTTTAAAAAAGATATCCTGAACACTGAAAAACCCACATTATTAAGTATAGTTTTTATTTCAATGGCAATCTACAGAAATGCACATTAAATTTATAATTGTTGAAGAAGAGGCTTAACGCTTGATTTTTATCAATTTTTTTTTCTTCTAAAAGTTAATCCCTGGGTAATCTGAAAAAAACTTTAGTCAAATTCTTCATAATCTAGTTTTCTCAACTCATGAAATGACCTTTAAAAGATAATTTATTAAGTGTATATTGAGTTCAGTGCCCTCCAGTAATTCTACTTTCTGCTAAATATAGGAATGTAGCCTAAACCCTCAAGAGATCATTATTATAATCAATTGCTTATACCATCACTGAAATATTAAGGTTTTGGTATATTCACTCCTATTCACTCTGTAATAAAGAGTAAAGTTTTTCAGTAGCAGAGCAATGTTCTTGTTTTATGGTGTTGTTTGCTTGTTTACTCTCAGGTTTTCTCTCTCCTACTGAAGTAACTATATTGGATGTTGACTTTCTCATTTGTCAGTTTTTTTTTTCAAATTGGAAAAATTTGCACTCTATGATTAAATTTGACAGATTCCCATTGGCAATTTTCTACTTAATCACAGTAACAGATTTTGTCTTCACTTTTTATTTTTCATGTCATTAATGATCAAATTCATTAATATACCATGACAGTCATTAATTTGCCATTCTGTAGCACTTTGCTAAATAACTCGCTATGTTATTAGTAAATTTTGTCTTACATAAGAAAAGTCTATTTTTACTTTAATAATAATAATAATCAGAAAAATAAAGTAAAACTTAAATGGATCTAGGAAGCCTGACCCCCCCCAAACCCCCCCCAAAAAAAACAACAAAAAACCCACACCAAATTCTCTCCTATCCCCTCCCAAAAAAACCCCTCCACATTCAGGTTAAAATTTTAAAAAATACTGATCCTAATTTCAGTGATACTTTAAATTCTCATTAATTTCTTGGAAACTTTTTTAATGGGAAAATTAGTTATTTGGCTGTGGAAAAAATATGTATAAATTTAAGATTAAAAATTACAACCAGTTCATGCAATGCTTTTGCTAGAGACAGTAAGTATAACCTCTCTCTCAAGATGAGAGAAAGAATGTCAAGATCTGAAGACTTAGACTGTTTTTCTTATAAATACAGGGGAATTGTTGCCTTTAAGGCTGCAACTGACACTGGAATTTTAGTAAGCCCTAATCAATCATAACTCTTGAAAGCAGCTATTAGGAAAGTCATACTGTGTGACATGAACTTTCCAAAAACTAGCAGCTCTCTCTAAGGGCACTCATTTTCTTCCTCTTTGCTTGAAGAAAAAAAAAAACAAAAAGGAGGGATACAATGTACAGTCTTCCAAGTTCCAAAAATGGTACTTTTACGTATCAAATAATTTGAATATATCGGATCAATATTTTACGAATAAGAACATTTGCAAACTGATGTAATGCACTCAAAACAGACACAAGATAAAGGCAGGCAAACATCCATAGATTAAATATAATTAGCATGACCTTTTCTTTTAAGGAAACGTACCCAGACTAATTTTAGCTTTAAATGTATGTCAATGAATGAAGTTTTTACAGAATTATGGATAATAAAGTTCACTAATACAGGATCAATTTCAAGCTGGTTTTGATTAGGATGGGTACAGAGGATGCTTATGTATTTTTATTTCTATTTATTAATCAAGAAAGATAATCATATTGCTTACATAAAATATGGAGAATGGAGATGGTTCAGCAGAGGTGACAATAAATAACCAACTGGAAAGGAAAGAAAACAGAATTCTAGCAGACCATGCTTATAAGTAAACAAATGGCTCAGTAAGATTTTCCATAAATAGTAAATCTCAAAAACAGGAGACATTTTTCTTTTGGCAGCTGCATTAAGGGAACCAATAGTTTGTTTTGTGAATTTCTTTTTCCTCCATCTGCCTATTCTGCTTGTTCATATACACAACTGGGGCAGGAAGCAGATGAAATAGATACATTACTGTTGAACAGAATCAGAATGTGTCATCCCAAAATATGCCACTTTGGTGTAAGGATTATTTTGAGCTGAAGGCAACTGAGAAACAGCAGACGCAGGAGGGGCTCTCTGTCCCCCTTTCTGATTAAAAGCAGGGCAAACACTTCCCTTTGTAAAAATGATATGATATAAATTTCCAGTTTTAAAGGTTTCCCCCTTTCCCATACCAGGAAGAAGAGAATGACTCTGGAGAAAACTCTTATTACCCAAAACAACTTGAGTCTGCAAAACAAATCTTACTAAATAACCCTATCTACTATACACTTGCTATTAACATTCCCACAATTGCCTCTAGGAGCCCAGCCTCCCCTTTCCTTTGCCTGGTCACTTTCCTACAATTTATTGCCTTCTGTTAAAATAGTATATAAGTCCTCAAATCTAACTGCTTCTTGGGGTTTACTCTTCTTTGCTGTGAAGCCCCCATGAAGAAGAACAACAAAAAATGTTAGTAAATTTTTATGCCTTTTCTTCTGTTTATTCTTATTTTGTCAGTTTAATTTGCAGTCCCCAGGTAAAAAAACCTAATAGAGTAGAGGGGTTTTTTTTGTCCCTTACACTAACATTGTTTATTTAAGTGGTGACATGATATTAATGTCATGAGAAGATGAGAACATGCTCAGTTTTCTATATTTAAAAAAAATCTAGCATACTGTAGGTAAAGTAAAAGAACTTTTTGTAGTCTAGGTTTAGAAATTTTAATGAAAAGGATGTTTTGATTCATAGAACCATTAAATTATTTCCTTCGTTGTTCTCTAACAACAAAAATCATTCTCAAATAACATCAAGGGTATAATCAATATAAATAAAAAACAAAGACTAAATTTGGTTGACATATCTCCAAATGTTTGTCTTTCTGTTGAGTCTGTATTAGCCTCATTTTTCAACTAAAATGCTTTAGAAAAGATGACTATATAATAAAGGCTCAAAGATTAATTTTTACCTAAATAACTAGATGTTTGAAGGAAAATTAGTATTATCTTCATAGTAATATATCTACATATTATATGTAATGTTTAACTTATGTATATATAATATGAAATTATATATATTAACATATGCAAGTAGCATATAGATTTACATTTGAATAGTAAATAATTCAACTCAAATATATATACAAAAATATAATATATGGATGGATATAATATTTATTTATAATACATGATATATAATGTGTATAGTTGATTTCTGTCTGTCAACACTTTAATCATCATGCAAAATAAGCAGAAGCACTAGATAGATAACAAATAAATTGTTTGAAGTTAAAAATGATTAGGCAGGGTTTTAATCTGAAGAGTTTAAAACACAACCATTGTGTGAAAATTTAAAGGGAAGAGATAACATAAGAAAGCCAAATGAGGGAGTAGGAGACAGGGGGAAGTTCTACATCGCTAGACACAATCTTTTGAAAATTAAATATTTGCATCAATGGAAAAAAAAACAAGATCTAATTCTATAGGAAATTTCTTCTTATGGAATAACGTCTCTAATAGTATTTTAGCAATCGTGTTTAAACAGTAATAATTATCCTGCCCAAACTTTATCTCCTAGGATGCTTTCTAAAATCATTTCTACATTTTTAAGATTTCTAGTCACCTGTTTTGATATATGGCTGTAGTTAACACTAAAGTGTTTTGCATCTCAGTGGGGAATTATTAGGATCTAAAGACCTACAGGGAAGATTGCATAGAGGCGTCCTGACTTCACTGGACTTGGGGTTCTCCTAATACATGATATAAACTATTCTCTAGGAAATAATGCATGGGTTATAACACATTCCTAAGTCTGAAAAATTGGACATTATCTTCAGTGTTTTTATTTTTATTTTTTAATATTGTATTTATTTTTGTATTATTTATTTTATTTTGGTGGAGGTGGGGTAGGTAATTAGATTTGTTAATTTTCAGAGGAAGTACTGGGAATTGAACCTAGGACCTCGTGCATGCTAAACATGCGCTCTAGTATTTGACCTATACCCTCCCCCTTCAGTGTTTTTTATAATTGTATTTTTGGCCATCTTTGCCTCAATTTCAAAAATTCGTTTTTGTTATTCCAGAATATCTCTTCTTATGGAGGTTTATTTTCATTATATGAAAGTTGTACACAGTGAAGATATCATCTTTTATATATTTGATGGATTAATTATAATTACTCAATTTGGATTGGTTGAATATTAATTTATGAGAGTATCAAAACAAATATTACATCAAACTCTCTTATATCATTACAGGTTAAATTATAGTAACATTGAAGCCCCAGAATCTAGTGTGCATCTAACATCAAAATCTATTTTTGATGCTTTCTACCAATACAGGAAGGAAACATGTGGATATCCCCTAAAGCAAATTTTTTGTGGTAATCTTTGAAGCATATCTTTAAAAAAATCTGTAATTAGTGAATCCAAGCCTACTTAGAGATTTTTGCCCCATTTGTTTACTCCAACTCATTCTTCCTTTGAAGTTCAACCTTCTTAGGAAAGGCAAGTCACCCCCCACCCCCACCCCCGCCAGAGAGAGGGGTCCAACTAACATATTTTCTGTAGAGAAGAGGAAGCTAAGTAGATGGCTTTTCTTGGGCTGTGCTTACATTACTGAGTCCAAACTTATTCTTCTCATCACAGGACAGGACAGTAAATCAGGAGACAAGGTGTTGGGGCAAGGAATAACGAGTTTATTCGGAAAGCCAGCAGACCGAGAAGATAACAGACTAATGTCAGGAGAACCATCTTCTTCAAGTCAGAGTTCAGGCTCCCTTTATACTACAAAAGGGAGTGGGTGTGGTTGGTTACTGCAAACATCCTGGTGTCAGAATCCTTTGTTCTTGCAGCTGTCCACACACGTCAGGTCATGGTGTCCCTGTAAACCTCCAACAAGTCAAATGTTATTTTCTGCAACTTTTTATCTCTATATGAATGGGAAAATATTATACCCTTAAAGTTCAGAGCCTTGAGAATGGGCTACCCTGTTTATTTCAGGCTATATTTTTTTTTACAAAAGGTGCAGAAGCAGCATAGCTAAGCTCAGGGAAACAGCACAGGGCTAGAGCTGAAGGAACAGATCTAATATGGAGTCAGATTTGTTTTCCCTGTTGCGCTTACTGTCAAGCAGGTACCCAGGAGCATACTGACATGTCAACAAAGGAAGCAAATAAGTAGAATAATTGTTAATTTGGAAATAAGATTTGCTTGATTTGAAATAGAAAAATTTTACAAGAGTTGTGGCTTATTCTTTGGCTTTCCAATTTTGTATTTTTCAACATACTAAGAAAAAAGAAAAATAGTATTTAAAAATTTCAAAATGTAGTTACACATATTTATAATTAAAAAGGCAAAGTATAATCACAGACAGGATTCAACAGGAACCCAGGAGACAGCAAACGAGGGTTCTCATGAACTCTTGTAATAGGGAAGAACAGATCTGACTCCATATTAGATCTGTTCTTTTAGCTTTAACCCTGTGCTCTGTTTCCTGTGCTTAGTCCTCCTGCTTCTGCATCTTTTCTAAAAGAATGTTGCTTGTAGCCTGTAAAAGACAAGATAGGGCATTCTCAAGGCTCTGACCTATAAGGGTATAATAACACTTTCCCATTCATATAGAGATAAAAAGTTGCAGAATAAAAAAATAACATTTATCTTGCTGGAGTTTTATGGGGTCACTATGACCTGACCTGTGTGGACAGCTGCAAGAACAAAGAATTTTGACACCAAGAAGTTTGCAACAACCAACCATATCCCCTCCCCTTTTTAGTATAAAAGTAGCCTGAATTCTGACTTGGGGAAGATGGTTCTCTAGAACATTAATCCCCCATCTTCTCGGTCTGCTGGCTTTTCCTTGCTCTAACACCTCATCTCCCAATTCATTGGCCTGTTGTGTGGAGAGCAGAACAAAGTTTGGACTCAGTAACACTCTGCCTCAAGTCTGAGTTTACCTGTGAAATCAAGGGCTTCATCTGCATGATCTCTGGGAGTCTCTCTAGCTCTGACCTGTCCATGATTATTTTACTCAAAGGGTCTCCACTAAAAACAACATCTGTTAGACCTGGATTGAAGGTTTAGTAATTGTAACTCCAGTTTTTATATTGTGGGGCAAACAAATTACTTGGGGCATCTTTCTGCTTTTCTTTTTCTTTCTTTTCCTGAAACATGACAGTAGTCTCTCACTTATACTACATTCCAGTTTTCATTACACATGCCAGATAAATTCTCCAATTTACAGAAAGTGTAAAACTTGACTATTTTAAGTGAGACTCATAGATGGTCAGTATGTTTGTCAGAACATCCTACTGTAGCAAACCAAATGATTTTTCTCCAAATGCTCATGTGATTAAACTAAACTTTTTGTGTGTTAAGTGAGTATTATAGAAACAAGTGTTCTATTCTAAAAAATGTGTTCTACTTTTCAAAAAATCTGCAATCAAGGGTCCAACATCTGCTTGTCTAGAGTAATTAATTATAAAGATTTAAGCTAGATATTTTTTAACTAGGCACCATACAAAAACTACAAGATTTTGCCTATTTTATGTAACTATAGTTTTTCCAACAATGTGATATTTTTATGCAGATGTCTTCTTTGACTCTTCCTTTTGCAATAATACTACAGCCTAGTTAGTTTTCTTTTTTTTTTTATTAAAACTTACACAATTACATAGGGTTAATTTGCCCTGGATATACTAAAATTTGACAAATAAGATGGAAATTAGTTTTTCCTATATGAACAGAGAAAGTCTCACATACAGAGAAAGAGCAACATGCTAGAGTTTCTTCAGCAAAGATCGGCTTAGTTCAAGATAATCATACCAATATGTTACAAATTGAATACTCTTCCTGCTTCGATGAAAAAAACCCACAAAATATATAAAGGCCGCAGTGCTGATGACATTTTGGTTTAAATTACTTTCTTTTGTAGACCATGTGTGTTCCTTCTCTTGACAGACTACAGGTCCCATGAAGACAATTATGTCTTTAGATTTGCCTTCTTTGAGGTCAGCAGTATAATTATAAGAGTTTGCACAGCTAAGTTGGTAGGTGGTATATTTATTTGATTGTTTACCACTCAAGTTTGAGACAGCTTTAGCAGAACAAAAGATGAAGATGAATGTACAGTCAGATCCATCATAATTCATGGTTGACTGGATTTGCTGCAGCCAAATCATCTGACAGAAGCCATGCCATAGTGACCCAGGAATACCCAGCTTTCGGCATATGCCTTCATCGTATTACCCAGTCATAACAAGCAAAGCTTACCATTCCATGGAAATGTCAGTGTTTGCGACATGCACAATTGAGTGTTGCTAGTAGCGATATTGTGTATAAATCTCAGGAATATTATTTAATTATGCAAAATCAAATATCAAGTACTGTGATGGTATTTCAGATTAACTTAGGTAATACCTAGAGGACATATGTGAATAAGGATTTCCTTTTAAAACAGTATTCAAGACTAAAGGAAGTATCACACAATGTTGATTTCCTTTGCTTTCTCTCTCTCTCTTTTTTTTTAACTCTTCTTTGGCTGACTTATTCACAAAACTTGGTAAATTTCTCTTCTCTTTCTAAGACTTTGTAAATATATAAACATTTATTGAATTTCTGTTTTGGACCCAGACTCATGGTACATGTTAAGGTGTTATGGTACTATAATAATAAATCAACAGACAGATGATTATGCTATCTATTCTGCCAAAGGCAAAGAATTTGCCATAGCCTCATCCCTAGCACATAGTTGTTGATTAACACATATTTTCTTTCTTTCTTTCTTTCTATCTATCCACCTGTCTATCTACCTATCTAATCACCTATCTATGAATGTATCCATCATCATTTACCCATCTATAGTAGATAAAGAAATCATTGCTGGATGAATAAATACCCTCAATGCAGTTTGCCAGTATTAATGGTCATAAAGTGAATGATTTTCTCCTTGGATGTAAAATCAACTTTAAGAATAAATTAAGCACCATAAGAGGCTAGAATGACAGTTAGTTACAAGAGTACTTAAATTAGATTATTTCGATTTCTTGATAAAATCCAATCCTTTAAAATGAGTAAAAGAGGTTCACAAATAAAGAGGCAGGTGAAATCTTGAGGTTAATGTAAAATATCATTAAACTTGAAGAAGCTTTTTTAAAAGTCTGATTAGGATTTGAAAACAGGAGGTCTTTGGGAATGATTTTTGCAGACGTGCAAATTTCAGGCTTATAAAGAATTGTATATTGTTCATAATGGAGGATTTGGATTATTGCCTTGTGGTTTGTAGAAATTGTCTTATTAATGAAGGACAGTAATGACTGGTTTGCATTAAGAATGTTTTTTAAAAACTGTCAACACTTAAAAAATAGCTACCTCAGTCATTTAGTTAGCTTACTTTATGTATTTGGTTTATACAGAAACATGCAATCATATCTTCAGAGCTAATGAAAGGAAACATGTGCCACATAAAGCCAGATCATTAGAGGTCTGCATTATTTTAGGAGAAGAAAAGTGAAGAAACATAGTCAAATATTGTTCCTTTCCACCATTGCCTGATTATTTTTGGATCTCATCCCCCAAGCATGTGAAAAGTACAAGCACCTGGCATTAAACATTCTGGGAATGAGGATCCATTGGCAAGTACAACGTAAGTGAGAAGGTGAAATGCTAGTCTCTCCTCTAAGTTGTTTTTTCCTGTACAAAGTTTTCCTTCTTGAAATGTCTTATATCACACAGCATCCACATCCATCACAAACAACCCTGAATTTCTGCGGGCCTCTTATGCACTCTGTGAATATTTCTGGTTGTGATCCTCTGCAGGGCCCTCCCACTTTTGTTCTTTTCTCCTAGTCTATAATCTAAGCCCAGATCCTCTTTCAGCAGAATGACTGGAATTTCATGAGCTCTCTTTCCTATCAATACGAATTTCCTACAATCCATTTCAAATGTCAGAAAGAGCCATGCTTGCCACTTGATTTCTCAATTGTAGCTTTTTCCTAAAATGTTTGTTGATATATAACATATACACAAAATTGCACCGGTCATAACTCTGCAGCTCTGTGTATTTTCATAAAGTGCGTGAACTTTGGTACACACACCATACATGGAAATAGAACATGAGCATCTGTGCGTAGTCTCTCTGACTCACACCTTTATCCATCCAGGTGGGTGTACTGGTGTCCAATTGCCCTGCTTTTAATTTATATTCACCTTATGGCTAGTGAGATTAAGGACCTTTTCTTATATTTAGTGTCCTTTTCCTCTAAGTACATCTAACCCTCTAGCCTATTTCTTATTGAATGATCTGACTCTGACTAACTATAAAATATTTAGCATTCTATTGTATATTCTGGATAAGAGAGTGTTATCATTTATATGTTGCAAATACCTCCTCCTAATCTGTTCCTTGCTTTTTCATTCATTTAATGGTATCTTTTGATGAACAGAAGTTCTTAATTTAGTCATCCTCTTTTTGCCTCTCCGGTTCATGCTTTTTGTGCCGTATTTAAGAAAATTTTGCCTACTCAACTATTCCTTTCTATGTTCTACATTATCAATAATGCCATCCAAATATAAGGATTGTTTTATTCTTCCTTTCAAGTTCTTTTGACTCCTTTCATTTTACTGTCCTCTGCTCTGTTAAATAGAAGTAGTGATGGTGCATATGCTTGCCTCGGTGTTGATCTCGAGAGTAAAGGTTTTCAGTGTCAAGTGTGAAATTTGCTAAAAGAATCTTAGTAAAAACTCTTTGTCCAGTAGTGCTCCTTTGTGTTACTTGTTCACTAGGAGTGTATATTATAAGTGGTTGTTAAGTTGTCTCAAATGCTATTCATGCACATGTTGAAATATTGAAATAAACAGGATTTTTCTCCTTTTGAGTGAATTACACTGATTGATTTGTGAATTTTACTCTAATCTTGCATTCCTAGATTAAAGCTCACTGATTTTTTTTTTTCTAATTTGTTTTTGAGAAGGATTGGTTCATGAGAATTGTGGACCCTCTTGACTGTGTCATCTTCCACTAGAGAGGGTTTCCCTTCATTCACTAATAGGCAACTAGAGTGGGAACAGATCACTTTAATGCAACTAAGGACAGAGCAGAGTCAATGTGGGTTTGAGTTTTTGTAAAACTTGGCTTATTTCGGGTCCTCTTCTTTCCCAAGGTGCTGTTCTGTAGTTCCCCAGAGCAGAGCAAACCTCTCCAACAGCACCTCTAGGAAAGTGACAAGATCCCAGAGAAAAAAATGCTGTGTTCTGACAGCCCCTCAAAAAATTCATATATGTAAAATGTAGCATAAAAAATAGCAGAGACACGGGGATCCTAAAGATGTTTTTTTCTCATTAATAACTTTTTTAAAGAGTATGTATATTCTTGGAAGCTTTATAATCTTTCTAAGTTTGCAGTCATTAAGGTTGCTCTGTAGTAAATGGTAGAAGGAAAAACCTTCAAAAATTGGAGGGAAAATCTTCATATGCGGGTAGTTTGGGGAAACAAGACTGGGGAAGGTGGGAAGGAAGGGCTTCCTCCCCGTAGTCTGTCGGTATCTATGGAGGGTATATTCATCAGGGGCTTAGCTGTTGTTCCCAGGAAGGGGAAAGTTCTGACCTGGGGCTCAGAAGGGTCTGGGACTCAGGACACCTCCAGATTTGGGACCAGTTCTCATGACGCAGTCCTCAGAAAAAACACACACATTTAAAATGTAGGGTGACATCTCCCTAGAGTTTTGCAATAACAACTTTCTTATGTCAACCTAGGTATAGTCAGGGTATTTCTGAATGCAGTAAATTTTGTTAATTGAAATTGCACAGGAGACAAGTCTACCTAGGTATCACATTAAGTTTAATATAAATTTATTTTTGTTAGATTTAGTCTAGCATAATGTGTTTAGTTATCCAAAAACTTGATTAACAAATTTTAGGGACTTTTTTCTTACCATAATATCTTCTAATTTTATAGTCACTCCCTGTTTTATGGGATAATTTGTCAGATTATGGAATTTTCAAATAAGCTTCTCTTATTTTCAATACTTACTCCTTCAGGACTCTTTCTAGTGGGAGCATCACAGAAAATAGAAAAAGTAAAACTTTGGACTAAATGTCTTAGGAAAGATGTATGGAATTGCCTTTCCATTGTTTTATTAAATACTGTGAGAAATTCTGTTAATCCGAATTGTTCCCTTTGTTGGCATCTGCAACTGTACTTTCCACCTGTCTGACTACTTCTCAGTCGTCTCCTGCAAGGAGATGTCTGTCACTTATTAAGTGCATTTGCTTCCTTGGGAATCTGTTGTCTTCCCTGGCTGATGCTTTTAATATCTGCACACCTTTGCTCTGAGGGCAGCCTCACATAACTGTATGACCACAGATACCTTTTTTCAAAAATTATGCAAGTGTCTCAAAGTTTGTATTTCTGTATCAAAATTTATCTATGCCTTAAATGTGTATGTCTATCTACTTATCTATCATCTTTTTATCATCTTTCTTTCTGTCAGTCACCTATCTATCCATTCATCAATGATCTATCTCTCTTTTCTTTCCTTCCCAATTGTTAATACCTAAGAGTGAAACTCATCACCTGTCAAGTGGGTTTTTCTCAACTGCTTTACTGTCTGCTTTCCACCCGGAACCAACTACAGTGCATCCTCCAAGCTGCTCCTAGAATGACCTTTTTATACATTCAAATCTGATGGTATTATTAGATACTTTAAAATCCAGTGGTGACTCCCTGCAGCTTTCAGGACAATATTGAAATGCCATTTTTCAACATAGAATACCATTCGTCAGTTAGTGATTCCTTATTTTATGCTGCTTATTTCTTTGGAAGCTCAAGAAAGTCCACTGTTTTCCACCCCTACTTCATTAAATAATACCTCCTCACTTTTCACAACTCAGTACAGGTTTTCCGTGGTCACCTCTCTGGATTTAGAAATCTTTCCTCAGTGTAGTTTATAGAAAACTCTAATAGAGCTATTACACTTTATTATAAACAAGTATTTCTTTTTCTTATCCTCAAGTTAAGTCTTAATATCTTTGGAGACATTTTTTGGCATTGTAGCCCAGGGAAATAGCATAATACCTAGCATATAATTGATGCCTGATAAACTTGTATTACAATTATGGATGAACGAATTAATGTTTGAATGCTACATATTTTACACATGCAAAAATAATCAACTTATAATTCAAAAATATAGATATAGAGAATATAAAATATTTTCTATCCAGAGTACTCACAACTGTAAACCATAAAGAGTTGACAAATCAAAAGGAACAGTTTACCCAATGTGACCGCAATGTGATTAGCAATGAAGAAAGGATATTTCCTTTGAAATGCTATATTTAATTGTACAATAAAAATGCATAGAGTTATAAAATTTAATATAAGCTTTCTTATTTTAATAACACAAATGCCAACTTCTTAAAATGGGGATTTGGTAGAGTTGTTTTTATATGGTTCCTTTAAATTTGCCTCTTATGTTAGGTCTGTTAATTGATTCAATAAGTTTTGCAAATCAAAAAATGGCCAATGAGAAGTCAAGTTGTCAATTGCCTCTTAATTATAATGATTTGGAGAAGTCTGCAAGACAACCCTCAGGGCACTTGGAAATACAGATTTTCTTACTGCATTGCTGTGGTTTTGTTAATGTGGCTTATGGTTATTTAGTTAATTAGGAAGAATAGTTTATATAAACAACAGACTTTCTGAATAAAATATTTCCCATAACTCTAAAGGCAAGGTTTTATGACCCTTGTTTTAAAAGTTAAGACTGTACCTGATAATTAAATTCTTGGTAATAGTGTCCAACAATTCTAGTAGTAGCGATGAAAAAATCTTATATTTAGTTTAGACATAACATAGGAAACCCTGATGTCATGCTTTCAAATGATTTCCAGAGGATATGCTTGTAGGTGTGTATGTTTGTGTTTACATGCAGAACATTCACATGCAAAGATCAGAGGAATACTTAATGACGATGTTCAACATCTTGCCCTTGTTTTGTGATAACCTGCCTCTAAAAGGCTAATCAAAATAAGATTTGTTCCCTTCTTCACTTCAATTTAATATGTATTATAAATGTATTTACATATAAATGCTATAATTTACTATATATAACTTTCGTTCGTCCCATGTGACCTATTTTAAAATACTGAAATTTCAAGTATATTCCTTTAAAAAATCTCCCCCAATAGGACGTATTAAAATGTCCATTTACATTTCTCATAGCAACACTTTTCATGCGAGGGCCTTCAAAATTAAATATGTCAAAGTTATAATTACAGCAAAATGAAAACAAATGCAAGAATGGCTCTGAGAGGTTTATCCTTTTAAACTGCAAATTTAGCTCTTTTACATAGGCAGGTTTAATTTCAAAGATTTTCACAGTGTAGGAACTAATTAATTAGTTAATAATGCATGAAGCTGGTTGAGTATTATCAGGGCTATATCCCAGATGGAAAACTAGAACAAATGAGGAAACTTACATTTAATTTGACCCTTTTAAACATGAAAACTTTAGGCTTTTCTTGTTGTCTTGTTACATTTTCATCATTTTATTCTCCGTGTCTTTGTTTGTCCCCTGCTCCACCCTCACATGATTATAGAATTTTTAGACTCTTGGACTGAAAAAGGGAGGTGACAGCAATTTGACTGTGACAAATCATCTAAGAGGCTTGATAAAACTGATTTTAAAAACTAAAGTCATTCTTCACTGTAATAGCACATTATCTTGTTTGAGCTGCTAGTGTCCATTTGCAAAATTGTCTTCTTTATTAAAACAAATGGAAACCTAGTGGTCTGAGGGAGTTAATGCCCTCAGTCCCACATCACCTCCTCCCCCCACACACATAGGAAAGAAACAATCAATCTGAGCTTTCTTCCTTCCTGGTCACACTTATTATTCCCAAAATGTTCTATAAAAGCTAAGTAACAATGTGACTTTGAGCATCAAATGCATTCCTTTCTTTTACATCTATTCTTATCAAGCCATGATGCTAATTTGACAGGTGAAATTTACTTAAGGCGATGAAGTGCTATCACTGTTCTTCCACTTCTTGTGCTTTTATGATCTTCACAGACAGGGAGCCCCCCAAAAATCTACAAATTAAAATCTGTGTTGCTTTATTGCAAATGTAAATAAATATGGCAATATGTTATAACGTGTAAGTATCAACTCTGATTGCCTGTGTTGAAGGATTATTTTTTTCTCAGAAAGATCTAAAATGGAGAAAGGACAAACTTCCATTCTTAGAAAAGAAAGGTGAAATTGTGAATTCTTGAGTTTCACTTCAAAAAATAGAAACAAAAACGTAATTATAGCTGCTCTTTCTTAAAGGTATCCATGTTTTGTCCTATCAGGTGAATGCGGAGAATTATGGATTCAGTTTGAAAGCATCATTAAAAGTCATTGAATTAAAATACCTACTTACAACAATAATAAAAGTAGCTACACCTTTTCCCCAAATTAAGGAGACCGAGAAGGTACCAGCCCACTAGACTTTCCAGGCCCATACTTGGCAGTGGAGTGGAGTAGATGGCAATTGCTGTCAGGATAGCCTCTGTCTGAGTAGGAGTTTAAACTATTTTAAACGATAAAAATGGATACCTGGGGTGTATTATCTTAAAATAATCATAAGGCAGGGAAAATCCTTAAAAAGAAATTAGGAAATCAAAAGGAGAGAATAGAAGAGCATGCTAATGAAAAAATATCCTGAAGAATTCTGGATTTCATTCTCTTTGCAAAAAATGTGAATTGATGAAAAGGAAAGGTCATGATGTTCCTTGTGGATCTGTACGTAGTATACAGAACAAACACAAATTTTAGGTTCTTTTCCTATAACAGTCCAGAAAATACTTGGTTTTATCTCTAATTTAATGGAATCAGTGAATAATCCATCCTACATTTGGGAATTTTCCTTATATACTTTTACTACATCATTTAACAAGTATTTGTTATAGTTGCCAGATTAGCTAATGAAGATACAATCCTGAATGTAACAGGCAAAGTTCTTGCTCTCACAGTGCTTCCAATGTAGTGTAGAAATGAGATAATGAAAGAAGCAGTTGTAATACAGTACAAGTGCACATGGAGCTCATTGTGATGGAAGAAGCACGGGGAGCATAGGAGCTCAAATCAGAGATGATAAACCAGGTTGGGCAGTGAGGGATGTCCTTCCATGATATGACATCTAGACTGTAATCTGATAAATGAGTCAAGTGTAGCTAGGTGGAAAGGGGAGAGAAGATTTTTGTCAGAAAGAGTTCTTAGTGTGATGTTAATGATCAAAGAGGAAGCAAGTTCCGTTCAGTGAAGAACGTCCTGAGTATGATTGATTGAGGCATGGAATCATGGGCTGGGTGGTAAGAGATGGAACTGATACATGTATATTTAAAGGGAAACTATTAAACAATCTTTCTAGTTTTTTGTTGTTATTTTGTGGTAGAGGCAGAATTGAGTGTATGTGTTAATTATAACTCAATCTGAATATAGTCTACTCTAGGATTTTGACAAGATCCTAAGTCAGCAAGACTGGGGATTAGTTGTTGAAACATGGAGAAAATGCTAAAGCACTCTCAGCCAGAACTTGAAGAGATCTTTTTATTTATTTAGGTTTTTCTTTTTTTTTAAATTCTTTGGTGGGGGCAGGGGGTAATTAGATTTGTTTGTTTGTTTGTTTGTCTTTAGTGGAGGTACTGGGGATTGAATCCAGGACCTTGTGCATGCTAGGCATGCATTCTACCACTGAGCTAAACCCTCGCCCTAAGATTCTTTTATTTGCAATGGAAAGTATATTTCACTGTAAGCCTTCCCTCTGCCTCTCACTTCTCTCTGTCATTCTGTCTCTCTGTTCATTTGATACTTCTTAGTGTGTTGGAATTTTCAAAATAGTATCCACTGCAAAGATTGATTAGCTTTTCCCCAACCACCCCATTTACTATAATTTTTGATTTCCTTTGCAAATTTTAACTGACTCTACACTAATGTTCCATTTTGAAAGTGGAAACTTTGTTTCCAGATCCCTTTTCCATGTCTAAGTGCAAGCATTTGATTTCTAATGTTATTTCCCAGTGCTATACTGATAGTCACCTTTCCTACAAGCAACAAATTTCCACAACCCTTTGGGATATAAATTGTAAACTAATACAGTGAAAGCAACAACAGAAGTATTTTCTGTACATTCAGCACTTGGCATTTGTAGCGTTTTCAAGCAAAGTTTATGAAAGAAATGGGACACAATTTGGCAGTGGTTCTGGAAGAAAGACTTGTGTTTAACTCTTTTGTGTGCTGTTGTTTTTGTTGTTGTCTCCCTTCAGAAGTAGGTGAATAATAATTTGGCAAAGCCAGCAGTTTATAACTGCAAAAATGAACTAACACCAGATTTTCCTCTTCACCAACCATTGTAATCAAATTTTAGTAAGCGTGGGTTTCCTGAATCAAGTCTACTCATAGACATGTGTCTGTCTAAACGTCACAGAAACATAACATTAAGTTTACTTCAGTAGATTTGTGATATTCAAAAACGAGAATCCATCCAGCTCTTCTATTCACCACAAGAACAAGTAGATAGTTGTCAGAATCAAATAAAGCAAGGGATAGAGAATGATTTTATTTATTGGATCAGAGCCTGGTCTTCCATACGCGCCACCCCTGTGGGAATGTGTGTTTGAACACATCACCACTTTAATTTCTGATACCACTCTCAATAGAGTGAGGTAAAAAATGATAATTTCCTCAGTGGTCTGTAACCATTGCCCTGGAGGTGAAAAAATACCATACAAATACAAGCCACTCCTAGTATTTATTAGGTCCCATGGTTTCTCTTCTTTTCAAAAATATCCAGCTGTAAAGTTTAGATATAAATTACAGTCCTTTAATTTGCAGAGAAATATCTTGTGAAATGAAAAACATTTTTTATTTGCTTACTCTCTTGATGTTGACACAGAAATTATATGAGGAATGAAAAAGGCAAATTACTATCTCTGTTTGAAAAACTTGTTTAAATTATCCTTCCTCTCATACACTTACAAAATAATCTTATAAGAATGTGTATTACCATATCTAGGTTTAATTCATCAGGTTATCTAAAATAGCCAGCTGATATCGTCTTAAGTACTATTTGCCAACTTGGCATTTATTCAGCCCTTTTCTTTCTTTCTTTTCTTTTTTTCTTTTGAGTTGGGGGATTGGGAATTAGCGTCCTTATTTTCCTTGTAAATTCACCATGCCCTCATCCCATATCCATGTAGGTGAGCTGAACTTGATGCTACCAAATATCCCCACAGTTAGGCACGTGCCCAAAGCCAGGTCATTGAAAAATTAATTCCAGGACTTTTTTTGATTGATTGTTTCAATCAAAAAAAGTCCTCATTATTCTCCTTTGCTCAACTGTGAGAATGTACACCTAAAGCTGTCTAGGGCTTCTAGAATGGGAGAGCCTACCTAAGAGTTAAGCTCACAAAGGGGGATATAATAGTCAACAGAGAGAGAGATGATTTCCTTACAGTATTGTTTGAGGACACTGATCTAGTCATGCCTAGACTTTTACCATTTTGTTGGGTAAAATTTTCTGTTTTTGTTTAAGGCAATTTGAGTACATTTTTTTGTACTTGTAACTAAAAAAAGTCCTAATTAATACACCAGTGTCATTTCCATGAAGTAGATCAGAAACTCCCCAGAACAAACTGCTTTCTGCCAAATCCACTGAATAAATCTCTCAGAAGTAGTTCTAAGAATTAGGATTACAATATGCCCATTTTTATAAAGACTTTATGAGAAGCACTGCTTTAGAAAATAAGTTGAATTGAGTATGGGTCATATCTTGTTTATCTTTGTATTCCCAATGCTTTGGTCTAGCATAGAGTTATCACTCAATCATTATTGACTAGAGTATCCATAAAGGTTCATAGATTCATTGGGCAACAGAGGTAGAAAAATGTACAAATCGGGTTACTCTCTATAAGGACAGCAGAAATCATGTAATCAAAATTTTGGAACAATTTACATTTTGCCTTTGTCCAAGAGATATTAAAAGATGTTCTCAAAAATTAGGACTGCAGGCTGAAATAAACTTGGGAAGTATGCCTACTATTATTTTAATTTTTCTAGAATCTCCAAAAACATTAATGTATTAAAGACTACAAGAAGTCCTGCAATGTTAGGAGTCAAGTCCAGTCTGCCAGATTTGCAAAAGGAAACTCTAAAAAAATTAAACACCTATTCATATCCCAGAGGAGCATTCCACAAATTACCATTAGAAAAGCTGCGACATGACACGATAAGGACAACACACTGGGAGCAGAAGAAATGACTGGGGTCAGGTGGTCATGAGAAAAGAATATATAACATGGTTTGTGAAGCATTTTTGAGACTGTGTTAGGAAGAAGAGGTATTTAGAGATATTAGGGGGGAAGGCAAGGTGTCTGCAAAGCGCTGTGAGGACAGAGAAGGGCAAAGATTCTTGACCCAAATTCTCAATGTGAAAATCCTTGTCAGTGGTATTATTAACAGTTTTTCCTTCTGTTATGTCTTATTTTATTCAATTCTTACAAGTCTATGAAAACTCTGATCTTTCCTCCTTTCCTTAAATAGTTTTTCAGTGCTTTCACTACCACCAATAATCATAATAAATAACAGCAAAAATGTCAGGGAGATTTCTAAAGAGTTTACATGTTTAAATCCTTTAACTCTCATGACAATCTTGCCTGGTAGGAATGGTTATTATCCCCATGTGGTACCAGAGCATTAAGGAGATTCTCAGTATCTCATTGTACAGAGAGAGGTTAATTAGATGCCCAAGGTCACAAGATGGCAGAGCCGGAGCCAACCTAGGATGTCTGGCCCCAGCACGTGAATCCTTTAGTGTCATGCTCTACCACGTGCTGCACTAGCCTAGGGATGTGTACATGTTAGTGAAGAAAGAGATAATCCCCTACCCTGATCGATTGACAATCTATGAAGAATATTTACTAAAGCAAAAATAAATTTAAAAAACTAATCTCAGTATAAGAACCTCCCCCTGAAATTTCTAAGTCAATGAAGCAAGTTGAGCAAAGGGAAGAGAGGTGATAGCTGGTGGTAACTAGGCAATACAAGGTCGATGGTAATTTACTTTACGTGAAGAACACCTTTCATTTCTAATGTCAAGATTTCTTTTTACGAGTTTTGAAGTGCCTTACTTTAGTAGTTTCTGAAAACTGATTCTCTGTAGTTAATGTGATGAAGTTTCCTAAAAATCCTAAATGACTGCAAAAATAAGAGAGAAGTAGGAGTCTGCCTATTAGAGGATGCAAGAAGGAGGAGGGGCTGGTAACTGATGAATAAGGGCCTGGGTGGAGTCTTGAGTTGCAAAAGTGGGACAAAATAGTAGAGAAGAAATAAAAAGGAACCTCACTAAGTGCTTACATTTTGCTTAGTAAGTCCCTCCCCCAGCTTCACGTCTTTCCTCCAGGACAGATCAAGGGGGCTGGGGAGTGAAAGCCAAATGACTAGAGTTAAATAACCACTTAACAGGTCTCCAAACACCTACCATTCTTAAAACTGACATTATTTTTACTTCCCTCCTCCCTCCTTCTGTCTTCCTTCAAGTTCTAAAATAACCCTTCTTCCCATCCTCAACAGAACTCCCATTCCTTTAGGATAGCTGACTTACATTACTCTGAAAATTAAATCTTTTTCCTAGCTGCCAATTTCATTGCTACTGGATACAGGAAAGTCTCTGGCTTGGTCATCATTGTTGTTTCCCTGACTGGAGGGGATCATTGACCCTCACCTTGCCTCCTCATTAGTCTAAGAGTCTACTCCATCTATTTTCTTTGTTTCCCAGGGACCAAAAATCGCAATAGTGATTACTTAATCTCTTTTCCTTCCAAGTATTGCTGAGGACAACACAAACAATCATCAGTTGAGTGGTTTAGCTATTGAGGCATTGAGATGTAGGTGATTGTGATACACACAACTTTGAGAATCACTGTTTGAAAGCTCCAAATTTGACCTATCTCCATATTAACATAAGTTTAATATTGAATCAGTTTTTCACACTGTCCATGTATCTTTATAGTCAAATATTCACAAACTGTGGTCAGAAAAATAAAAACTGAGGCAATGACCATAACATTATTTATGCAAATACACAGGATCACATGCCTGAACCATGAGGGTCAAACTCCTTGAGGAGAACCACTTAGTCAGTAGTCTAACATTTTTGAGTATCTACAAAGTGCCAATCCTTGGGCTAAGCCTGAGAATACATTTTAAAAAGTTATTTCCCCCTGTTTAATTGAGGCTATTTTATCAATCCTAAATTTGCATTCATATCCTCTGCCCCAGAAAGCACATTCTTAATACATATAAAAGAAACACAAACTTTAAAAAAGCCCAAGGGAAAATGAATATGACACATTTAAAAAGAGACGTAAAGCTTACTTCAAGAGAATAATTAATATTAAGTTAGAAATGAATTTTTTCTGGTAGAAGATTACTCTTTCCTTCCTAAAAGCACTGAAAAACCCATCCTGACTCACGTTAAATAGGTTCATCATGAATTAGAAGGAATCAAAAGTGAAATAGAGTACCCAAGTAAGGAAAGCTATATTGACATTTTTTATAATGCAATGAATAATCTAAGATTAAAATTGGATTGATAGTATCAGAGTATTTAAATCTGATGATTGCTTGAATCTTCACTGGACAGTTTACTTTTTTCACATGTCAGTCATTCTCCAGATTTTATGATACTAAAGTAAATTTATTTGAAAGAAAATTTTAAGAGTCTTAAGAAATACATTTTAAAAAACTGAGTAAGAGCCAGTTCAACATTTAAGCTCCTGGAAAATAGACAAAATTCAGTGTTAAACTTTGGTTAATCTCCAGATGATGTCAGTAGTGTGTAAACCAACTGAACTTGGCACAACCTACTGAAGGCGTTTATAATATAAATCAGGGTGACCTTGTAGAATTAATACTTATTACTCAAAGGACAAAAAAAAAAAAAAAGACTGAAAGTGTAGGTGTTTAGCTACCCTACAGCATATGACATTTTACCAAAAAAAGAGAATAAATATCCACGCAAACATACTTAGTCCATTGAGTAATTTACGTCGAAATAAATGAAGTACATAAATAATTCATATTTTCCAGTGAAGTCCTTTGCAATGTTACCAATTTACAGAGCACAGAGCATCACACGTTAATGTTGGAATCTCATTAAAACATAATTCAGATCAGCTAGATTCTGAATTCTAGAAAATCTCTCCAATTTTGAATAATGAAAAAAATAGACACTAGTATTAGAAGGAAAGCTTTAGTAATGTATCAGCTCTATTGCTTCTCTTGGCCCATGAGTTTTTACTGTTTACGAGGCCTTTCTACCAAGAGGGAAAAATAGAATTTCTCAAGGGATTTGAAATCTTTCCACTAGAGCCCACTGTGGTTTAAATTTCATGTGTTACTCTTATGCACAAACATGGGGGAAAATATATTTGGGAATAAGAAAAGATCTTAGAAATAATTCAGTTCAAGCCTCTCATTTTACAACTGAATAAATTCAGCATCAGATCCAAAAGAAGTCATTAGAAGCATTATGATTTTAATTCCTGTGCAAGGGAGTTTGCAATTTTGGGGATCTTGTCACTTGGTATCATAAAATCTGACCCCTTGCATTGTATTGAATATACTCTAGAAATTCTAGTTCCTCAGAGTAATTTTCTGGCTCTATTTACCATCTTGTTTTATGACATACCAAGGGGTTTGCTGTATTCCACTGTCCTCGTATTAATCTGAGCAAAACTGAAACTAAAAAAAAAAAAAAAAAGTTGTCAGGCAACAGACATATTGGATACTTCAGACAGCCTCAGTGATGTGTCTGGGAGATACTTGGTTTCTTACCAAAAACACAGTCCATGACACTAATTGTAGTTATTTTCTCTTGAGAAATGGATGGTAAATGACAAGATGATACTAAACCCTCATAACACAAAGTCATGAAATTTATTGATCCACCTCAAAACTGCTCGAGTTTCCATATATCAGGGCTTTCAAGTAGTAGTGTACTCTCTATATATCCTGCACATTAAGGTTTTATTAAAAATTCAATGAAATATTTATATCTCAGTTATAAATCCCTGATGGGTAAATGAATGCAATCAAGACACAGTGATTTCCCAATATGAGTTTTATTCATAGACCATTTTGTCATGGCAATGGATGTCTCTTAGTTTTTAAAAAGATAACAGTTGTTAAGTGTCCTACTTCTTACATGGGAATGACTCATTTGACCACTGTTTCAACTCTTCTTCTACACCCTTGCCCCAACCCATCCCCATCTGAAGAGTAAAACTGATTTAGAAGAGAATTCCCATAGGGCCCATTTCAAATTTCCCTGGGTAATTCAGAAATAATTTCAAATTTCCCTAGATAATTCAGAAATAATTTCATAATACTGCATAATAAATTTCATTCAGATCTCAAAGTTATAATCCTTTCTATTAAAATTCCCAAGATAACATTTCTTACAGTAATTCCATTGTGTAAGTACAAAGGCAGTTATCAGCAATTCCAAATGATGTCGATATTTGAAAGATGAGGGTATTTCTCTCTCAAGTTCCACCTGCAGGGCTGCCACCTTGCTTATCTCCAGGGGCAGCCTTCATGGAGAACAGAAAGTGAATCCTGCCCTGGGAATAAGGACACTGAGACCCAGGCAAAGGGAAGTCACTTGAAAGAGTCACAATTGGCAGGTTCATGATCGGTTTAAAATTATTTAAATGACTTTATTTTTTCTAAAAAGTCTCTTCAGAATGTAAGTGTTTTTGTGTTTGCTTTGAATAAAATCTAGAATAAAACTTATTTCTAAACTGTTTTTTTTTCTTTAGAATAAACATCAGTTTTTGACCTGAGAACTTTTTCACTAGGTCTTCTTACGTACTTTGAACAATAATCAGTGGTGTAGACACTGGGACAAAGCATGTTGAAATCTAAAAGAAGAGAAGTATATACCTTTTCCTTCTCTGAGTTAGATAATCTTGATTTTTTTTCCATAAAATACAAGTTTACAACATCATCACTAAAGCCTGATTTAAGAAGGGCAAGAGGATTGGAGCAACTAGACATGATCCTGTCCCACCCTCTGACTGTCTCTGCTGATGATCTTTGTTTCCTTCTCATTTTGAAGTGTTAATAATCATCTAACAAAACTCATACCTTAAATTACAACTTCTGTCAAATAGTTTACAGTGCTAAATAGAAATGTTGTCAATAAATCACTCACACATATACAGAGGATTTAAAATATAATCATTAGGATTTCCTATCTTGCATTAGTAGAAAAGGTAATGTTTTTAAAGATAATTAATAATGTTAAGATTTAATACTGCCAATGCTCTCTTCTATAATATAGTTCAGTTTTCAAGTGCATTTCTGTAAACATTTCTTTATATTTTTGCAAAACATCCACCATAATCCCCATATTAATAATCTGCCCTTATACTTTTATAAGTTAAATATTGAGTAACTCTGAAAGAAGGACTAAGTAGGCAGTTAGGCCCCAGATACAGCAATAACTTGACCTACAAGCCTGCTTTAAAGAGCACATGATGGGGAAGGGTATAACTCAGTGGTAGAGTGCATGCATGAGCTCCTAGGTTCAATCCCCAGTATCTTCATCAAAAAAAATAAATCTAATAACCTCCCCTACCAAAGAAATAAATAAATAAAATCCATCCATGGGGGCTTTCCAAAAGTTACCAAAAAAATAGGATTTTAATTGATGACATTACAAGATTGTCACAAAGACTATCCCTCTTATCCATTATTTTCTTTATTAAGTTCTATCTTTAAATTTTCTCAGTTTGTGTTAAGTGTAGGGAGGTAGAGAACAAAGAAGACGGAGAGCATCTCACATAATGTGCATAACCAGTACAGGTAGACGGAAAGCACGTCTGGAGGTGGGGGTGGAGGGTAGGTTTCATCATCCTGAGGAAGAAAATTAAAATCAGATAATTTTTTATATCACAATTAAAAAAAAATAACTTCTAGGATAAATACGTGAGGACAAGGGAAAAATATAAAATAAATATTTTATTGAGACAGTCAAACTCCCCATCTCTCAATAGTTTTACCGTCTTTCATTTTTTAAACTCCCAAGGAACTGAAGTCTATTAAAAGCAAGGCCCAATATCGTGCATCAGCCTGTCCCCAGGTTGTGCTACCTTTGCCATAATGCCACAGCAGAAGCAGCGAAGGTCTGCCATTGGCTGTTTTTCTTCGAGAGGCACGTTTAACCTCCATAAATGTTGATGTAACTGGCCTTCCTTGTACTTCTCCCATTTCCCTTCCAGCCTGCATTATAAATTAAATTGATTTCATCTCTCGAGTCTCGCCTTTCTAAGCAGACTCCTCACAGATTAATTCTAGACACAACAGACTATTACCAGAGACCTTGGAATAAAACTTGAAAGCAGTGAGTGAAAGGTATAGCAATTCCAGATTTTGCATTTCTCCTTGTTTTCCTCTTTTTGTCTGAAAAGGGAGTGAATTTTCAAACTTCCTTCATCCAACGCTGGCACTGAACAAATCTTAGAATTCCTCTAAAAACATGAAATCACAACTCCTAGTAGAACTCAGATCAGCGTTTCTTAAATCTGATGATCTTTGACGCATTTATTATTTTATGGCTGCATTTGCTAGATGTCTCTATTACTCTACTAATTATCTCAAGTCTAGCAGAACCTTTTAATCTAAAGAAAAGTGTGGCTGCTGCTTCACGAATGATTTTGTGGAGGTCAGTAAGAGGAAAGTGTATTTGCTGGAAGTGTGCTTGATTGTCATTTGTTTAGCTTAAAGGATGGTGAAGCTTTAGAATACAAAAGCAATTCCTGCGTTCGTTTCTCAGCATTCACTGCTGCCAGAAGACTGGTGGGAAACTTGGCTGTTAGGACAGCCGGTATTTTCCTGGACCATTTCCAAAATTTAGATGAGTTGTTATTAAAAGTAAAGTCTGTCTGGTTTACACAGGCATAAAAGTTCTGATTGTACATTTAGGACAAGAATTCCCGAGAATTCTGTGACCTTTCTGGGTAGTTTGGCTACTTTTTCAAATTATCTGTCTTAGATAAAAGCTAAATAAAATAACCTTGGTTTTTCTGAAAGTTTCCTTTATCTAATATACATCATGAAAATATATACATGTTTAAATGTGAATGAGGAACAAAGATAAATTCATGACAGTCAGTAGTGTTATCTACATAAAAGAAAATAACTTTCCCCAAAGTAAAATTTTTTCGGTGTTCTATGTGTTTTCTATACCTTCAGTGACTATTTTCAAACAAGTTTAACACACTAGCTCTAAAGCACAGTGCTGGACACAGCAAAGACCTGAAAGACATACAAAGCGTAATGCCTGGCCTCAAGTCTTCCACATCCTGTTAAAGGGCGACATGGATAATCCCCCAAATGGTGTAGGATGCAATAAATGCCACCTGCACAGTTTAAAAAAAAAAAGGAAAGAAAAGAAAAGAAAAAAAAAAAAACTATTATCCAAAAGAGGGCATGGTGATTTTCAGTAAGGAGAGCTCGGGTCATCAAGGCATATTTTTTGACGGAGCCTTAAAAAATATAAAGATTTTAATAGGCAGAAATCTCAGTGGGAAGCATTCCAGGTGAAGAAAGGAGCATGAACAAAGGTAAAAAGCAAGGGATGCACATAAAATTGTTAAGTAGTCAAGTTCAACTCCGAAGCCTGACACCTGACATTGTTCGGGTTAGCTATTGCTGTGTACTATGTAGAAAATTAGCCCACAACTCAGTAGCTTAGAACAGCAGTCATTCCATTGTCTTTGATGGTTTCTGTGGGTCAGGAATAGGGGAAGGTCTTGGCTTGACAGTCCAGGCTCAGGGTCTCCCACGAAGTTGCAGTCACTGGAGCTGGAGCAACCGAGGGCTGGCTGAGCATCTGCCTCCTTGTTGATGGCAGGTCCTCTCCGTGTGGTCACTTCTGAGGGTCAGTTTGGGCTTCCTAATGGTATGGTCGCCACTGGGCAGTTAAATGGCTGAAGGCTCTGAGAGCAGTCTTTCTAGGGGACTGTGTGAAAGCTGATTTAACTTTTTGTGACTTATTCTGAGAAGTCCTGTAGAAATCCTGCACATTACCTCTGCCACATTCCATTATTTACAAGCAGGTCACAAATATTCCTAGATTCAAAGGGAAAGGAATTAAGGTCCCTTTCTGGGTGGAGGGGTGGCAAGGTCTTTCAGAGTATGTGAGATAGAAAATAGTGTTCTCATCTTTAAAAAACACAATCAGCCACAGATACTGTTCGTGACCTGATCCCAGCTAATATTTTCCAGGTTTAATTCCTTCATGTACGACCATGTATCTTCTATCACAGAGAATTATTTGAGATTCTAAAATATTGTTATGTGTTTGCATATCTCCCAGGCATTGAATTGTTGGTTCTGCATGAATTGTCCTTTTTTTGTGTGTCTGCCCAGCAAAATACTACTCAGCTTCAGCAACCATACAGCTTGTCCTGACTCTTCAAAATCTGTGTGCTCCTCTGTGGCCGAGAGCTTTGACTTTGTTTTTTTGTTTCTCTTTTTTTAAATTTTAAAAATGTATTATTGTATATAATATGCATAACATAAAAGTTAACATTTTATGTGTACAGGTGTACAATTCAGTGGCATTAAGTACATTCACATTGTTGTGCAATGTTCACCGCCATTCATCTCCAGAATATTTTCATCATCCGAAACAAAAACTTTGTCCCCATGAAACAATAATTCCCCATGCTCCCCTCCCCTCAGCCCCTGGTAACCACTATTCTACTTCCTGTCTCTATGAATTTGACTGTTGTAGGTACCTCACATAAGTGGGATCATCAGAGAGCTGGTCTTCTGTCTCTGGCTTACATTTTTCAGCCTGGTGTTTTCATGGTTCATCCACGTAGTAGCATGTATCAGAACTTCATTCTTTTAGGGCTGAATGATATTTCATTGAACATATATATATATCACATTTTACTTATCCATGTATTCATTGATGAACGTTTGGGTTGTTTCCATTTTTTGATTATTGGAATGATGCTGCTATGAACATTGGTGTATTCCAGAGGTATTTTGCATTAATTCTCTGAGGAGATTTGTCACATTTATTGTAAGCACTTTCCTACATGACTGTTTAAGCATCCTTTAAACCACCTAAACTCTTTGAGTTTTAAGGTTATGAACTTTGAAGTATAAATTTGTACATCTCCATAACCTAGAACATAAATAGGTGTTCAATTGGATATTGAGCAGTAAAGAAATGAGGCAACATCCATAGCATTTAGTGACTTTCAGTCCCTTTTTTGCCAAAGGCTTTCTCAGCTATTTGATCTGAATTTGAAATCTTCATTTTATTGATACATCAGAATATATTAGACACTGTAATCAATACAGCTAAAAGAGGGCCTGATTTTCAAGAGCTCACATTTTTAAACTGAGGTTTAATTCCTTGATAAGTTTTAAGAGAATAACAGAGATTCACAGGAAGAAAAGGTAGAGTTATTTCCTGACAAGTTTAATGTACTGTGGCTTTCTGGAAATTAGATTATGTATGATGCACTAAATTCTTAAGCTATATAAATGTAATTTGTCTTTTTCCCCATAAGTATATATATTATAATAATTTGTTATGTTTATATTGGTTATCTTCTACTCTTTAGGCTATAAGCATAGGTACTTTGAATTTAAAAGTTTTAATATAATTAAATTCCAATACTAATGGCTATACCTTATATAAAAATAAAGAGGCAAATATTAGATTCCAAGAAACTAAGGGAAAATGTCTGTGGCAGCTGTAGCTTCATGTATATAACATACAGGGCCACTGACTGATGACAACAACTGTAAAACACAAAACTTGTTGGGTTTTGGAACCCATGGAGTCCAGAGCTCTACAAATTCAGGGTTTTATTTATACATAAAATACACACATAGTAAGGAAGGAAGTGTGTGCTTTTTCTTGTATTTGCTGAACAGAAAGGAGAAAATATCTTCAAGTAGGGTTTCATGATATTGCTTGTTTTCTGTTTGAGCTCCTGAGCTATGTTGATCAAAATATTCTGGTAATCCACAATACAGAAAATACAACAGCTAAGAGGAGGTGGAATCTAACTTCTTGATCCTCACTCACATTACTTTCAAAGCGTTTCTATGTATTTTTTATTTATTTCCACACGTGTACCCAGGCCCTAGTAGATTGCCTGACAGTTCAAAGACATCCAGTCAATGTACACATGATTTATGAATCCATAAATCTCAAATCTGGACTTTACAAATAGACAACATTTTACTATTTACAGTCGTGAAAATCCAATGCCACTTGAATGCCCAATAATAGAAAGTGCACAAATACATTAAGGTACATGCATAAGGTAAAATACTAGGAAGTCATTAAAAATTGTTTTCTTCAAAATTTTTAACAATCCACAAAACTGTCCAAAAGGTAATAACTGAAAAATACACACATTATGACAAACTTGACGTGGGCCAAAGAAATCCTAAGCATGCCGTATCCATAGGTAATAACAAAGAAAATACAAATAATCTTGCATATGCTTTTACTGGCTTGTAGGCCACTCGTTTTATGAAGTAAAAAGCACATGGCCACTTCTGTTTGTGATCTTTTGACAGGCTATTATTCATGGATTGACTTTTGCCACTGGAAGAAAGTATAGATCCTAGGTTCCTAGGAAAAATGTGTAAGTACTTAGAAAAATAAATACAAGATTAAAAAAAACTTAGACTATAATCTTTCTAATTAAAGATGTGAATAATGAAAAAGAAAATATCACTCTAATCTTTGTAAATACCCTTAAAAAGTTAGTATAAAAATAGCAATTGTAAAATTCAGAGTCAATAGAGGGATCTACATTTGTTGTGTAAAATAAAAGCGATTATAGAAATGTGATTATTATCTATTATCACAGTTTCCCATAATACTGCAATAATTTCTTCATTCTGTCCATTCATTGATACAAAGATTTTTTTTTAGCACTTTTAAATAAGAGCTGCTAAGGTAAGATGAAAACCTAGATAATTATATTCATTTTTTTAATTTTATTTTACAATGTTTTTTAAATTGAAGTATAGTTGATGTACAGTGTTATATGTTACAGGTATACAATATAGTGATTCACAATTTTTAAAGGTTATACTCTACAGTTATTACAAAATATTGGCTATATTCTCCATGTTGTAGAATACATCCTTGTAGCTTATTTCATACCTGATAGTTTGTACCTCTTAATCTCCCACCTCCATCTTGCTCCTCTCCCTTCCTTCTCCCCACTGGTAACCACTAGTTCCTTCTCTAAATCTGTGAGTCTGTTTCTTTTCTGTTATATTCACTAGTTTATTGTAATTTTTTTTAGATTCCACATGTAAGTGATATCTTACAGTATTTGTCTTTCTCTGACTTACTTCACTTAGCATAATGCCCTCCAAGTCCATCCATGCTGTACACCAGAAACTAATACCCACAAGGTGTGGGGGTTGGGTACTCGGGTTAAAGTAAAAGTATACACATACTCCACAGACAGAGTGTGGTCCCCCTCCAAAGATGACAGAGTGAGAGAAACTATATTCTTTGTATGTAAAATGTCACCATGCATACAGGTATAAAATTTTCAGGTTTATCAGAAGACTGTAAAATGGATACCTGTTTTGTGATATACAAGATTTTGAAGCTATTTCATGTTTATCTTTATATTTTTCCTTAAATTTATTAAATATCCACCAAAAAACTATTTTGTTGTAATTTCACATAAACATCTTGAATCATTAGAGTCTATCCCCAAATTTATAGAAAATGCTACATATTGATCTTTGAAGGATAATGCACACCAACGATTCAATATGCTGTGCAGACAATGGCAGAGGAAATGAATGCCAGCCAAAGTACAAGGTTCACCAAGAATTTTAAAAGAATGACACTGCCAAGCTGGTCATCATCTGTTAAGTTTTACAATTTTTATGTGAAAAGAGAGAGGGGAGAATCCAGGGATGTTGATGAACCAGGCTCCCAGCTTTTCACAGCACCACCACCAACAATACTGAAATATGTCAACGTCTGTGTGAAAAATGAAAACCAGTGACAATGAAAGCATCCAGCTTGAAAGATATATTACCTCTTTCCCCTGTTACACTTCAGAAACAATACAAAACACGATTACTAGTCCCAGCAGAAGGAAAGACTCTTTACAAGTGATATTACCATTTCAAAATATCTTTGTATAAAAGCCAAGCTAAATAAAGATGGAAACATCAGGACTTCTGAGACAGAAGCTGGAATTTCTGTAATGAGATATATTCCTGGATAGAAGAAGGATGGCAGATGGGAGTAGAGAAGAGTCAGTTTGTACATCACTGGTTCATGCTTAGTTGGAATACAGTCAAGGGAATAAAAAAAAAAGTATAAATATAAAGGCTATAGATGTATTATTACCATGATAGTGTGGGTTTTACAGAGCATAAAATTTAAATCAAATGTTTGTATGTCACTGTCAAAGGAGTCAGTCCCCCCGAAGGAAGTGCTCATTCAGAAACCAAAGAGCTAACTGTCTGTAAAGCAGTTGAAAATTAGTACAAAATCTACTTTGTGAGGAGATTCCATTTCTGATCTATGGTGGCCATTTTATGGGACCTCTAGGAGGCTAAGTGGGAATGGGTAATATTCCATTTCAAGTACCACTTTCCTTTTCTTTTTTTCTTTAGGCACTATGTGGTATGAATTCACGTCTCTAAAGAGTAAGGACTTTCTTGTGAACTAAGGGGAAAAAAGTTCAACTTTTTAATGAATCGTCTTAGTGTGTTTGGGCTGCCATAACAAAATACCATGGATTGTTAGGCTTAAACAATGAAAATTTATTTTCTCACAATCCTGGTGGCTGGAGCCCCTGACTGAAGTCAGGCAGCATCAGCTCCTGCTGGGGGCTCTCTTCCCGCTTATAGATGGCCACCGTCTTGCTGTGCCTTCACATGGAGAGACTGAGAGAGAGAGCTCTCTGCTGTCCTTTCTCATAAAGATACTAATCCTATCAGATCGGGGCCCTGCCCTTTAAGCCTCATTTAACCTTAATTACCTCCTAAAGACCCTGTATCCAAATACAGACACACTGGGGCTTGGGGCTTAGATGAATACATTTTGGGGGACATAATTCAGTCCATAGCATAAACAAACAAACAAACAAAAGGTTACATAACCCAACCTAATAAAGCTAAAATACTATAGCGGAGACTGTTACTTCAAAATCATTTGAGAGTTTCAGGAACAATTTTACTATATTATTAGTTTTAGTTGATTAATTCCTCCCCAAACTCTTGCCATTAGGAGACCTGAAATTTCCCATGGTAGCTTTCCCAAGTTTGAATAGTCACTTTTTGAAGATCATTCATATATGCATGCAGGCAAACATGTGTTTTAAGTTACTTTTAATTGTTATCATTCTTTTGGAGTTAACTATTGGTGCTCATGAAATTTGATCTATTTCTGCGTATTGTCAGGTTCTCAACAACTTTATTTAGTACATTGGCTGAAGAAGGAAACCTGTGATACATTCCAGAACTAAGATGCTGGGTTCAGCTTTGACGAAAGCCCTCTAGTGCCCGCCTTAAGCCCAGGTAACCAAATGACGGCCACACTCACAAAATACATGGTCGCGTCTTTCATCCATCCTAATACGGCTTCAAGAGGTCAGGTCTGTAAGAAATAAGTAAATAAACATGAAATTATTTCCTAGCGTAACACAACAGAGTGTGTAAGTGGGATTATATAAAATCTTTTCCCATAAATTCAAAGCCCATAGCTTACTGAGGGAGCCATCATTTAAAAATTACTATTTTAAGAAAATTTATAATATGATAGTGGGATATAAATATTATTTAATCCCAGATATGCATTATTTTTCCTTTGAAAATGTCTTCTATTCCACCTCACAACTTCCCCACTTCAACTCTAAAGACAGTATGATATGCATACAGCTAACTTTGCTGAGAAAACACTTCTGCAGATTTACCCACTTGGTTAGGTTACAAGGAGGTCCACTTTTTCCCCTCGTCAGTCCAACCTCAGGCAGATTTTGACATAGAGGCATTCCCGCATACTTACACTGTTTCAGTGAACCTCTTTCCGAGATGCTGGTGCCAAGTCGATGTCAGGAAAATAATGACTGTTGTCTATACATTCTTCCTCAAGAGATGTGTTTTTGGAGAGAAAATATGATGGGACTACAATGGGAAGAATCATTCATAGGCTGATGTTTCATTAATTCTCTCACACAATTTTATCTGTACTCTGAAATTCAGCCATTAGACTTCTACCAAGCAGTGCTGACTTCTTTGTATTTAAAACCCAAGCTTTACAACCACTTTTAAAAACTGTTTGGCAGTATTCACTAAATCCGAGCATGTGCTTACCCTACAACCCCCCAAAAAACAAGCACTAGAATGCTCACAGCAGCATAGTGCTCAACAGTCCCATGCTGGTAGCTTCCAAAATGCTCTTCATTGTTACCCATCAGCGGTAGAATGGATAATGGATAATTACACAGGTGGCATAGTCACAGAAGAGTATACTATGTAGCAATGAGAGTGAATGAACCACAAATACATTTTAAAATATGGATGAATCTCACAGTGAGCAAACAGAAGCCTGAGCCAAGATTTTGGACTATATGATTCCATTTATGTAAAGTTCAAAAATTGGTAAAAACCATCTATAGTGTTACAAGGCAGGAGAGTGGTTACCCTTGGGTTGGGGTTAGTGACTAGAAGAACATAAAGGGGGCTTCTGGGAATGCTGATAATATGCTTTGATGTCAGTGCTAATTAAACAGTTGCCTTTAGCTTCTGAAATTCAGTGAGCTGTAGATTTTGGATTTTCTACAAGCAATACACAGTTCAATAAAAAGTAAAAACAATACGGATGTACAGTCTCCTCAAGGGTGAGTGTGTGTAGAAGTAGTAAAAGTAGCTTGAAAAGATAAAAATTCAGTTTAAAGTGTGTAATCAGTAAAGTTTTTAAGCATCTGGCTTATATTTCTTATTTTTAAAAATCTGAAAAATTTCTTATGTAGATTTAGCCTTATGCATCTAAATCATGCTTTTTCAGTTGATGGTTTTATCAGGCAGCCTTTTATCTTTCCAAACGTGTTGTAGCAATGTTCTCTAGAAAATGACTGACTTTCCCTTCTTGATTTCTGCCTTATGTTTATTCACCTTCCCACTTCCATTTCTTTCATTACAGTTTCAGATTTAAGACATTGATTACCTTGATTTTAGCTTGGTAAAAATTACTCTAAAATAGATTGTTAGATAGAAAACAAGCTATATAGCATGTGGCTCAAATTATAAAATTCTAAGAAACCATCAAAATCAGTGATCACCACTGCTTACCCATTTGTACCATCTAGGCAACATTTGCCCTTCATCCATCTCCCCCATCTACATTCTATCAAATTTATATTTCTAAACTTTAACACAATGCATAAAAATTCTAAAAAATGAAGGTGACATAAATAGTTCTCAAATTAAATTAGGATATTATGAACAGAAGGAGCCAGTGTGGTCTATCAAATAACTGAGGGATGAACTTTTGGCTGATACAAGCACCACATGACGATCACAGTCTCAGAGGGCCCATCTCACTTCCCTGAGCCTTGGTGATTAAGAACAAAGGTGGCGGATATGGATGCAAATTCTCAACGTGCTACTTAGAGAACTTTACTTAATTCTTCTATCACAGTGCAGTGAAAAGTTCATGGCAGTGCTAAACAGAGAGTGAAAGAACCATTCAAAATGCATAGAAGAAATTTCCTGGATACACTTTGAACCATTTTTCTGTTCCATACACAATAGAAACTAGACCAAGGTTTGAGTTTAGGTCAGTCTTCACGTTCATATTATTTTCTCTTTCTTTACCTCTGTATTCCTACAGTAGCCCAGCGTAGAGCATATAGCATAGAGCAGGCAACACAAACATCTTTTGACTATGTGCATGCGTAACTTCAAGAATGAATGGAGCCACAGGGATTTCAGAGTGGGTAATTCGCTCTGGGCCTAATGAGCAGAACTGTGAATGTCCTAGAAGACTTAGAGACATGTGGGTGTGCACTAACAGATACTTAATGAGCAGTTTAATTACCATGCCGAGCCCGGCCTGTATTACAATGCATTATTGTGAGGCTATAAATTATTTATATGGCTTAAACACATGTATCTGCTTTCATCCTCTTTTTTTTCTAAGTACTTGTATTAACTAGCATCTTGACAAAAAAATACAATTATGTGTATTTCCTCAAGATAAGGGAGAAAATATATCTCAAATGGAAAAATCAATTTGTTAAATCTATATTTTTCATGTTATAAAGTATTTTCACATTGAGAATTACCAGGATTAATTGCCCTCATTTGTTCTCCATGTGGCAGTATTCAGAACTTCCAATAGAAGTATTCCCCCTGCCCCCAGTGAATATACAATAATTTCTTAAAGCTCCTTTGGAAACATTCCCAGATGTAAGTAAATATGTTGAAAATAATAGAACTGAGAAAATAGTGTTTTTCAAAGGGAAATTTCATAAAGGTAACTTTTAGATGGAAACTAATTTTTGTTGAATTAAAGAGGAATGTGTTACTAGGGGCCTGCGAAATACCAGCACCCTGGTAAGTAGTGAACGAGTACAGGCTCATCAGGACTGCAGCAGGAACTTCAGACATTGCTTTGAAGATGGAAGTGGGTATAATTCCACAAAGTGCTTAAAATAAACACACTTGGGTCCATTGTATGGACATGAGCAGCATTACCCTTAGTAAAAGCATAGGTGAACTGGGATCCATCAACTCATAGCCACAATTGAAAGAAAACCAATTTTGTTAATGCACATAGGTTCCCAGAAAGATTGCATGAGATTGTAATTAACTACTTAAGAAAGACAGGCAGGATGTTAGTAAATGTGGTAGGTTCAACTCTAAAGTTGTGACAGAAGCAATAAGCAGTCAAACTAGCAAATGACTCTACCACTTTTTTTTTTTTTAATTTGGGGCTTAATGGTTTTCCTGTACTGCTGAAAGTCAAAGAAAAACATAAAGAGAAAGTCCACATTTGTTACAGCAAATTCTTTGTGTATGAAGCACAGGAAAAAAAATGGTTGAAAATTGTCCAGAAAATTTCTTTTATGCATACTTAATGGCTAGTTCACTCTCCAGCTTTTGAATGCACCATGCTAAGAAGATCAAAGAAGCAATCTCAGTTTGAGCCACTTAGCTTCAGATTGTTCTGAAGTCAGGAATTAAACACCCTTATATATCTAATAATTATGACAAGACATAAGGGATGCACCTTAGTTGGAAAACAGCTGAGAGTTTATGGCGACTGTGAGTTTGCCAACCATAGCCAGTGTATGTGCACACAAATACATGAACCTACTCAGTCTTTCAACCAACATCCATTTCTTGAGCACCCACTATGTAAGGAACTATGGAAAGTTTCTAAAGTTATAATTAAAAGGATGATTGACTGCACTCAGTGAGCTCAGGACATAATGTTATAGTAGGGCCGTAGACCAGTGAGTATGCCAGAAATCATACATTTGAAAATCAGACAAAATGTGTAGGACCTTGTTTTTTTTTTTTAAGGAGTAAAAAGCACACATTTGCACAGATATCCATATATAATCCTATGTGTAATTTTGGGGGTTCACATATCTCTAAAGTCTATCCATGGGCCCTGGGGTTTGTGGATCACAGATTACAACCACTGCCTGAATGGTTTTCCCAGACCTAATTAACTACCGTGATTCCTCATTTCACAGCTGCCTGACACACTGAGGGAATTTTTTACTGTCACATTGTACTAGCTATATTGCTGCATAAACCTTAACTATTCCAAAAGTCAGCAGCTAAAAACACCAAAGTGTAGTATCTCACATCTTTTCTGAGGGCCAGGAATCTTAGAGTGACTGAGCTCAGTGATTCCAGCCAGAGTCTTTTATGAGGTTGCAAGAAAGATGTTGGCTCGTGCTGCAGTCATCCTGAGGTTTGACTGGGTCAGGAATATCTGCTTTCACTCACATGGGTGATGGCAAGCTTCTCAGTTCCTTGCTGGCTGTTGGCTGTAGTCCTCAGTTGCTTATCACATGAACCTCTTTATAGGGCTGCTCAGACATGGCAGCTGTCTGCTCCCAAGAGAAGCAAGATCAGAGTGAAGAGGAAGCCACAATACCGTTCATGTCCTGGCTTAGTTGTGTAATCTATTTGTCACGAGCACCAACCCTGATACAGTGTGGTAGATTTCACAAGGACATGAATACTAGGCAATGGGGATTATTGGGGACCCCCAGTGGGACCATCTTGGAGACTCACTACTACAACATTCATACTACAATAATGAAATTATTGTTGAGGTGGTCAAGGCACTTGGAGTATAGTCCAGTTTCTGAAGTTGATTAATGGTATAATTACTTTTCATATGCAAAATGAGAGGTTTTGGTTAATAAACACTTAGATCTCTTCACCTTGAATATTGTGTGATTAGAGGACCTTCTGATTTTAATTTCACTTTCTAAAAGTTATATAGCTATCAGAGAGGCAACTCTAAGAGTCAATCAAACCCCATGTATATAGTCAATAAATGGTTCCTAATTTAGGCACTTAGGAAGACAAAGTTGATTTTACCTTTTTATGAAAAGTGATAATTATTGATGATACTGCTAATCAAAATAATACTTTTTTACCCTGAATTTACTTATCTACCAGGTGATTATTAGTAACATGACAAAGGAGTAAACCGTCAACAATGTTTTTCAAAAAGTGAACTGTTTTAGGATTTTGTTAGTGAAACTTGGCATGTTATTAGGCATTTTCAGCTTACAGACAACTCCTAACACAAAGCCTATAAAGTTTTCTGAAATCCATTTTAGGTCACGTTGGGTATGTTGTCATCAGGAAGCAGTAGTTCATGAACGATTGCCTCAAGGACTTTTGAAGAGGATTGCAAGTTATTGAAGTGTAAAAGCCTTTTAGGAGATCAAAATATATCCTAATATCAACCCTGAGGTCTCTTGTTGCATAGTCAAGCATGGCTGCATAAAATAGATTGAATAAAACTGGAACCATTAGATAGTCCTGCTTCCCAGGATGAGTGATGGATGGCCACGGCCAAATGCCATCAACACTAACTTGACCAGTCATTTCATCATGAAAGTTTCAAGCTGTTGGTAAACTTCTCTAGCAAACCAACTTATATTGTAGTTGTCAGAGCAGAGATTCTCTGCTGTCAGCAGAAGTTGCGGTAGAGTAATAATCACAATGTTGACAGCTGAAGGGATGGAACATTCTTGTTCATTGCAACATGGTATCACAGGAACCAAGCAACATAGCCTTAAAAATCTTAATGTAAGCTCTTCTTGATTTTTCAAAATGCTTAAAATCAGGAAAATGCACTTATCATTCAGTGTGATTGACCAAATATTTAATGAGGATACTTAAGTAAATAAAATCAGCAGGACCTTTGCGATCAGGTAGCTTACAATCTAACCTAGGAAGGGGTGTAGACTGTAAACATGTACAAGGTTGATACATAGTAATTACCATAATCAGTTTTCACAGTTCTTATAGTGAAAGCCATTGTTAGGGCTCATAATTAAACATACAACAATGAGCTACAGCCTCACTCATTCACTCTTTCCTCCCCCTCTTCTGCCCTCCCTCTCTTTCTCCCACTCTCATCCTACCTCTTTTTGCTCTTTCCTTTCTGGACCACATGTCTTTCCTTTGCCTTTTAGGAACCTGTCTCTGCTCTTCTCTACCCTGTTCTTGGCTCAGGAGACTGATCCTAAATGGACAACATCAATACACGTCTCTGCTCTCTAGCTTTCATTTGTATTTGGCCAACGGAGCAGAGTGAGCTCAAGGTTTTTACTCCCCCTGCTCCTTACTTTGCTAGGTCATCCCTAATTGGCCAAGCCCCCTGACTTATGAGTCACAGTCTCCTTGCCCACTCTTTTGTGCCTAGCATGGTAACAGTCTCAGAGTGTTACACCATCCCTGTCTTTTCTCTACACATGTAGACCACACCTTTGAACATAATTATTTTATCAACCTCTTCTTAACATTGCCCTAATTTGAGTGTTCTGTTTTCTGCTGGGAAACAGAAAATTTCAGCTCCAGCTATGAGAACTCCTCACCCTTGTGTCCTCTCTTACACTTATATAGCCTCACCCCTGGGTCATCTGTTTCTTCTCTTTTCCAGGGTGGATTGTATCTGATTCCAGAGACAAACAAAACAAAACAAATGAAACAAAAAATCTAGGCTCTTCAAGCAAGCATTTGTTTGAGACTTGTCATTTGGCTCATTGACTAGTGAGTGCTTCCTTTGAATTTTTGCTTCTGCCTTTTTGTTTCTGCTTTGCTGAGGGAGAGGAAACTGGCTTTGGAGTGCTGGTGAGAGGGAAGAGGCGAAGGCAAATACAGAGTAAAGAAGATGAGTACTAGATGGGGGAGGGTATAGCTTAGTGGTAGAGCACGTGCTTACCATGCACGAGGTCCTGAATTCAAACCCCTTACCTCCATAAAGAATATATATAAATATATTTATATTTATATATTTAAATATGTTTAAATATATATATATATATATATAAATACCACAGGTGTAATCTTGTTGTGACAAAATTAATTCATATTACTTGGCTAGGGATTCCTATAACTGAGGAACCTCAAACTTGAGGCAGGGAAGGAGGCAAAGTAGAGGCCCTCTGAGGGGAATACAGCAGGAGACAATAACCCTTCTCCACAGTTGAAAATAAAAAATGAGGGCTTGCTTACCTTTCATAAGACCATTAATCACTGGGTTCATTTACATAGAAAACTAAAGAATAATTACAATAACCATTGAAAATAATTCATAACCTTTCTATTTAAATTTCCTTTTAGTAGGACATTACTGCATAAAGTGGAGAGCATTGTGCCGTTAAAATGCTGAATGATAAATGTTTGTAAGCTAGAAAGGTTTTTAATTCTATTAAAGCTTCCCACAGACACACAGACAAATGAAAGATAATGCAATTTCATATGAGGCTGTTTACCATTTGGGCAAGTTATTAGTGCCCACTAAATAAAAGTATGCGTGCATTTCACATGCATATTGGAATTCCACATCTGGAATGGATCTCTTTGCAGAGACTGAAACTTACCTGAAACATTTTTTGTTTATAAGTTACAGGATCACTCCCAACTAAGCAGTAATTATATTTTGTTATGAGTAGAAAGAGGCTCTTATGTAGCTCAAAGACAGAGATGGCAGTTAGACAAACCAATACTTTAAGGTACTAACACTTTTTTTTAAATAAATTTTTATTTTATTTTATTTTATTTTATTTTATTTTATTTTATTTTATATTTTTCCCCTTAAGGTAGGTACTGGGGATTGAACCCAGGACCTCACGCGTGCTATGCACATGCTCTACCACTGATCTATACCCCCTCACCCCTAATGCTTTTTATTTTTGTTATTATTCTTATTAAAACAACACTTAGTGTGAAACATTCAAGTAGTAGAATGTGTTGGATTAAATATAGCCACAAATTTGTTACTGCTCTTCTCATCAAGAAATGGAGCTTTGAAGCTAAGTATCAGAAATGTTTCTGTTCTAATATAGTCTCTTCTCTTTTCTATTTCATGAACATTTTTCTCACTTATGAAACACCAGGATACAAGGAAAAACTAAAGCAGATGTTGATCAAACATCTTAAAGGTAGATTTCTACAGCATAAGTCAATGGTGGATAGTACCGATGAGGTTTAATAAAAGGACTGACTACATAAAAATGTAAAAAAAGAAAGAAAGAGAGAGAGAGAGGGAGGGAGGGAGGGAGGAAGATGATTTTCCCTGTCTTTAAATCTGGGCTGGTCTTGTTTCTTGCTTTGGCTAACAGAAAACAGCAGAAGTGACACTGAGTAACTACCAAGCCTTGGCTTCAAGAGGGCTTGCGTTTTTTTATTTGTTTGCTTGTTTGGTCTTTGGAAAACTGCTGCCTGTGAAGAAACTTAGAGATCAGGGAGAGAGAAGTCTAGTCATCTCAGCACAGGCCCCAGACATGGGCGCGAGGCCACTAGGGAGTGCACCGAGACACAACACAGCAAAAAAGATAAGCTATCCCAATTGAACCTTGTCTAAAATACTACCTTCAAAATTGTAAGCAAGTAAATGGCTGTTATTTGAATTTCCAAGCTTTGGGGTGTTTCTTAGACAGCAATGGACAACTAATACATAAAGAAAAGCATGAAACAACAGGTAAAACTTCTCCCCCCACCAACAAATTCTAATAACTTCATTTCCCAGAAAGTATCATTGTTAATATTTTGTTGTTACTACTTCCTGACACTTTATGTGTCTTTATGAATGGTCAGATGGAAAGACAGATGAAGCGTTAAGTAGATGGATAAATAGATAATGTCACAACTTTTGCTTTAACTAAGACTGTCAGTTTTCCACACCAATACATGCATGATTCCTCATTCTTTTCAAAAACTGTAGTATTAGTATTATTTTATTTAAAATTTTTATTGGTAGACAATAAAATGGTTTACACTTTCCCCTAATACAGAACTTTACTGCAATTAATATTACCATAGGCTTTTTTTTTTTTTCTGAAACCTTTGCTTATCTGAAGGGAAAAAGGGATACAATTATAATTGCTGCAAAGTAGATATTTACCTTTTAAACTTTTAATAGCAATTTCCAAATTGTGATCCTAAAAGCTGGTACCCATTTGGTTTATTTTTTTCCTGAATTTTTGGGCTGTTTTTGCCTGTTGCTGACCAACTTGTACAGAAACACATGTGCTTGCTCCCGCCATATTCATGTTTGAAACCACACTGATTATTTTAGAGATGCCTTTCTATGATGCTTGAACACAGTCTTAACTTTTAGAAGGTTGTATGTCCACTCTTTGTGCATTTGGAACAACCAGGTGACCCAGTGCACATGGTCAATTTAAAGCTGCTTTCAGAGCAAAGACAATTCACCTATGTACACTGAAATCTGCTGATGGCCAGGAAAAACTCCAGTGCTCTGCCAGATCTATTCAGCTTGAAGTGAGTCAGCCTGCAGTCATTTTCACTGGGTTCTAATGAGATAGAACATTATGGAGAATGACAAAAAGGGATGTGGAAGTTTGTAGGAATGTCTGAGTAAAGTAAATAAATAAACAAAGCCTGGGTTTAGTGGAGAACTATGAAACTTGACGCAAACAAGTGTCTTAAACTTTTCAAGGGGGGAGAGTAAAAATCCTCATCACATACACACTAAAATATTGAATATAAAAAATAAAACACAGCAAACCTTCTGAGATTTAAACTGCAGGTGTGTGGTTCTTGCTGCTTCCCTCCCAGATGTGTTATGCATCCAGGAGCTACCCCATTTACCCCGAGGGGTAAGTTGGCTCTATGAGACAGGGAGTAGTCATTTCCTTGGTTTTCCAGGGATGGCGGCTAGTCAAGCTAGTACAAAGCTTTGGGCCCCATCCGTGGCTGGATCTAAAATTCTGCTCACCAAGCCAGGCACACCTCACGTGGTCCATGAGCTCACCAGGTCATGAGCGTGGGAAGGCAGCTGCAAAGAAGAGAAGATTCTCTGTCTGGCTGCAGCTGTTCAACCCCTGCCCCCTAAGACACACACACGCACACGCACACACACAAACTCAACTCCCATAGTTCCAAAGAGGCTCAACATAACTTTTGTCTGGGCTACCTGCAGCTAGGGAGCAATACCATGGTTTAGTTAAGTTTATATTACTGGGTCAAAAATCTAATTTCAACAGTTGTACTTTTACTTGCCTTTCAGCTATTCTGCTATGTATTCCTGCCTTGGTACGTGATCCAGGCTTGTAAGAAAACATGACAGCCTAATTCCGTGATAAATTATCCATACCACTGAGACACATGGGCTAAATAAGTAAAAAGCAAACAAACTTACCTCTATGGTAAAGGTTTTATTTAACTCAAATACCTAAAAGTTGGGTTTTGTTTAATTTGGAGTATACTAGAGTTATATCAATAAGTGAAATTTTAAGTTTGTTGAAATCCAAAAGACCAAAAATTTCAAATAATTTCATCTTCTTGTAGACATTGCTTCATCAGAAAGTGTCAAGGAAGTAGCTACAATCATTATTCTTTTTCTTCAAAACAAACATATTCTAAGATGTCAAGAAGGTTTTACTGAAACTCCTAACTTGCAATAAGAGATTTGATGTTCATGTTAACGGGTATAAGGGAATACAGAGTCCTAAGTATTTAAGTTTAGCATAAGTATCATTTTAGTGATAAGGTTTTTTTAAAACATAGTTTAATAACAAAGATAGGAAGTATTTGATATATTTTAGCAGTGTACTAAACAGTGGTCTAAGCACGTTGGTTACACCGTTTCTTTTGTTTGTTTGCTTGTTTATTTGTTTGCTTTAAGTTTCTTTTTTTTATTGAAGTACAGTTAGTTACAATGTGTCAGTCTCTGGTGTACAGCACAATGTCCCACTCATGAATATGCATACATACATTCATTTTCATATTTTTCCGTTAAAGGTTATTACAAGATATTGAACATAGTTCTCTGCCATTTGTTTTTTTTTAAAAACATTTCTGAGTCCTATAGTATTACCACCATTTTAATTTGAGGAAATTTTAGTACAAAGACAAAATAATTTACCCAAGGTCAAAGAGCTGATATCAGAACCAGAATTTAAATGCATGCAATCAATTAATTTATAAAAGGTGACTTGTTCTAGACAGTTGAAAAAAACACTCAACACATATAAAACTGTATAGCAGTTACAGTAAATTTATATGTTCATTATCTAGTTTGCTGTTCAAATAATTTTGTGAGTTGAGAGCTGTTATCTCTACCATAATGCAAATAAAGTTGATGAGGTTCAGAACATTAACTTTTTCAAGGTCACCCAGTTAGTATACTGAGGTGCTTTTGGCACCCAAATATAGTTATTTTGAGATGATTTTTCCTAACTGTCCCAAGCACCAGTCTAAGGGGCACTTGACAGAAAGTAAATTAGAACTAAAATGTTACCAGTGAGATGAAAGAGTAGAGCAATATGATCATTAATATGTGGTAAATTCTAATTTCAAATGGTGACTTAAGAATATATATTATTATAAATTATTATTAGGAAGTTTATTTTGTGTGATTTTATTCCCAGCACCAAAAATATGGCCTGACGCAACAGATTCTCACATACCTGTGGAGGAAATGAATGAATCTGTTACATCCCTGTACTAAGATCTTTTTCTTGTTTTTATTTAAATCACAAGGAAATTAACTATGAATTTAAATTTTGAATACTTAAAATTTAGTCTACCTCTGTTTAAAGTTAAGGAAAATATGTTTCAAAACAATCTGAAATTGATGTATATCCATATAGTATAACTTTTTGTGAAAAATAGATATAACTGAAAGTGCCAGACACATTAATAGGTGTTAACAGTTATGCTATTATAAATTATCAGTACTTGATTTGAACATGTATGTATTTTTCAAAATTAGCCATTATCTCCATTTTGACCAAATCTCTCTCTCTCTCTCTCTCTCTCTATATATATATATATATGTATGTATATATATAAAATGACAGCCCAGATTCTGTCCAACTTAAAATGTATAATTCTGCCCAAATGTTACACTTTTAACAACTCATACAGTAGTTCTCAAATGTAACATGCATTAGAATCACTTGCAGGGCTTGTTAAAACACAGATTACTGGGCTCTATCAGTAGGTCCTTCGAGGGCAGAGCCTGATAATTTGCATACCTATCAGGGTTCCAGCTGATGCTAATAGTGCCCATCCGAGAACTACCCCTTGTGAACCACTTCTGTAATGGAAAGCCCTACATTTACCTTTAACTCTTAGTTTTAAAATTAAGAATAGAAGATTCTGTGTGGGATTGTTACAGTTTCACAGTTCTTAACAACCATCCTTCCTTCCTACATCAGTCTCCAGATTTGGCACACCTGATTTGTCCATAGGTGATTTGTATTTGTAAGAGTCAATGGATTTCCTAAACTTACAGGTTCCAAAACAGCTTCAGAATGTAAAATAAATTTAGCTTATAATGGACGATCCAGTGACCATAACAACAGTTTTAGAAGTCAAAATGCTAAATCATTATGAATGTTTTTTCTAATTGAAAAGTACATATAACTAAAAGTGTAGTATTTTAACATTATCTAGCAAAGGTACATTAGGTATTGCTAGTGCAGGTGAATAAATCTAACAAAAATATTAGCTATTTCAAATTACCTATATCCAGAGAGATACCATGTCTAAACATCAGTCACCATTAATAGCACTGGCTAGAAGTAATTAATATGACCTTGAATATTTGACTTCATTTTTCAATGCCTAGCTTTTATTGTAGTCAGAATGATTCTGGCAGTGCACTGAAAAATCTGTGAAACATATGCTATGTGACTCCAGAGAGGACTATGTTCAATTCAGGGTTTAAAATGATACTTAAAAACAACAGTAATAAAAACTTAATCAAAGATAAAAGAAACTATGTAGAACATTGTTAAAATGTCAGGATTAATGAAAATAATGAGAATTCTAAACATCTATGGAAAATAAAGGGATTTTAAGACAGAGATTGCTACTTGATTGGGAAAATGTTAATTAAGTGCCAAGATTAGTTATAATAAAGACAACCATATATGTGTAATATACCAAATGAATACTGATTCTCCAACAACTCAATTATCAGATGAAGAAACTGAAGGTCAAAAATTTGGCTTGTCCAAGTTCAGTTAGCCAGAATGTCAAATAATGTCTAAATAGTATCTGCATAAGCTGTACATATGACCATAACCTGGTTTACTAAACAGACTTGTGGAATAGAAAAAAAAAAAATAGCTATGTTATATATTCAGTTTTAAATATAACCTCTTTGGGACTAACATTTGAATACTTCTCAGTGTCTCACACTTTGCTCTTCCCTCTATTCTTTTCTTGATTATGAATTTGTGTTACCACAGCAGAATTTTCATACTAACTGATTCATGCATTATATATTCAGCCTCCTTAATTTATCAGTGCAATGACAACAGGAACTATTTGGAAACTTTGTAGAATTGCAACACATCTATCTAGTGACCAATGACTCAAAATTGTCTTTCCCGTTATGGAAATTTCAGCAGTTGGAATTTCATCTTTTTTCTCCATTGGCAATTAAAAGGTAACATTTCAGTCTAATCAGAGGATTATTTTGAGCACTGTGGGATTAACATAGTGGAGGTCCATGTTGCTCTCTTTAAACTGATGCAGACTAGGTTATTTCAATGTGCTTTTTCCAACTTCACCACATTTCCTGCTTTTATAAGTCTCTACTTTTGTAAGATTTCTATTGTGTTTTAATTATGCATGTTACTTTGCTTTATTTTTCTTGTTAAAGTGGTTTGGCACCTCAGTCATTTGAGGTTATCACTGATTTCATACCTCTTCTAATTTATTAGTGAGCCTATTTTCTATCTCTTTTTGCTGATATGATTGTAAAACCTCATCTTTTCTCCTCAGTGCTCTTTTACTTTCCTTATCTCAGGCTCCTTTTTTTTTTCTTATTGACTTTCTGCAGCCTATTAACTTTCCTGCAAGCGTTATTTGATGAACTATATTCTTCCTTGGTTCACATTCTACTTCTCTGATGGGAAGTCTTTAAATTGTGTGAATGTGTATGTGTACATACAATTATCCATATAGAAAGAAGATATTTTAAAGTAATTCAATTCACATGATACAATTACAGTATCTCTACCATAGTCTAGTCTTCTATCTCTAACTCTCCCCCTATATATATATATATATAAACATATACACATACATATATATAAAACTATTCTTTATATCATAATATTCATTTTAGTTTTGCTCACATACTCCTTTAATATTACATTCAGTTTACTTAGATACTAAATGGTTAAATGGAGTGATAAATTGGACCCTAATTATTTATTTATATACTTTGAGAAAATAAGAGTCAATTCTGCAAAAAAATTATAAATATAGCTTGTGAGAATAAGTAGAAACTTTCATATAGCCAACTTCTTCACAGAGAGTAATTAAACTCTAGCTTATTATTTAAAAAATTTAAATAATTAGAATCTCAGATACACAATAAGTTGTTTGAAATCTTTTTATCTTTAAGTAGTATTTCACAGGAAGTGTTCTATTTGACATACCATTAAGATAAAAGTTTTAAAGTCACTTCTAGGAGAGAGTTCTCCACTCACAGTGTCAGCTGAGGGACATCACATGTAGATCATATGAGTGCCTTTCCCTACTCCTAGACAGAGACCATGTGACCCAGGAACAGCTAGTCATAGGTTGGTGATGGAGGCACTTGGTTTGAAAGTTCTGCCCTAAGTTAGCTGAGCCAGTCAATTCATATTCTTGAACATAGAGAATCCAGTAGTTAACTACAAAATCCAAAATGCAAAGACTACATTGAGAGAGACGAGAGAAATAAGATAAGTCAAAAATCGAGAAAAAACTATGTAGAAACTAGAACAATGACATACGGAGAGAATACACATTATAACAGTAGTTTTCAATGGACAGGAGTGTGGGTATACTTTCTGTGAAAGAAGATTCTCAGGGCATGGCTGGAAAAAGTTTGAAAATATCTTGCAAGAGATTCAGAATGGAAAGTAAGAAAGCCCCAGAGATGCAGACACATTGGCAAGTTGTTCAGAAACAGAAATAGTGAAGCACTAGAATGAAGATTCATGAATTCTTGCTGCTAAAATTGCTAGAATTGTCTTAGATCTCAAACTTTCATCTACTTCCAGTATCTCTAAGGCTACATACTAATATATTTTGCAATCTAAGATTTTAATTAGCTTCTTTCTTACTGTCACATTTATCTTTATAATAAAGTATCACCAACTTTAACTATCTCGAGTGAGTTTCTTTTTCTTATAACCAATAGAAGCCAAATAAAAATATTTGCTCTGGTTTTATTCCATAAGTACTTTTTCATCACCTGAAATGTATAGTGCACTGTGGCTGATGATATGGAATTTGTGCACAAGTTCTATCCTCCAGGAGTTTGTCATCTAATAGAGAAAAAAAAAAAACCTTAAAAGAAATAATTGTGAACTTAACACTAAACAAATAATAAGATACCTTAAAAAGGAAAAATAAACACTCACAATAAGAATTTTTCCTGTATTGTATTATGTTGATTAATAGTGTTCTATGTTAGTGGCAACTAAAGAACATGCTACTAAAAAACCAATGGGTCAATGAAGAGATCAAAGAGGAAATCAGACAATACCTCAAGACAAATTAAAATGGAAACTAAGTATTCCAAAGTCTATGGGATGCATCAAAAGCAGTTCTAAGAGGGACATTTGTAGTGATGCAAGCATACCTTAAGGAACAAGAAAAATCTCAAGTAAACAACCTCACCTACCATCTAAAAGAATTAGAAGAAGAAGAACAAACAAAACCCTAATTCAGCAGAATGAAGGAAATAATAAAGATCAGAAAAGAAATAAATAGAGACCAGAAAAATAAAGAAAGAAAAGATCAATAAAACAAAAAAAATTGTTTTTTGAAAAGATAAGCAAAATTGATAACCCTTTAGCCAGGCTCATCAAGAAAAAATAGAGCGGACCTAATAAACAGAAAGAAAGAAAGAAAGAGGGAGAGAGAAAGAGGGTGGGAGAGAGAGAAAGAGAAGGAATGAGGGAAAGGAAGGAAGGAAAGAGAGGAAGAAAGAAAAAGGAAAGAAAGAAAGAAAGAAAGAAGAAAGAAAGAAAAAGAAAGAGAAAGAAAAGAAAAGAAAAAGGAGAACTAACAACTGACATCACAGAGATTTAAAAAAATCGTAAGAGAATACTATGAAAGGTCATATGCCAACAAATTGGACAACCTGTAAGAAATGAACAAATTACTAGAAACATACAACTCTCTAAGACTGACTCAGGAAGAAACAGACAATCTCAACAACTGATCAAAAGTAGTGAAATTGAATTTGTAACAACAACAACAAAAAAAAAAACTCCCAGGAAACAAAAGTCTAGGACCAAATGGTTTCACAGGGAAATTCTACCAAACATATAAAGAAGAGCTAATATCTGTCCTCATCAAAATATTCCAAAAAGTTGAAGAGGAGGGAACACTACCAAATTTATTCTACCAGGCCACCATTACCCCGATACCAAAACCAGAAAAAGACACTACAAAGAAAGAGGCCAATATCTCTGATGAATATAGATGCAAAAATCCCTCAACAAAATACTAACAAACCAAATTCAACAATATGTAAAAAGGATCATACACCATGGTCAAATGGGATTTATTCCAGGGATGCAAGGATGGTTCAATATTCACAAATCAATCAATGTGATACACCACATTAACAAAACGAAGGATAAAAATCACATGATTGTCTCAACAGATGCAGAAAAAGCATTTGACAAAATTCAACATCCACTTATGATTAAAAACTCTCATCAAAGTGGGCATAAAGGGAATATATCTCAACATAATAAAAGCCATTTATGACCAACCCACAGCTAACATTAGACTCAGTGATGAAAAGCTGAAAAACTTTTCTCTAAAATCAGGAACAAGACAAGGATTCCCACTCTTACCACTTCTATTTAACATAATATTGGAAGTCCTAGTTACAGCAATCTGACAAGAAAGGAAACAAAATATATCCAGATTGAAAGGGAAGAAGTAAAACTGTCATTTGCAGATGGCATGATTCTATATACAGAAAACCCTGAAGTTTCCACAAAAAAATTATTAGAATTAATAAATGAATTCAGTAGAACTGCAGGATACAAGATTAAAATGCAGAAATCTGTTGCTTTTCTATACAATATTAATGAACTATCAGAAAGAAAAAGCAAGAAAACAATTCATTTAAATCACATCAAAAACAATAAAATACCTAGGAATAAACTTAATCAAGACCTATATGCTGAAAACCATAAGACACTGATGAAGGAAAGTGAAAATGATACAAAGAAATGGAAAGATACCCAATGTTGATGGGTTATAAGAATTAATATTGTGAAGATGTCCATACTACCCAAAAGCAATCTACAGAGCTGGTGAAACCTCTATCAAAATACCCATGATATTTTTCATGGAACTAGAATGAATAATCCTAAAATTTATATAAAACCACACACACAAAATAAACCCTGAATTGTCAAAGCAATCTTGAGAAAAAAGAACAAAGCTGGAGGTACCACGCCCCCTTGACTTCAGACTATACTACAAAGCTACAGTAATACAGCATAGTACTGTCACAAAAACAGACACATAGATTAATGGAATAGAATAGAGAGCCCAGAAATAAGCCCATGCACTTATGGTCAATTAAACTATGACAAAGGAGGCAAGAATATACAATGGAAAAGACAACCTCTTCAATAAGTTGTGCTGAGAAAACTGGACAGCTACGTGTTAAAAAAAAATTGAAATTGGAACTTTTTCTCACACCAGTACAAAAATAAACTCAAAATGAATTAAAGACCTAAAGATAATACCTAAAACCATAAAACTCCTAGAAAAGAACATAGGGAGAATGCTCTTCAACATCAATTGTAGCAATATTTTTTTTGGATCTACAGCAAAAGAATCAAAAGCAAAAATAAACAGATGAGAGCTAATTAAACTTAAAAAGGTTTGCACAGCAAGGAAACCATTGACAGAACAAAAAAAATAACCTACTGAATGGGAGAAAATATTTGCAAATGATATGATTAATATCCAAAATATATAAGCAGCTCATACATCTCAATATCAAAAAAAAATCAAAATAAAAATACCAAAAAAGAACCAAATTTAAAAATGAGTAGAAGATCTGAATAGACATTTTTCCAAGAAGGTATACATGTGGACAATAGACACATGAAAATATGCTTAACATCACTAACCATAAGAGAAATGCAAATCAGAACCACAGTGAGATACCATCTCACACCTGTCAGAATGGCCACTGTCAAAAAGTCTAGAAATAACAAACACTGGAGAGGATGTGGAGAAAAGAGAACCCTCGTACACTGTTAGTGGGAATGTAAATTGGTGTTTACTATGGTAAACAGTGTGAAAGTTCATCAAAAAACTAAAACTAGAACTACCATATGATCTACAATTCCACTCTTGGATATTTATCCAAAGAAAACAAAAATACTAATTCAAAAAATATAGGCACCCCAATGATTATTGCAGCATTTTTTACAATAGCCAAGGTACAGCAATGACTTAAGTAAGTGTCCATCAGTAGAGGAATGGAATGGGTAAAGATGTTTACACACACACACACACACACACATACAATGGAATATTACACATTAAAAAAGAATGAAATTCTGCCAATTTCAACAGTATGGATGAACCTAGAGGGTATTATGCTCAGTGAAATAAGCCAGACAGAGAAAGACAAATACTATGTGTTGTCACTTATATGTGGAATCTAAAAAATAAAACAGATGAATGACTATAACAAAATAGAAACAGACTCAGATACAGAGAACCAATTAGTGGTTACCAGAGAGAAGAGGGAAGGGGGTAGGGGCACAATAGGAGTAGGAGGTTAATAGAGACAAATTATTATGTATAAAATAAATCCGTAGCAAAGATATATTGTACAGCACAGGAAATATAGACATTAATTTGTAATAATATTCAATGGAATATAATCTATAACAATCATTGAATCACTATGTTGTACACCTGAAACTAATTCAATAAATAGCATTCTATGTTACACCTCACATACGATAGCTAAAAGTAGTTCCTGATCCCAAACACCAAGCTTAAGTAAGAATACAGCAAAAATTTGAAAAAGAAAAATTCGGGTTTTTCCCTCATATTCAGTAGTCCAGCAGTTGAGAATAACAGAAAACTGACTGTATAGCATGAGTTTACTTTCCAAAAAATAAATAATGATCCCTATCCAAATGCAATTAATGGCAAATGTGTCTAAGTTTTACATACCAAAAATTTTACTTTTTATTGTTATATTGTATGTTACAAAGCATATCTCTAAAAAAAATCAGCCTTCACAAAAATCTCTTTAACAAAATGAGAAAAAGACTTTCGTCAACTGTAACAGTTGTTCCGAGTTTGATATCATCTAACTGAGGACACTGCAGGAATGAAGTGGTCAGCATAGTCATGAGTAATTATTAGTGAAGACTATTATGATCGCACTGACAAGACAAGGAGAAGCAGGTTAAGAGAGCACCAGATGGGATTCCAATTAAAAAATTAAAATGACATTTCAACTATCTGAAATATGGTTTTCTGGCAAGAAGAAAGAATCTCTTTTCCCAGAAATTTCTGAGGACAATGAAAACTCCAGAAAGAGGACTTCACATTTTCCATTTGGATTAACTTCTGATTTTGATTCTAAATGTATGTTTTTATAAAAGTCACTCATAAGCTTGAGCAAATAATACCATATTTTACAGCAAGAAATTAAATATATGTGCATAGACATCTACAGATACACACCCATAACTACCTGTTACGCTTTTCAAAACATCTTTGTTTTTTTCTCAAAAGTACAGAATTTGTTCACGAATGCATTTATAAAATATTCATTGAATGCAAGTTATATGCAGTACATTGAGATGGTTTCTGGGAGGTACAATGGTACTCTGCACTATATTTTAGGAAAAGATTATCAACTAAACTCATTGCCCTGAGATACTTGTATCACATCTAGCAGTGACCAAGGGACCAATTTTATTAAAGTAGCTTGTCTTTTTTTTCCTTGTTGTTTTTTTTCTTAAATTATGGCATTCAAACAGTCCTAAATATGGAAATAAGAGAAAAAAAAAACCCATATACTCTTTATTGTACAAAATCTCAGGATGTTTCACAATGAGTACCCCCTACAAGCAAAACAAATTGACTCAAGCTAAGTTATAATATCGATTATCCTCCTTTATTTTTATACAATCAGCACTTTAACTCTAGAGTCAAACTATTGAAATGACTAATTAAAATATTATTAAATTGGGTCAGTAATGGAATGGTATGTAGATCTAAATTGACTTTTAATAATCTTGGAATTTTGTTTTATTTTCTTGAGCAATAGGAAGTGGAAATATGAATTAAATTAAGTGTACTCACACACGGTACAGCGCAGAGAGTTGGGATTAGATAGTTTATGAAAGCAATCTAACTTTATATAAATAAAAACAATAGCAATGATGAGTTCTTTAAAAAGAATGAATCAGACAGATAATCACAATTTAGTATTCCAAAATGTAAGCCATAAAAAGAATCAAGTGGATAAAATAGTCTCCCCACTGAGCATCATATTTTGTATTATCTTGTACAGGAGATGAAATTTACAGAAGAAACATTTTACCTTTAATGAACTCTAATTTTGATAATCGAGTTGCCAATTAACAGAGTAATTGCAAGGGTAGATTAATGTCACAATTCTCATTCAGTTATCTCACAGCCATTTTCTATGTATGTAGTAAATATTCAGAGCACATTATTTTTCCTTTAGCATTTCCTCAACCCAGATTTTACCTTAACATAATTGACGAATTTGGAGGGCATATTTTACTACAAGAGCCTGAGGACCTGACCCTATCATTAAAAGCACCCCAGGAAGAAAAATTCAAATGCAAATTTCAACTGACCTTTGCGGAAACAACTCATATTATTTCGCATCAGTAGCCACTGGAGATTTGTCTGGCTATATATGGATTTCCACATCTGTCAGCTATAAGTGCACTTCATCTGTCTGCTAAATCAGAGAGCCAGAAATAGATGACAGTGATCAAGCCTTTGAGCTTCTCTTAAATTAGCCACATCATGGGGTAAAGTTAGTTTCTCCACTGGGCTTTCATTCTGAAGGTTTACTCCTAAGAAACTTAGAGAAAATAATACATCAGGAAAGCAAATGGAGTCTTACCTCTTCCTTTCTGTGATTTTTTTTTTCTTCTTGGAATGGAGTGCTGACCAGACAGCCTGTCTTGGGGTAGATCCTGCTGGGAGAACTGAACATAAATTGCTCTTGTTTGCAGCTACCTAAGCTCTGCTACCAAAACACAACAGCAGCAAGAGAGATATAATGAACTTAACCTGTGCCCAGGTAACCCCCCTCCACTACAGATCCCTGTTACTAACCCCCTGCTGTTTCCCTCCTTTGTGAACTGATTTAAAAAAATAAGATCTTACTCATCCTTGGACATGAGTCCAGGGAAATATGCACACCAGCTGCTTATGTGGAAAATGCATTGATTTCTTTCCCTTCTTCCTTCCCATCTCCACTCTTCATCAAGTACAGGGTCAAGGTGATGAGGTACAGAAGTACAACCACCTGTTTAACAGAGCACACTTTTGCCTAACATTTGGCTCCCCAGTTTGACCATAAGTCTCCAGAAAATATTTCCTGAGCTAAGGTTTAGAAAAAGCAAGACCTCTGAATCATTCTTTATATCATCTCTGTATTATTTCCCAGTGTGTTCACGTGGAAAGAGGTGATAGGAAGAAAACTGTGTACAGAAATAGCTTTCTATAGAAAGTTCAAGAAAAAATGTTTTGCCTGTAGCCTGACAGCTTGAGTCCCCCTCACCCCTTTAAGACTGTATTAGGAAGGTAGAAGCTCTATTATCAAGCACAGAAGAGAAGCAAAATAACTTTAAAACCTGCATCCATGATTCAAAACTCCATCCCGACCAATAAATAGGTTCACTGCTGCAAGGTATAGGAACCTTTTCCCAGTGGTAAGACTGCGTTCCCTGTGTCATCTGACACTTAGAGGTGCTCATTGTTGAATAATACTTGGCAGTTATAGACAGTTATAGACAGGGTGCATTAGCTAGAAGTCCCACATTTTGTTCTATATATACAGAAGTGGAAATTGCAGTACATAAAGAGTTTGATCTTCACTCTCCCAAAGATGTTCAACTTATGCTTAATGGCCTTAATTTTATGGTTGGTTTAAAGAGTTTCAAGGAAAAATATGGATATGGAGCACATAACCAGCTTATTGTAATTCATTATATGGGTGTTAACATTGCACTTCTTGGCAGGCTAAGGAGTCCTTGATGCATGCCAAATGTCATTTTCTAGCCAAAAACTCTTAAGGTACTATCACAACTCCTTCTACATTGAGGTTAATAATTAAGTAGGGCTTCCAAACTCATGCTGATGTACTTAATATGAGTAATCAGAGCAATTGTATATGAACTACAACTCAGTACCTATTGCCCTTATAAAGTTAATATCAACATTAATAATATTTCTACCCTCTCTCTAGCTGTGAATATAGTGTTATTATTTCTCGTGTTGTTAATAAGAATCTCCAAATGTCCATTTTTTAGGCCAGGTGATACTAACTTGGGTAAAAAAGAGAAAAAGAAGAAGAAAAACCATCTGATGATAGAGTACTTTGGGGAAATGCATCCCTTTTTACTTCTCAAGGACTGTTTCCTCTGACATCTCTTTATGTTTCTCAGGTGTTTTCTCTGAGAAACAGATTTGAAGTTTCTAAGAAAGTCCAAGATACAATCTTCAGTTTCTCAGGCAAATATGTCTCCTCCTAGTAGGGCTGGCTATAGGTGATTAGTTGTTCTAGAATCATTAGGAAGGACCTGGCAATTATATTTTGGTTACATGAGTGAGAAAAGCTATACATCATATTCCTGTATTCCCATATGATATCACTCATATGTGAAATCTTAAACAAACCAAAAAAAATATGTAGATATGAGCTCATCTACAAAACAGAAAGAGATTCTCAGACTTAGTAAACAATCTTATGGTTACCAGGGATGGGGTTGGGAGGGGATACATTTAGGAGTTTGAGATTTACAAATGTAAGCCACTACATATAAAAATAGATTTTAAAAAAAGAAGCTTGTCAGTATCCCTGAAGCCCATTCTCTGATGCCCTGTGGTCATTACTTCCTCCTTCCTCCCCAAGGAGACTTACTTTTTATGACTTCTAATACTATCAATTTATTTTACTTGTTTCTCAACTAGAAGTTGATGGAATCATGTATTAGTTATTCTATATTTGTCTTGCTTCTTTTAGGAAACATGATATAATGAGAATTATACATGTTGTGTAAAACTGTTATCATTCACTTTCATAGCTGTTATTTATTCTCTTTTATTGCTGGTTAATTAAATCATATGAATAAATCAAAATTTGTACTTTCATTTTACTGTTTATGGATATGTGGATTATTTCATTATTTTTGGCCACTATTATTAATGTTGGAAGGGTATTATTTTACTTGCTTCTGAGTACACACATCCACTTATTTCTGTAGGATGTATATGTTTAAGTGAAACTGCTGGGTTGTGCCACAACAACTCTAGTACACACTCAAACTTTTTCATAAGTGGTTGCACCAACTGAAATGACCATAAACTACAGTATAATAGTCTCTATTGTTCCCATGCTGTCAACACTTAATATTGTCAGTCTTTTTATTTGAGCCAGATAGGGGCATACTACTACCTCATTTAGTTTTTCACATTTGTAGTTACTTCACAACTAATGAGATTGAATACCTTTCATATACTTATTTAAACAAGTGCTTGTTTATGCCTTATATCCAGTTTTCTATGAGGTATCCTTTTTCTTACTGATTTTTAGAATTCTTTATGTAATTGTACATAAACCCTCTGTCACTTGTACACATTACAGATATCTTCTCTTGCTCCATAGGGTACCATTTTACTCCTAACTTTTCATAAAGAAATGTTCTTGATTTTAATGTAGTACAACTTAACAATCATTTCCTTTTAAAAATAGTGCTTTTTGTGTTCTATGTTAGCAATCTACATCTATCCCAAGGTCATAAAATATTGTCCTGTATTTCCTTCTAGGAATTTTATTATTTTGTTTATAGATATGGATTGATAATACAGCAGAAATTGATTTTTGTGTATGATATAAGGTAGAGGCCAAGTTTTTGTTTTGTTTTTTTTTTTCACTATGATTAGTCAAGAAATCTTATACCATTTACTGGAAAGACAGCTATTTCCTCATTGCTGTGCAATACCACCTTTGTCACGAATCAAGTGTCTATGTAAGTGTAAATTTATTTCTAAGCTGTCTTCTGTTGTACTGATAAATTTCTTTCTTCTTGTACCAATACCAATATCTAATTATTACAACTTCATGATGTCTTGATATTTGCTTGTGCAAATCCTCTCCACTCCCTGACCTTCTTTTACAATTATCTTTCTTCTTCTTGGCTGATTTATCTTTTTATATTAATTTTATATTAAGAATGTCAGTTTGGCCAGAGGTTTGTCGATTTTATTTACTTTTTTCAAAAAACCAGCTTTTGCTTTGGTTGATTTTTTCTATGGTCTTGTTAATCTCTATTGTATTTATTCCCTCTCTGATCTTTATTATTTCCTTCCTTCTGCTGCTTTTTGGGGCTTTTTGTTCTTCTTTTTCTAATTCATTCAGGTGGTGGGTTAAATTGCTTATTTGAGATTGTTCTTCTTTTTTGAGGAAGGCCTGTATTGCTATAAACTTCCCTCTTAGCACTGCCTTTGCTGTGTCCCATAGGTTTCGAGTGGTTGTGCTTTCATTGTCATTTGTCTCAAGGTATTTTTTAATTTTAGCTTTGATTTCCTCATTGACCCATTGTTTTTTCAATAACATATTGTTTAATCTCCATGCTTTGCTTTTTTTCTCATTTGTTTCTCTGTTGTTGATTTCCAGTTTCATGGCATTGTGGTCAGTAAAGATGCTTGAGATAATTTCTATCTTCTTAAAATTGTTGAGGTTTCTTTTGTGCCCAAGTACATGATCGATCCTGTAAAATGTTCCATGTGCACTTGAAAAGAATGTATATCCTATTTTTTGGGGGTGTAATGCTCTGAAAATATCCACCAAATCTATTTTTTCTATTGTATTATTTAATTTCTCTGTTGCCTTGTTTATTTTCTGTCTGGAAGATCTGTCTAGTGATGTTAATGCAGTGTTAAAATCTCCAAGTATGATTGTATTCTCATCAATATCCCCCTTTATCTCTGTTAGTAATTGCCAAAGCATTACTGAAGAGATAGAAAGAGGCTGGAGGAATAACTCTCCCAGACTTCAGACAATACTATAGAGCTACAGTCATCAAGACAGCATGGTATTGGTACCAAAACAGACATATAGACCAATGGAACAGAATAGAGAGCCCAGAAATGAACCCACAAACTTTTGGTCAACTCATCTTCGACAAAGGAGGCAAGAATATAAAATGGAATAAAGACAGTCTCTTCAGCAAATGGTGTTGAGAAAACTGGACAGCAGCATGTAAAACAGTGAAGCTAGAACACTCCCTTACACCATACACAAAAATAAACTCAAAATGGATCAAAGACTTAAACATAAGACAAGATACAATAAACCTCCTAGAGGAAAACATAGGCAAAACATTATCTGACATACATTTCAAAAATTTTCTCCTAGAAGAAATAAAAGCAAGAATAAACAAATGGGACCTAATGAAACTTACAAGCTTCTGCACAGCAAAGGAAACTATAAGTAAAACAAGAAGACAACCTACGGAATGGGAGAAAATTTTTGCAAATGAAACCAGCAGAGGCTTGATTTCCAGAATATATAAGCAGCTCATACGACTCAATAAGAAAAAAATGAACAACCCAATCCAAAAATGGGCAGAAGACCTAAACAAGCCATTCTCCAAGGAAGACATACAAATGATCAAAAGGCACATGAAAAAATGCTCAATATCACTAATTATCAGAGAAATGCAAATCAAAACTACAATGAGGTATCACCTCACACCAGTCAGAATGGCCGTCATTCAAAAATCCACAAATGACAAATGCTGGAGAGGCTGTGGAGAAAGGGGAACCCTCCTACACTGCTGGTGGGAATGCAGTTTGGTGCAGCCACTGTGGAAAACAGTGTGGAGATTCCTCAAAAGACGAGGAATAGACTTACCATATGACCCAGGAATCCCACTCCTGGGCTTGTATCCAGAAGGAAATCTACTTCAGGATGACACCTGCACCCCAATGTTCATAGCAGCACTATTTACAATAGCCAAAACATGGAAACAGCCTAAATGTCCATCAACAGGTGACTGGATAAAGAAGAAGTGGTATATTTATACAATGGAATACTACTCAGCCATAAAAACCAGCAACATAATGCCATTTGCAGCAACATGGATGCTCCTGGAGAATGTCATTCTAAGTGAAGTAAGCCAGAAAGAGAAAGAAAAATACCATATGAGATCACTCATATGTAGAATCTAAGAAACAAAACCAAAAACAAACAAACAAACAAAAACAAAGCATAAATACAGGACAGAAATAGACTCATAGACAGAGAATACAGACTTGTGGTTGCCAGGGGGGTGGAGAGTGGGAAGGGATAGACTGGGATTTCAAAATTGTAGAATAGATAAACAAGATCACACTGTATAGCACAGGGAAATATACACAAAATGTTATGATAACTCACAGAGAAAAAAATGTGACGATGAGTGTGTATATGTCCATGAATGACTGAAAAATTGTGCTGAACACTGGAATTTGACACAACATTGTAAAATGATTGTAAATCAATAAAAAATATTCATATGTATACTGTTCATGTGCATATGTATGAATGAATATTTGCATATCTGTAACCATATGTGAATATGGAGAGAGACATAAATATAATGATAAAGTCAGCAAGAAACTTAACATTTTGAACAGAAAATATATTCAGAGGCATAATAGTATGACATTTCCCTTAAATAGGGAAAGAATGAAATGTGCCAAATTTGAATATATAAAGAATAACTTGCATTCAAAAAGAAAAGAAAAAGTACAAAACAATACGGAGACCTGTTTTTTCTTTCAAATTCAAGAATGAAGATAATTATTTAGAGGTCTAAGCAGAAAGAAAAAAGCTCAGCTACAAGAAGGGAAAATTTTCGGAAGCTTCATACTTTGGCACAGCAACTCTCTATGTCAAAGAAAATTGAACAATGTCTCCCAGTTTTGAGAAGAAGACAATTTGATCCATGAGTATTACACTTAGTCAAATTGTCACTCAGGGCATAAATCAACAGACAGACATTCTAAAGATGAAATAACTCAGGGAAATACCACCCAGGGGTACCTCTTGAAAAACCAGTTGGCAAGAACAAGTCAGTTAAGTAGATGAATCAAAATATATAACTCAGGAAAGAAGAAACCATGGTATAAAAGCCAAGTGTGAAACCAAGATCCATTTAAATACAGAACTTAAATAAAACAACAGATGTTGTATTTGCAGAACAAAATCTAGATGTGAGATGTTTTGAAAAATCAGTCTACATCTGGAGTGAGGAAGGAGAGAGTGTCTGAGAATGGGAGGTCCATCTTTGTGAACAACAGGTCAATGAAAGCTAAAAAGGCACATGTAGCAAAAAGAAAACCAGAATGATCTCAAACTCCTTATATTCTTAATATTTTTTTCACTTAACCTAATATAAATATTTTAGATAGAAATATACTTTCTTGGTAAAACACTATCCACTTCAATTTTCACATCTGTCTTTTTCTTCTTTTAACTGCAAATTAAATTAAATATAGTATTTTCATAAAAATTCATATATCCCATTTTTGTGCTAATTTGGTTTTCATGTCTGCCTTTCTACACTTTAATGTGTAAGTTTGTGGATGTAAATGGCTGAAATGTTGCTTTTCTAAATATTAGGAGTGGTTATTATTTGTGGTAAGGTAGTCGTGTCTGTCGTTTACTTTTTAACACTTTCCTGTATTGTTTAATTTTTAATAATAAGCATTTGCCACTTCATAAAAACAATTCCATTAGTGTAATACAACCAAAAATATTTGGTCACAAAGAAATAATAATATAATATTGCTAGCAATATGAAAAAAATCTTCTTTAAAAAAACAATTTTACTGTAGTACAAAACAGAAAGAAGCAAATCATTTTATCAGATGGGAAGGTTTAATAGTAAAAAAGTTAACTTTTTACAATTAACTCATGTAATTAATTAAATGAAATTTCAATTTAATCTGGAATTTGGGAAATTATTCTTCTCCTTATTAGAAGGATAGATGAGAGAAGCCAATAAATATCTGAAAAAAAAACACTGTGAAGGAGAAAATACTTGGAATTACTTTTACCAAAAAGTAAACAAATAAACAAGTAAAAAGAAAAACTGTAAAGGAAGACTATTTAACAGTGTGGTACTGATATAGTAATAATCAGGCAGATCAGTGGAGTAGTGCCTACATTTACTTAGAATTTTAATGTAATTTTTCTAATGAATGAGATACATATCAATATAAGTGTTCAGATATGTGAGACTTTCAGGAAAATATAAACAAAATTTTTACAACATACAGGCAAGATACAGTCAACATAGGTTAAAGAATTAAAATTTTTAAATAAAGTTATTGAAGAACTACAAGAAATTTGTTTGGTTTGGATATAGTTTCATTGTGTTTTTTCAATGAAATACCAAAAGACTTTATGTCAGGATGGCTTTGAATTTCTCCCTCAGCTTTAAATATATCAATAATAGATAACATTTTTAGAACATTAAAAATATATAACCTTATTCAAAGAATTAGATTAACATTCCTTGAATAGAGTAGAAACACACAGTGTTACACGGAGGACCAAGCCAAGAACATGTAAGACTGTAGAATCACGACTGACGCGACTGGAAGTCTGACCTTACGTGTGTGGGAAAAGCAGAGACAAGTTTACGGCATGAGACCTGGGGTGGAGATGGGACCATGGAGCCTGATGGGACCACAAAGCCCAAAATCTCTCTGAGTGCTGCTGTGAGGAAGGAACCAAAGAAATCACCTTGGACAGGACCACAGAGAAGTCATCCTGTGGTTCTGCCCTGGGGCCAGGTGGAGATAAGCAAAACTACCACCAAAAAAGAGAAGCTGGTGGAGGAAGAGAGAAACCATCACCCCAGATAATCTCAGGAACAAATATGTCAAAGCACTAGAGAGAAAACTTTATTAGGAAGCACATCCACCAAATTTAACAAATCAAAACATAAATTCAATTTTGATGAAATGTAAGCAATAAAATAATCTCAAAATAATTTTTAAAATAGAGATCATTATTCATTAGAAAGTTAAGAAGAAAAAAGCAAAATAGTTAAAAACAGGTAGATATGTATTTTAAAAATGGACATTTAAAAAAAAATTACTAGAACTGAACAAAGCAATAAAGTGTAATAATTAGAATTATCAAAATATTGAAGATAAAGAATAGATTCTAAACTCAACAAAACTGCAGAGAGAATTAGTGGATTGGAAAAATATGACAAAAGATGGTGATTAAAAGCAGCACAAAAAGATAATGAACTAATAATACAAGAAAGAGAAAGTGGGATGCAAAATGGAGACATAAAGATCCAACATAAATCGAATTGCAGGTTGTAATATTTGAAGACATAATAGCTAAGGACTTTCCATTACAGATGAGAGATATGTTATCAAATGAGCTCTCTCATTTAGTCCAGCATGTGCCAGTGACGTATTTCTGTTCCAGAGGCAAGAGTCATCTTTACGGGATTCTTTTTGTCGGTCTAGTGAAATAAACATTACAATGGATACAATAATTTATTCACAGAAGACAGAGTAGCCAGTGAACCTCTAAAAATTATGTGCAACATCTTTATGTAATGAAAATTAATATTTAAAAGAGCCGTTATTTTACTCCCACAGACTGCATTGACACTTCAGGAAGGGGACTATGCATCTGGTAGAGATCTAAGATCAAATGACAGTGAGATTTACCATTGATAGGCATTTGTGCTTTCCCCTGCCTCCCCAGTATCATAATTAAAACCACAAAAATGAGTGTGCTCCCAGAGAAAGAGAACTTACTGAGACACCAGCAAAGGATCAAGGACTGAATGTGTTGTAACACCTGTAGTTAGAGGAAGCACAGAGGCTGGGAAGAAACAAAAAAGTTATTGACAGAAATAGAGGAGGAAAAGAATGAAAATGTATTAGCTTAGAGAGATTTTCTTGAAAGATGGAGTGACCAATATTACATTCCCAGATGACAATGAGGATGAACATGGAGGAAATCACATTGAATGTGGTATCTAGGAGGTCTTTGGAAACCAGGAAGCAGTTTCACCAATTTGTTGGAAGTAGAAGTCAGATCCTGGAAATCTGAGTGTTAATTAATGTAGAAGTAAATGCAGTAGTAAGTTCACTCACTTCAGACGTGTGACCATGGGGACAGAGACCGTTTTACTCACCTATAAATTCTCAGTGCCTGGCCATTTTCATCAATTAGAGAAATAAAAAAGGGGCTTGTCTATATTTACTCACCTTTTCCCCACAATTCATTCTTCAACCTCTTCCAGTAGGGCTTTTGCCCAACCAACCCTCTGTACCAAGATTTTGCTAGAGACATGACACAGGGTGCACGTCCACCCCCAGGCCTGGGTCTGCAGGGGCGCCTTCCAATGACTTTCAGGTCACTAAATCCAGTTTTGTTTTTTTTTTGTTTTTGTTTTTACCTCTATCTCGACCTTTCAGCAGCTTGCAGACTTCGGAACATTCACTTCTTGACACAGCCTCTTTTCTTGGTTTTCAAGGTACAGCACTCTCGGTTTTCTTCCTCTGATCATTTTTTCAGCATCCTCTTCTAAACAGTTAAATTTCTAGCTCCTCAAGTCTATGGTGCAATACTTTACACTAAACTCCAGATATATCAACTCTTTGTTTGATATCTTTTTGGGGATTATATAAAGGAACTTCAAAAACATATTTAAAATTTGAGCTTTACCTCAACACAGTGTTTCTCTTCCAGAGGTCCTTATCCCAATAAATGGCATAGCTGTATGTGTGCCGTTGAGTAAGACAGAAACTTGGATGCATCCCCGGTAACTCCCTCTCACCACCCATATAAATCTGTTCTCAAGCCTTTTGATTTTACCTCCTAAATATCTCCCTGTTACTTCCTTTGTGTACCAGCTTTCCCAACTCCATTTAGGTCCACACTAATATCATCTCTCCACTTAGAGCGCTGCATAGATTCTCCTAATTGTTCTGCCTTTATCCATCTGCCGCTTGCTCCAATCTATTCTTCCCACAGTCCTCACAGTGACTTTTTTCTCAAAATACAAACCTAATCACTTTATCTACATATAATGTTCCAATGGCTTCCTTCAATCTTATGTTAAAATATTAACCAAAATAATAATAATAATAATAATAATAGTAATAATAATAATAATAATAATAATAATAATAATAATAATAGTGATAGTTTTTAACTGAACTGACCCCTCTTTACCTTTGTGGTCTCTCTCTGTCCCAGTCTCATCTGCTTTCTGTCCATTCTTTACATTCTCCACACTTGCCCACATTTGTCCATGTGTTGATGAGTTCTTCCTAATAGATCTCTTTTATCTTTTCTTCAATCAGTGAGGTCATCTCTTCCATCATCTCTCACTTCGACTTTTACTCCTCCTGTTATAGATGCTCACAGTACTAAACCTTGATTGAAGTGAGCAACATTATCATGTTGCATTAGTCTATGTAATTATTTAATTCATCTGGTTGTTCAGTTAGACTGTAAACTCCACGAGGCCGGTATTTATGTGCCCACCACTGTATCTCCAGTCCCTGGAGCAAACTGTAAACTCAGTAAGTATTTGTTACTGAACATGGTATTTGCTAAATGAGATAAAAGTTGCTTAAAAAATCAGCAGGACATATGAAAGATCAGTCAATATATGAAAAATATACACAAGTTAGAAGAAAGACAAAAAAAGATTACATGAGAAGATGTTAAGGAAGACAGAGACGGGGAGCACAAGAGGAAGGAATGGAGGAACCACGGGAGGGGAACACAATGCCTGGCACACTGTATTAAGTCAGTGCCTTTTTGAAGACTAAATGAGTGCTAGCTTTGGAGACTAGAAATAATACATTTTTATTTGAAGATTAGAGAATAACTATAAAGCCAATTTCTAGTTTGAACTTTAACAAATTCCCTTCGTAAGATTGTTGCCTTAGAAGTGAAAAGTCCTTTGCTGACTGGACTGCAAAGCCATCCTCTGCTGCAAGTCAAAACTGCTGTCCTTGTGTAGCTACTTGCACTGTAAACTGCGAACATCTTACTGAATGTTCCAAAAGGAACACTGTAAATTAACTTTCCTGTCTTGGGCTCTTAGCAACATGCTTCACTTTCCTGAACGAGGCATTTCTTTTTATTTAGCTTATTCCAGATTCTCCCCATTCTTACTCTCTTAACTTCTATTGTATCAAACCAGTTGACAGTTCTGACTCCCCAACTTGATTATCAGCGAGTCCCATTCTCCCATTTGTAGACTGTCACCATCCTCCTATGTCTACCCATCACATTTCCTTGTTATTCTTCCTCTCAAGCATTAGCAAACCCAGTAGCTACTCTGTACCTTGATTATAGTACAATGTCTTTAGCCCCATGCAGACTGGATATGACCCTTATTCTAAAATGACTCTGGGGAAGGAAAATTTTATTTCCTTCAAGTGCACACTCTCTTGGTTGGCCTTAAGGCAAATTAATAGCGCTAGGTCGGGATACACACGCTGCCCTTCTTGACACTAAATGACTTATAAGAACAGCACATACCCTCTGGCTATTTCCTAGGCAGCATTCTTTAGGGTTAAGTCACATTAAAACTTCAGTTTCTCCCGTATTAACATAAATTGAAAAAAGTATGATGAAAGTAGTTAGAAATCATCTTTTCCTTCATGTCGATACTTGTTTCTGAAATGTTTTTCTTGGAATAATCTAGCATAGAGGTCTCTGGAAATAAAGTGCTTTAACACAGAAAATATCCACAGATTTTCATACAACTAGCCAGTTGCCAAGGACAATGAGGACAGTGGAAAGGTCTCACCCCAACAACAATCCTTAACATATAAACTTCAACCTGAAATACCACTGAAATCCTTTAGTGCACGTAAGAGAGAGACATTCATATTATAAAGCTTCCTGTCCTAATGAGATTCCCATAACTGCAGAATTGAGATTTCACCACTGTTTATCAGATCACAATGAATTTTTAGCTTTCTGGTAATATATGGTTTTTATTTCCTCCCAAAATAATTAGTTCACAATGTTAGCAATTTTAAAAATCCATTATGTGTAGACTACCATACCTCTTGGTTTGCCCAGGACAGTACCAGTTTGAGATTCTTATTTCTGTATAATTATTAACGGTGCCTTCTATTCTCAAAAGGTTGCATGATAAATTGTATGGTCACCTAATTAGAAGGCTTTGGTGACTAGCCTTAAATGTTCCAAAGCAACTTGCAGGAATAGTGCTCCACAAACCATATGTTTTAAAGTGTAATATTTACCTATCTGAAGGTAGACAATGTGTTTGTCTATTCAAAGAACACTTTTAAAAGGAGGGGGGGGACCTCTCAGCCGAGGCCCTGGGTATGAATATTTAGAGTCCATGATTAGATTCCTTTGAAAACGTCACATTAGTTATTGCCATTGCACTGTGCAAATTGCATTCATCTCCCTAGTGGTCATGTTACAAGAGGAACAATAGTTTATCATCCACTTCACAAATAGATGTGGTACCTAGCTAACAGTTTCCTAGGGAATCTTCTTACATACTTGGTGTGGAAAGACTGACACATGTCAAATCTTGTCACTTCTCTTGTGTTTGAGGACAAAGTGTAGCCAACTAAATCTTTGTTTTTTTCTGGAGACAAATGAATATTACATCGGTGGATTAATGGAAAGACATTTAGCTTCCAGTTTGCAAGACAAAAGTATATCTGTAGCAAATCCTACCACAATGGCATTTAAACCATATGTTAATGGCTTGCAACATCTGTACTACTGTAACTAGTTCTAAAAACCCTGCTGGTTTTAAGCACTGATGGGAAACAGCATGTAAGCTCCAGGGAAAACTGCTCTTTGACAAATATCACCTCCCCCTCTCACCAGTTCACTCTCTCCCCATTTCAGGATACTCATATTGTTCTCAAAGGATTGCTAGAAAGGAAATTCTACCTCTCCTCACTGTTTGCCAACCTACCAAGAATGTAAGTTGTATAAGCTACCCTCTAAATCTAAGGGAAAAGTTCTAACGTAAGAAAGAAGAGTAAAGTCTAGGATAATCCCAAGAATAAGAAAAAATACTTGATCATCTTTGGTGATTGAGTCATCACTGCATAATGTGTTATGACTTCAAAGTAACTTCTTCTCCAATAGGAAATGAATTACACCTAAATGGGTGGGTATAGGCAGAGAAATCACTTTTAAATGAGCATAGAGAATTGCAAAAGTTATGAAGAGTATATACTACATTTATTGATTTTATATAAAAGAAAAGAATGATTTACTAAGAAAACTGAACTTGAATTCTTAACTGAATGGTCAACATAAAGAGATTAGAAGATGACATGAGTTTATACAGATATAATCTAGACAGTAGGGCAACCTAAAAGAAAATGCAAAAAAAAAAAAAAAAAACCAAGATAGGCTATGAGACCACAAAAGAGTCACTGGAATACTTCAAAATTTTTTTGGTGTCAGGCCAACTCAAATTATTTTCCAGGGACTTTAAAGAATCTGTGAATAAAATGCTTATAGAGTGGAGACACGCCAGAGGACTGGAAGCATTCATATGTGCTCTGGTTTTTCAATGGCAGCAAAGGATCAGTTCTGGAAATTTCAAAAAACTGCTTGATTCAAACTCCTGGCAGATTTTTACATTGAGCTATTTCACATGTACAGAATTAGAAAAACAAAAATATCAATGTCAAGGATGGCCTAAAGTCCTCTCTTTTATGAGTTCAAAACTAACTTGAAGCTCTACAAAATAAAATTAGGTTCCTGAGCAACTTTATGCTTTTATTTATAAGGTGCCTCTTCAGTCCACACAGGGTTCAAATTGCATTTTGCTTCCCACACTTGCCTTATCTTCCTGTGATATGGAGTTACTTCAAGGGGGTATGATGGGAAAGAGAAGAGATGCCATAATATGCCAAGCCCGGAACTATTCCATCTTGTATATATGGTTTCCAACTTGTCTACCCCACTGGATGCATCTCTCACTAAAGAAGTGGAAGACATTTTTACATTACTAGATACCCCCCCAAAAAAAAAATGAGTATAATTTTCTCAGAGACAAATCACCGCCTGGCTTTTAGCCAACCAATAAATCCCTGAGACACTCTCTCCTTATTACCCAAGACCAGGTGTGTGCTTATAAGGAATCCCTCTGGGTCAAACTTTTTCCATTCTCCTTTTTGTACCAGAAGTTTTGAAGCAAACATTGATAGGTTCCTTATTTGCCTCATCTGTAAATTTCTGCTTCTGCTTTGTGGACCATGCTCTGGAAGACTTTGGAAATTTTATTTCCTGTGACTGTCTGGAACTAGAATTTCCAAAGACGTTTTCTAATGTCCATTTTTCTTATGTTGCCCAGTTATATAGATGTTCCCTATTTTTGAAGTAAGTAAAACCCAGATTCAAATTTTAGGGGTTTGGGGGTTTTTTTTCCACTTTTCATGCTCTCTCTTCTTTTTTTTTTTTTTTTTTGTGCATGAAGAAAAAACTTTCCCCCAAACTGTCTTTCATTCAGCAAATAGATACTATAAAACTAGAAATCAATCACAAGAAAAACACAAAACCCACAAAAAAGTGGAGATTAAACAACACACTGTATAGTGCAGGGAACTATATTCAATATCATGTAGTAACTTATGGTGAAAAAGAATATGAAGACAAATATATGTATGTTCATGTGTGACTGAAGCATTATGCTGTACACCAGAAACTAACATAACATTATAAACTGAATATAATTGTGTGTGTGTGTGTATATATATATATATATATATATATATATATATATATATATATATATAAAACATATAATTCTACAACAAAAAACAACAAACTTGAATAAAAAAATGGGCAGAGGATCTGAACAGACATTTTTTTCAAAGACATACAGATGGCAAACAGTCACATGGAAAGATTTTCAACATCACTGTCAGGAAAATGAAGATCAAAACCATAATGAAATATCACTTTATACCCATTAGGATGGTTATTCTCAAAAAGATAGCAAATAAGTGTTGGCAAAGTTGCAGAGGAAAGGGAATGCTCATGCTCTATTAGTGGGACTGTAAGTTGGTATAGCCACTATGGAAAACAGAATGGGGTTCCCTCAAAAAATTGAGAATAAAACTATTATATGACCCAAATATTCCACTTTAGGGTATTTGTCTGAAGAACATGAAAACAGTAATTCAAAAAGGTATATGCACACCTATGTTCACTGCAGCATTATTTACAGTAGCCAAGATATGGAAACAACCTAGATGTCCATTTATGGATAAATCAAAAAGATATGGTACATACACATAAATGGAATATTATTCAGCCATGAAAAATGAATGATTTCCTGCCATTTACAACAATCTGGGTGGACTTAAAGGTATTATACTAAGTGGAATAAACAAGATGAAGAAAGACAAATACTATACAATTTCACTTATATGTGGACTCTAAGCAGAAAACAAAATAAGTCAAAACAAAACAAAAAACAAATAAACAAACAAAATAAACTTGTAGATACAGAGATCAGATTAGTGGTTACCAGAGGGGAAGGATGTTGAAAGAATGGGTGAAATGAGTGAAAGAAGTCAACTGATGATAACTAAACTAAACTTGTGGTGGTGATCACTTTATAGCATATATAGATGTTGAATTATAATGTTGTAGATCTGAAACTTACATTAAAATGTTCCAGACACTATGCTTTTGATATTATAGCTACATTTGACTTGCCCCAGATATTCAAAGGCCACTACCAGTGTGGAGGTGTAGAGAACTCTGAAGTGGAGATATTACCTCCAAGTGGATTTTATTCTCCAAGTCAATGCAGAGGTGCCAGTGGCTATGCCAAAAGTCAAAGCGATGATAGAAAATCTGTGAGCTTAAGGATGTCATGAAAAATATTCCATGATTATCTGGTATCTTCTAATGACAAAATTATGAGGAATAAGGATATATATGAAAGAAGGAGAAGTTCTCAGTAAGAAGGGGCTCAGAGGTAGATACAAATTGTACAGAATTGAGAGTGAGCGAGCAAGGTATCCAGCAGCAATAGGAAGAATAGAGAAGGAAGAAACTTTATAAAGGGTATATGGACAGCCATGTTTAAGGCTTTCATGGGTCCTACATCTTCTGTGGCCTGGCATTGATGCATTTCTAACCATTCTTGAATATTTATCATTTATTTTCATATATTTGTACCCCTACAACTGAAACTTTACAGAAGCAATACCTTCCAACAAGTACGGAACATTCAAAATGAACCATACAGAAGCTGTGTGCTTTACGTATTACTTATTCTAAATTTACAATATTAAGTAAATACTCTCTCATTTTTAAGAGTGAAAAACTGAGGGTCAGACTGACTAAAAATCATGTAGTGTTAAAACAGAAGAGTGTTTTAAGCAGTTTTGATACAAATATACATTTAAATTATAAATTTACAGTCATTTGTTTGATGAAATATTGGTTTATTTTATATTTAACTATATTCTTTATTTTCTCCCTTTATATTTCGCTTATCAAAATGCAAGAATCATATTTGTTCTTCTCTAAACATATATTGAAAATATAAATCTACTTAATCTTTTAGAGTCTACAAAGTTTATGGAAAAAGAATAAAACTGAATATAAATTTTACTTACTTTTCTAGCTTGTTATCATCTAATAGGAAGTTGAACTGCTGGCAAACAGACATGGATAAATTTTTATATTAAATATACCCATTTATAACCTGTTCCTAGTATTTTGAACCTATCTTGTTGAACAAAGGATATAGTCAGGGGGAGGGGGCCAGATCCCAAAGGGAAAGAGTGGAATGAAATGGCCAGGGGGATTGGTGGGAAAGAAGTTACTGATTTCATTACAACAGTTCCCTAAAATGTGAAGTTTCTCTTTTTTGAAACTCCCTCCTGATGAAGAAACAATTATCCTGTGCTGTTGGACGTGGCATCTGACACTTGCCTGCAAAAACTTTAAGAGCCATGAGTTAATCCACTATTCTATTTGCCCATGTCTAAAAAGGATGCTCCATTACTTTGGGCTCTGGAGTGAAGAGCTAAACTGACCCATATGAACAAGCAGCATGAATGAGAAACAAATGGTGGTTGTTGAGCCGCTGGGATTTAGGGGGTCATTTATTGCCATAGCCTTATTAATCTAAGCTGATTATACAGAAAATTATACCCAAAAAGTGAAATGCTGCTCTACAAAAGAAAAATACAAAATTGGCTTTGGAGTGTCACATAGTGAGTGGTGAGGAAATTATGAATGAAGGCTGGAAAGATGGTGACATATGTTTGCAGTGGTGAAACAATTGGTAAAATTATCATCTGCTAGATCCTAGAAAGCAGATAATATGCCTAATGTACATTTTGGCTTTGGTTGTAGAAGTGGGAAAACAGGATATTAATAGCTTGAGTTGGTAGCATTTGACAAGACAAAATGAAATGAGTTCAGGAAAGACTTGAACAGATTGCAAATACATTTGGAAGACAATTGAGAAAGTCCTAAAATTCTAGGAAGTGTAGGACAGAAGATGTTACTGGTTGTCATTTCCAACAAGTAAAAGATATAAACTAAGAAGTCCTTTGAAAAACAATGGTTGATTAAAACTCAGTCTCTATGGAAATATGCAGCAAATCAAGGCATACTTGTAACTCCTTTTTACAGAAGAAGGAAAGAGGGACAGAAAAGGAAAGAAAGAAAAGAATTCATGGGAATCTAGGCACCCAGTGAATCCTTTTAACTGGTTAAAATGACTCGATAAACTGAAAGTATAGATATTGTAAGAAAATCGATAGACTCAAATCACCACAAAATACATTGAGAAAGATTAATTTTATTAAAAATGTAGATTTTAGCTATTTACATGCAGAGCTGATTGTAATCAAAGAGATGGGGGGGGGGGAACTGGCTCAAGTTCTTGAGAGAGAACTGCATAGTCAAAATCTGCATCAGACTAGAAGACCTAGTACCTCATTCACTCACAAAACAACTTCTGCATTTCCAACCTGTAATGGCTGGAAGCAGGCTGAGAAATCTGTTCAGCCCCCAAGAAAGACATATTTTCTAATTGCCCTTCAGACTTAACCACAATGGCAAACTGAAAACTAAGGAACTTTCCAGTGAGCAGAACCCAAGCTCAGCCTCTGCTGGCCCCTGTCTAAGACGATTACCCGCTCAACCACTTCATTCCAGTATAGGAAAGCCTTTCCGAGACCACCAGATTTGGTCTGGGCTTTCCTTTATTGTTCTCACAAGACTCTGCATGGCTGTGTATATTTTTTAACCTCATTTTATAAGCACTAGTTTATATTTGTGATTATTTCATTTATTTGTGTCTTACTAACAAAATTATAATCTCTATGAAGTGAAGAACATTACAGATCTTCCTCATCTCACGATGGGTTCTGTCCTGATAAGAGGAGGAAGATAAAGAGATACATTTGAAACCTGTGTTCAGTGAAACTTTAAATGTTGATGGAAATAAATCAGTACTCTTGGAAAAAAAAAAAAAAAGGAGGGGACCATCGTAAATTGAAAACATTTTAAGTCAAAAATGCATTTAATATACCTAAACTTCTGAACACCAGAGCTTAGCCAGCCTACCTTAAATACACTCAAACATTTAAATTAGCCTACAGTTGGGCAAAATCATCTAACACAAAGCCTAACAAAGTGTTCTATTTTGTTGTACTTCATTACACTTATAACAAAGTGTTGACTATGTCATGTAATTTACTGAATGCTGTGCTGAACATGAAAAACAGAATTGCTGTCTGGGTGCAGAATGGTTGTAAATGTATCAGTTTTTGCCCCTCCTGATCAGGGGCTGACTGGGAGCTGTGGTTTGCAGCCACTGCCCAGCATCACGAGAGAGGGTCATACCACATACAGATACGGGTAAAGATCAAATTTCAAAATGTGAAGTACAATTTCTACTGAAAGTGTATTCCTGTAGCGCCACTGTAAAGTAGAAAAGTGAGAAGTCAAACCATGGTAAATCAAGGACCATCTGTATTTTGGCTCCCCGTCATAGTTTCAGAACTTGGTCCCATGCCCAGTGTGTGATAAGTAACTGACAAATGTTTGTTAAATGAATGTGTTTTCTCCCTTTGTTCTGATAAACTGAGAGTGTGTTGAAGACAGAGTTCCCAGTGTCCCTCTGCCCTGTAGGAGCAGGTTGACAAGTAATGTGAATAGTAATTCCTCAGCCTCTCTGTCTTATCTTCCTATCCTTTAATCTGGTTTGGAACTGAATACTATGAGACCCTTCCTAGAGTGTGACCACAAGTCCTGACTTGCCTGGGATGAATTTGGTTTGCACCATGTGTCCAAGCAGAATTATTCATAATGCCCCCTTTCCCTCTGAAAAGTGCCCGGGTTTAGATGATAAATTATATAGTGCTCCTACTCTGTGGTTGACACTACCATGCTTGAACCTTTCCACACCCAGTATAAAATGTTGGGGCTCCTCAAGTTCCAAATAAAGTAATAAAATTTACCCCCTTTTAGGATTAGAGTATCCTGTAGAGGCAGAAGCCCAATTACAGATTTTTTTCTCTGAGTTATTATGGTTATTTAACCTGGTCTATTAAAAAATAAAACCTGTTGGACACAACTTCCTCAACTGAACAAAGAAGCAAAGGAGGTCAATATCTGTAATAAACTGCAACTAGTGCCAAATTGCTCTCCACTTTTAGGACCTGAAGACTCTGAAAAAGTTCCATACAAGACAAAAAGATATATGGGAATTTCTCTGCCTTGGAGAGACTCCTACGCTGAGTTCAATTGAGATGTCTCCATATTAGAGGTCTTTATTGCTACAGCAAATGAAAATGCAATCTGAGGGGAGTGAAAAACTTGGAAAATCCCACACTGTTAGTAAATTAGGTCTTTTTAAAAAGGAACATCCTGGCAAGCTCAGATAAATCAATGTGACTCTAAGAAGCGACACTGAAAGGTAAGTGTGCTTTCAGGCTTAAATCTTTGTTCTCTTGCTTTCTTAGCTTTTTGACTCATGTAGTGAAGTAAATTTCTCTTGATTTTTTTGCCTTCATGATCTCCAAGTTACTGAGCCTGACCGACTCAAAGCACCAGTGTTTTAATTACAAAGCCACATAGTTGCTGCACAGAATGGTAACATCACATTACTGAACGAACGGGCCCCGTGATGTGTGGTTGGAATCCTATATTCCCTTCACTTCACAAAGATGAGAGACTGGCCAGATGCCCTAACAGCAGGGCTTCTTTTTGATAAAAGGTAATTAAACCTTACAGACGAATGTAGTGATTTGAATTCTTATAGTTCTTATAGAACCAAGCCTGTTAACATAGTCAACAAAAAACAAAAAACCAACCAACCAACAAACAAAAAACCACCAGCACAATGAAAGACACAAAAACTGAATCACTCTGAAGTGATTTTTAAATATTTCTCTTCCTTGTCATTATCTCTTCAAAGTAAATAATTAGTTGCCCTACTCTTTTCCTTTGATCCAAATGAAATAATAGCTCAGGATAAGAAAAAGTAACTTACCTGCTAACTTATGTTAGAAAAACAGGCTCTGGGGTGTCCAAGTGCTCAGAACTATTAGGTTGACTAGCTTTCCCAGTTTGCCCCAGGACTGTCCCAGTTTTCACACTGAAAGTGCTGTGTCCTGGGAAACACCCTCAGTTCCAAGCAAGATGGGATGGTTGGTCCTCCTGCTACTTGTTTTCAAGGAGATAGTCGATTCAATTTTACAAATTCAGTATTATCACACCTCTCTACATTTGAGTGTGTAGTACATACACATGCTGTATGTAAGTCTACTTCATACACACAGGCTCACCTGTATTAAGTGCATGCACTTCTGTTGGATGCTTGCTCTCTGTTCACTTGTTTTGTCTTGCATAATTTTAGTTAGTCCATTTTTTTTTTTACTTTCTAATTGAAAGAAACTATTTTTTGAGGATATTTAGATGTATTCATCAATACAAGAGGAGTGGATTGATACTGTAGACCAGTATTTTGTGTAGTTCTTTCCACAAGATTTCCCTTTTCAGGGAAGATGACCCCAGACAGACAATGGAGTAGGAACACCATGAGGTGAAAGTGACAGCTGCCTTTCTGCAGTGACACAAGGTTGCATGAAGATAAGAGAAGAAGATATGGACACATTTCCTGTGAAATTTGAGTAAGGTTGCATTTTACAAATCTAGGGAAATATCCTGGAGGAAGCATGATTTTTAGTACCCGTGCTGCCATCGACTTTAAAATGCCTGGTGGAAGCTAGAGTATCAAGTGAGAGTTATAATTGAAGTGAATTTTTGTTAAGACTTACATAAACAGAAATAATAACCATTAAGGAAGCTTTCCCCTTGGATTCACAAAGATAGCACAACTAAATTTGGGAATACATAGACAGTAGAGGTAAACCTAAAAATTCTTAGAAAAACTATGGTTTTTATGTTTTTATGATAACATATGAAAGCAGAAATTCCAAGTCAAATTTTATGGCAAAAACATCCTATACAGAGAGTTATGAATTTTTGGCACAAAAACTCAAAAAAAAGATAGACAAAGTGCACAAAACGGATACCTAATCATGTATAACAATGCACAGAGGGGTTCTTTAACTCAGAACTTTGTGAACAATGTAAGTGATCTAATCTCGTCATTTAAAACACAAAATGGCACAACCACTCAAAACCTATGGGACACAGCAAAGGCAGTGCTAAGAGGGAAGTTTATAGCGATACAGGCCTTCCTCAAAAAAGAAGAACAATCTCAAATAAACAATTTAACCCACCACCTGAATGAATTAGAAAAAGAAGAACAAAAAGCAGCAGAAGGAAGGAAATAATAAAGATCAGAGAGGAATTAAATACAATAGAGATTAACAAGACCATAGAAAAAATCAACCAAACCAAAAGCTGGTTTTTGAAAAAAGTAAATAAAATCGACAAACCTCCGGCCAAACCCACAAAGAAGAAAAAAGAGAGAGCACAAATTAGCAAAATAAGAAAGGAAAATGGAGAAATTACAACAAACAAAATAGAAATACAGAATATCATACAAGAATATTATGAAAAACTATATGGAACCAAACTGGATAACCTAGAGGAGATGGACAAGTTTCTGGAAACATACTGTCCACCAAGACTGAATCAAGAAGAATCTGAACACTTGAACAATCCGATCACTAGAAAGGAAATAGAAATAGCAATTAAAAACCTCCCTACAAATAAAAGTCCAGGACCAGACGGCTTCACCGGGGAATTCTACCAAACATACAAAGAAGAACTCATACCAGTCCTTCTCAAACTCTTCCAGACGATTGAGAAGGAGGGAATACTCCCAAAATCATTCTATGAAGCCACCATCACCCTGATACTAAAACCAGGCAAAGACACTACAAAAAAAGAGAATTATAGGCCAATATCACTGATGAACATAGACGCCAAAATCCTCACCAAAATTTTAGCAAATAGAATCCAACAACACATAAAAAAGATTATACATCATGAACAAGTGGGGTTCATCCCAGGGACACAACGCTGGTTCAACATACGCAAATCAATCACTGTAATACATCACATCAACAAGAGAAAGGACAAAAACCACATGATCATCTCAATCGATGCAGAAAAAGCATTTGATAAAATTCAACACCCATTTATGATAAAAACTCTCGCCAAAGTGGGTATAGAGGGAACATATCTCAACATAATAAAAGCTATATATGACAAACCTACAACCAGCATAGTACTCAACAGTGAAAAACTCAAAAGCTTCCCACTAAAATCTGGGACAAGACAAGGATGCCCACTATCACCACTCCTATTCAACATAGTCCTGGAAGTCCTAGCCACAGCAATCAGGCAAGAGAAAGAAATAAAAGGGATCCAAATTGGAAAAGAAGAGGTAAAAGTGTCACTATATGCTGACAACATGTTACTATATATAGAAAACCCTAAAAGGTCCACACAAAAGCTACTAGAGCTGATTGAAGAATTCAGCAAGGTAGCAGGTTACAAAATTAACGTTCAAAAATCAGTTGCATTTCTTTACACTAACGATAAATCAACAGAAGAAGAAAGTAAAGAAACAATCCCCTTTAAAATAGCACCCAAAGTAATAAAATATCTGGGAATAAATCTAACCAAGGAGGTGAAAGAATTATACACAGAAAACTATAAACCATTGATGAAGGAAATTAAAGAAGACTTTAAAAAATGGAAAGATATTCCATGCTCTTGGATTGGAAGAATCAATATTGTTAAAATGGTCACACTGCCCAAGGCAATCTACAGATTTAATGCAATCCCTATCCAATTACCCAGGACATATTTCACAGAACTAGAACAAATCATAATAAAATTCATATGGAACCATCAAAGACCTAGAATTGCCAAAGCATTACTGAAGAGAAAGAAAGAGGCTAGAGGAATAACTCTCCCAGACTTCAGACAATACTATAGAGCTACAGTCATCAAGACAGCATGGTATTGGTACCAAAACAGACATATAGACCAATGGAACAGAATAGAGAGCCCAGAAATGAACCCACAAACTTTTGGTCAACTCATCTTCGACAAAGGAGGCAAGAACATACAATGGAATAAAGACAGTCTCTTCAGCAAATGGTGTTGGGAAAATTGGACAGCAGCGTGTAAAACAATGAAGCTAGAACACTCCCTTACACCATACACAAAAATAAACTCAAAATGGATCAAAGACTTAAACATAAGACAAGATACAATAAACCTCCTAGAGGAAAACATAGGCAAAACATTATCTGACATACATTTCAAAAATTTTCTCCTAGAAGAAATAAAAGCAAGAATAAACAAATGGGACCTAATGAAACTTACAAGCTTCTGCACAGCAAAGGAAACTATAAGTAAAACAAGAAGACAACCTACGGAATGGGAGAAAATTTTTGCAAATGAAACCGACAGAGGCTTGATTTCCAGAATATATAAGCAGCTCATACGACTCAATAAGAAAAAAATGAACAACCCAATCCAAAAATGGGCAGAAGACCTAAACAAGCCATTCTCCAAGGAAGACATACAAATGATCAAAAGGCACATGAAAAAATGCTCAATATCACTAATTATCAGAGAAATGCAAATCAAAACTACAATGAGGTATCACCTCACACCAGTCAGAATGGCCGTCATTCAAAAATCCACAAATGACAAATGCTGGAGAGGCTGTGGAGAAAGGGGAACCCTCCTACACTGCTGGTGGGAATGCAGTTTGGTGCAGCCACTGTGGAAAACAGTGTGGAGATTCCTCAAAATCAAGGAATAGACTTACCATATGACCCAGGAATCCCACTCCTGGGCTTGTATCCAGAAGGAAATCTACTTCAGGATGACACCTGCACCCCAATGTTCATAGCAGCACTATTTACAATAGCCAAAACATGGAAACAGCCTAAATGTCCATCAACAGGTGACTGGATAAAGAAGAGGTGGTATATTTATACAATGGAATACTACTCAGCCATAAAAACCAGCAACATAATGCCATTTGCAGCAACATGGATGCTCCTGGAGAATGTCATTCTAAGTGAAGTAAGCCAGAAAGAGAAAGAAAAATACCATATGAGATCACTCATATGTAGAATCTAAGAAACAAAACCAAAAACAAACAAACAAACAAAAACAAAGCATAAATACAGGACAGAAATAGACTCATAGACAGAGAATACAGACTTGTGGTTGCCAGGGGGGTGGAGGGTGGGAAGGGATAGACTGGGATTTCAAAATTGTAGAATAGATAAACAAGATCACACTGTATATAGCACAGGGAAATATACACAAAATGTTATGATAACTCACAGAGAAAAAAATGTGACAATGAGTGTGTATATGTCCATGAATGACTGAAAAATTGTGCTGAACACTGGAATTTGACACAACATTGTAAAATGATTATAAATCAATAAAAAATGTTAAAAAAAAGTTTATAAACCTACTTTCAGTCATACTTAAAATATGTTTAAATTATGTATACAATACTGTTCTCCCAAACATTCAAATAAAATGTTATACTGTTAAAAAAATAAATAAATAAAACACAAAATGAAATCAGAAACATATATATTGTAATACAATTCACTTAAGCATAAATACGCCTAACAAAATTTAACTTAAATAATTAAGTCCTAGTATCAGTATCTGTTTCCTAGTCACTCACTAAAGAACTAGAGTGAGCCACTACTGCTTGGAATATTCTTTCCATTCTTGTTCTGTGAGTGCTCCTCTGTTTCTTCCAAGCTCTGCTGTCTTCACTCTGTCTCACACTGCTTTCATCTCTGCTGGTTTGTGCTTTTCTCTTTATGAGGCACATTGGCTTCCTGCCTGTCTGTCTCCCCTCAATGTCTCCTATTCTACAGTTCCGATCAGACTACAGGGAAGGGATCTATGTTTTATACTATTTTGAGAAGCAACTAACTTCCGGGTTGGCATCCAAATTGAAAACTGATTTTCCCCATTGGCCAAAATCATGGAAACCATTGCAAGTTTGATGGAACTTGTGTGATAACATTAAACAGACTTTTGGCTGCAACAATTCTGGATCGAAGTCTTTTTAATGATTTCCCACTTAGCATCATTTGTGACACATACACAGTGCTAGCCCCTAAGTGTATGTTGTTTAAAACCTCCATGGATACATATTCATGCTTTGTGTCTTCTTTTTAAACCAGTTTTTGTGGTATATATCGAGTGGTTATTCAAATTTTTAAATTTTGTAACTTTCAATTGCTTTCTTTAAAAAGTAGCTTTGCCCTTTTCTGTCTCATAGAAGAGATGACTTTTTACACAATAAAAGTTTATGTTTTTTACTTGTTAAGCTTACACAACATTTGAATTTCTTTTTTTTTTTTTATCTTCACTTGGCTTTTTCAAAATAAAACTCCTCACCAGACACATATTTCCTCATTATCAATATAAATTAATTATCTGGTCATTTTAGAGTTTATGGGTATTTAAATTTTTATTTTATTAAAACTGATTTTAATAAAAACTGAGAAAAAAACTAATTTTAAATAAAGATTACACCTAGCTATTTTTTGCTATTGTTCTATGACCTGCTGTTTTTTCAGGATGAATATTTGTACCATACTAGAATATTTTGAGTTGGGTTTTAAACTCTATTTTGGTAAGCAGAGTAACTTCCTGATTGTAGTTAAAAATGGAAAATGGGAAACACATAAAAGAAAACAATTTGAATAGTGAGATTTGGTTTCAGGCATAAAAGCTGTAAAATAAATTCAATACTCTATATAGCTAAAGATCATTTAAATAAAAATGAGAAACAAAGAAGCAACAAAAAAGCTATTTACTTAATTCTATACATGTCATTATCATTAAAAGGGTATATCAAGGCCAGGGAACAGATTGAGTCAGTTTTCTGTGTAGTTTGGGAAGATTTTACCAAATCTAGGAAATCTTTTAAAACACACAAGCAAACAAAAACGTATTGTAAATGCCCCACACACCAAACAGAGAACACGCACTAAGCTGTGTCAACAAATGATCTGTATGTCCTGCCCACATAGAGACCAACACGTCCGGATTTGTATACCTCAGGGTACACTGGTGCCTTCTTAAAAAAAGGTAAGAAGAGGGCAAAAGTGTGTCCTACATTAAATTACTATATTGAAATCTTTTGACTTCCTTTGCTTATGCCTGAAGATATTTAACACTCTACCACAAAATAGTCGATGGGACGTAGAGCTGGTCTACAAAATGATGTCGCTCACTTTCCAGTCTTAAGGTGAGTTACAAGAACAGGTAATACATCAAGTTGTATTTGTAGCTATGGAGAAAAAGACCTTGCAGGGCTCTATTTTTTTTTATTATGGTAAAAAATATAATAACATGAAATCTATCTTCAGCAAGTTTCCAGTGTACAGTCTAGTAATGTTAACTATAAGCATAGTGTTATAGTAGCAGATCTCTAGAACTTTATCATCTTGCATAACTGAAACTTTGTACATGTTGACCGGCATCTAATTTTAACCACTAAGACTTCAGAAGGCCTTTAAAATCTTGCTACTCAAAATATATTCCTCAGACCAGTAGTTCCAGCATCACCTGGGAGCTTATAAAAATACAGGGTCATCTCAGCCCCACCCTCAGACCCACTGAGTCAGAATCACCAGGCATGTTAGCAGCATCCCCATTTGAAGATATATTAAAGTTCGAAAACCATGGCATTAAAACACGGCTTTGCTCAATGTCTCTAAGGCAAAAACTTTAAGAGAGAGTAAACATATTCTGTCTGCTGTAGAGTATTGTGAATTAAATTTGTGAAAACAATACTTAATTTTGTAAATTTGTGGTTGGGCGTTACTGTTCTCCTCAATGCATCATTCTGAAGCTTATACCAATCATTATCTCTAAAAGAGGAAGGTTTTTGCTTTCAAAACACCTCTCAACTGTTGCCTCCTAAAGAGCCTGTATATCTGTGGAGATAATGCTGTTTCTGTGGCTTTACCTGCAGAGGCTGCCGGTGTCCAAAATGTATCAGCACTGTTGAGCGTGGCCGTGCAGTTCTGCTTCTTTATTTTCACGATTTATGTTGCGTTTTGCTCCACTGATGTAGATGTCCTATGTCCTGTAATACGAAGCAATCCAGGTGCAATTCGAAAACATCATTCACAACAAATAACTAACTGCCGTGGTCCGATTTGAGAAAAATACCATACATGTGTTCTTTTATTCCACCAAAGAGCTACAAGATAGGAAACACCCCTGAAAGTCATTTTCTTCAGAATCATTTATACACAGATTTAGGGAGCTTTTTGGCAGAGATAACTAGTTGGAATATGAATGTCAGGCCATTCTCTGAAGCAAGCGAGTGGAAAGAGTGACAAGCAAACACACTGGCCTTGTAACTGCATCAAGCTTACCTGGTTTCTCGGTTCTCTGGTACTTGGGTTGAGGAGCTTAGGGCAAAATGTAACAAGCCTGGATGTTAAATCTGAAAAAAAAATTAGATTGGACTTTTTTCCCGCATTTTTTTAAATTCTTTCCTAAATCTATTTTTAATAATCTATCTCCTAAATGCTGCTGGGCAATAAAATGAGGAAGTTCAGAGAACTGATGACACATTATTAGGCTATGAAGTTCACCACAATTATGCTGTGTTCCTAGGCATTTTGCTAATCTTTTTCATTAAAAAATAAAAGAGTCCCTATAATTACTACTTAGAGAGGCCTTCTTCGGATTTTAGCCACATTTTTTTAAACTGAAAGTTGAACATAGAAACAAGTGATGGGGTTGCTTCTGCCTCTGTTTAATGAGAGCAAGGGGAACCAGGCAAGTTAGTGGTTTTGAGGACTGAGAAGGGTGGAAAGGTTCCAGGTCAAGGATAACCCATCAGCCTTGTGAGAATGTAACCATGTACTGCTCACATTTTCTCGTTACCTGGGTTGGTTGAGGCCATAGCAAGCCCAGACCTCTGTTCTAATCCGGTTAGGCAGCTATCTTGCTGGAAGCTTTGTCCCCAGGAACGTCACACTTCTAGTAATAGGAGATGACTTCTAGCCTGTGTTGAGAAAGTCAGGAACAGGCAATAATTGCATCTGCCTAGGACAAGTTTCTTCTGATGTTCAAATAAGCAGAACATGTAAAATATAAGTGTCCAGGTGATCACAGTAATTTAATAAGCAAAATTTAAGTTGCAAAGTTCAAAACAGATTTGCATCCTTGATTTGAAATCGCTAGAATTGTATTAATACAGTTTAAGCTATTAGCATTTAGATGTTGTATCTGCCCTAAATTGCTAACGTGTTCATGTTATAAGTAAAAATGATGTAACTCCATGTCAAAGACTCCTATGAAAAATGTTCTTGAGTTAGAGCAGTGACCTCGCCCTCTCCCATTTTGGATGCAACTTCTTCCACGGTGAGAATCATGTGTGAACTTTCATCCCTTCCAATGTTATAAAGGCTACATGCATGTAATATCCACAGTCAGGGCTTTCTTGTGTTTTTCATAAAAGAATTAAACTTTGCCGGAAAGTGAAAAGAAAAGTTGTTCTTAAAAAAAAAAAAAAACACACATCACAGTATAAGTAAAACCTGTGGGGATTCAATAGTACTTGAAAGACTACTTTTAAGTATTCTTGATCTGAGTGATCTAACAGGATTGTGAGAATTAATGAATAGTAGGTTGCAGACTAGGTCAAAACAGAACTTTTCTACCCTATTACCCCCAAAAGTTTTATTAGAGAGGCACATTCTTATCTCACTATTTGGGTTTGTTCAGTTAGATATTTGCATTTCAAATAGTCATTTAAATACCAGGTAGTTTTTGGAAATCTAATGAAACTGCAGAAATAATAGTATTGTGAGGCCACATATTTTAAACAAAGAAATGAAGCTATGTAGGACACACACAAAGATGCAGTATTTTGGATGAGAAAAGGAGGCTAGTCTTGGCTCTCTTCAATTAGGACCACTTCAACAGGAGTCAGCAGATTTCTCTGTGAAGGACCAGACTCAGATTGTATACATTTTTGGCTTTGCAGGCCATTTGGTTTCTGTCACAACTACTTAACATGACCACTGCAGTACAAAAGCAGCCATAGACAGTATGTAAATATCAGTGAATGAATGTACCTGTGTTCCAACTACACCTTTTAAATCTCTATTAATGCCTCTTTTTTTTAAATTGAAGTTGATTTTATTATAATTGATTTACAATAGTATATTAGTTTCAGGTGATTCAGTACAGCATAGTGATTCAGTATTTATACTCCATTAAAAGTTATTACAAACTAATGGCTGTAACCCCCTGTGCTATACAATAGGGCCTTGTTGATTATTGGTTTTATACATAGTCATTTGTATCTCTTAACCCCATACCCCTGACTTGCCCCTCCTCCTTTCTCTCTCCCCACTGGTAACCACTAGTTTGTTTACAAAAATAGGCAGTGGGGCCAGGCCCACTTGCCAGAGTTGGCCAAGCCCTGCTCTCACAAGGTTTAAATTACCTTTTGAAAAGCAAATTCCTGTTTAAGAGTATTTGTTAGTTGTGGTATTTGTATATGTGATAAACCAACCACCTGAGAAGTGGCTCTCAAGACTGCAGCTCTATCATGTGTGCATTTTGTGCTGAGTCAAGTGTTGCAATTACTCAGAATATATATTGAACAGGGGCTGCTAAATGGCTTAATATGGCGAAGATAAAACACCAGAGGATGTATTTCATGGGACAATTTTATTACTGCCTCAGGGAATAGACTAGATAAGTTGCAGTGTTTTTCCAATTTCCATTTTCTGTATTTTTATGATTTATTCAGGATGAATTAATGCAACAGTTGTTTTACTTTAGATTCCATGTATTGAAGTTGAACAAGCTATAGATACTAATCAGAATAAACTATTTTCTTCAAATGACAAAAAAAATTATTTTCACATTTTCTAAAAGCAGATGTATTACTAACACATATGTACAAAAATCAAACTCAAGGTGTTATAACCTACTGCAGATACCAACAGATTCCCTAAATTAGAAGATATACTTGGCCTCTCTAATTTAATTCAGAGTTTACCACAATGACTATATTTTTTATTCCCTAGGAGATTGTAAGAATAAAATATTGTAGCTTTTATTCAAAGATGAATGATCATGAAGGGTGAAAGGAAAACTGTATGAAATACTTGCAATAAAGAACTCAGTATCTATCCTGTAAGTATAGTAATAAAATTGTGCTTTGCATTTCAAATGGTAACTCTATGTTTCTTACTAGCCAGTTTTCAAATGTTGAAAAGGAAACATTCTACACTAAGTCTATAACATCTAACAAGCTAAAATGTAATTTTTAAGTTGACATCTCTAAATATTTAGTATGCATAAATTGTACAAATAAAAACTACAAGCCTGTGATTTACCAAGAGTAATTTATAAATTGATGAGATATTTGTCTACTTAGATTTACTTCCTTTGAAGATTTATAATTTAAAGCCATTAGCAAATTTATAAGAGAATGAAACTATTTGAAGCTCTTTGTTGAAAGATTCTAGTGCCTTTATAATAAGTTTAAGCAAGAAATTTTAAAAAGTTATTCTCCTATATATATGTTGAAGTTGAAGTTCGGTAATGTGCATAGATAATCTTTTAGAAAATATCTGAGTTCTGTACCTCTACAAATGTTCACAAGTGATCTAGCCTTTGGAATTCTATATTACAGTATAGTTTGGTCTGCTCTGAATATTACATGATGAGGACCCTGGACTTTGTTCCAATTCAAGTTGTGTCACTAATATTCTTAACATTCAAACTGCCCAAAAACCAAAACCATATTGACTCACTCAAGCTCATATTAGGGTTTAGCATTGTTCAGGCTTCTCGTGGATTTTCCGTGCTAAAACAAGATAATGATACCTCTTTTTTTTGATTCAGGGCAATCTCACAGACCTATCTCATATTTGCATTTATAAAAGTATCGTGGCCTGAGCTGATGTAGATAAGGAATAGATTTAGAAGGCGAATAGAAACAATATCTTGTTTCAGAAATCTTATGCAGAAATGTTTTTCCAGAAGGTGTTCCCAGATAGTCTCTATTTAGAGACAGTTTGACTACATTGCTCTATTTTTATTTATTAAACTTTCCCTCCAATTTCTGTCAACATCTAAGGGAAAACCAGCTTTGAATGGGCTAGCTACTTTCTATTTTTTTATTCTTAGACTTGTAATAGTGATAATTTTGTTACAGACCAGAAAGAAACTGACTAGATTATTTTGTATTTAAACCTAGTTGAAATGTGTTTATTTCAAATGTGTCTTCAGTATTGACATTAATCTTGAATAAAAAGAGTAGAATTATAACTTTTTACATTTTTCTTTTGATTTCTTTTTCCACAGAATATTTGCTTCTGAGTTTTCATGCATTAAGAAACCATCTGATGGGCAAATATGGTGAACATATGCAGAAAAATTGAGTGTGTCATTTGCCACTATGAAAAAAGTTTAGATTGCATTCTTTAAAATGAATTCCACAGTGTCAAAATGCACCATTTGTGATCAATGTCTATCACTAAGCAGAATTTTATGACTTTTGGATACCTCCAGAATTATCAATTATATGAGGAAAAATAAAGTGTAAAAATAAAGTAAAAAAATTATTACAATTTTACAGTTAATCATAATTCAATAATATCAAGAGCTCGAATCCAAATCCTATACTCATGTTTGACTCAGATACATTTCTAGATGCAAATCTGTTCTTTCAGCTGGCTGAATGGAGAAAGGAGCTGGATAAATTTTGACAATTTCTGTTGCTGTCTCAAAATACAGTGCTCTTATGAATTATCAATTCAATATGTGGTCATTTAGTATTTCCTCACATAATGCAGGTAGGTTTGCTTCATTTTTAGCATTTTATGATCTAATTTTCTTGACAGTGACCTCCAAGCAAATCACAATACACTTTTTTATTAAGTGAGTCTTAATAAAACTAATTATTCCTTAAGAAACCAATTATTCCCTATCATACGGGGCCAGACCATTAGTAAAATATCATGAGGAAAAAAAAAATGATATAAAGAATAGGAAAATAGGCGTTGGGCATATGTAGGCATGTATATTTAAATATAACAAAAATCTTTGCTTATCTAGACACTTAAATACTTAATTTCAATTTTAGTATGTTATAAATAATTCTAGCACTAGAGATATTTTATTGGACAAAATAAGAAAAATACTGATAATATTGTAATAATGGGGAAAACTATTATACATGGAGTCATCTGTTTCTATAAAAAAGTGAACTACTTCTACTTTTATCTAATAAACTTCAGCTAACAGTATTATTGAAGAAAGACACTAGCAGTCTAGTTTTAAATCATTCATTTACTTATATTTCTATTAATATTTCATGCTGATTTATAAGAGCTCTCTGGCAGCTTATTTTGGCTAAACTTAAGAAAACTCTCTTCCTAATTTAGAAGCATACTTTTATTTATTTTTTACTATAATTATTTCCACAGCATTGGCTGGTGTGGTTCTTGAAATGAACTGTCCAGACCAGATATATCACAATTATATTGAAGTCATCTCAGAATGAAAAATAATCATTAAAGATATCTGTAAAGAAAAAATTATATTACAAAGCTTGCATGTTCAGAGCATAAGATCAAAACAAATGTTTTATTTTCAATGGTTATTAAATTTGGGGTGTGTATAAAAACAATAAAATAATTTGTTTTATAATAGCAAAGAGCAGCTTTAACTACAACTTTTAAATTATTTGAGAATTTTCCCCTTTTTTCACATTTGTAAATTTTTCTTAAATTGAGCCAAATGTGAATATGATTTAGTCAGTGGGAAACAGAATAATAAAGATTAAAAGAAAGCTTAAGTTATATCATTGTTTCAGTGGTTACCAAGATGTCATAATTCTCCATCAGGTAGAGCACCTGGGCTCTCGGGTTTATTCCATATGTTCCATCAAATATGATTTCTTTTAGAAGCAAATGATTGCTTTAAATTTACTAAATAATAAAATAAATAGAATAATAATAATTATTATTATTATTTTAAACCTAGTTTGAGAAATATGATTTTCTCAAAATACAACATACAAATGATCAGGATTTTACAGTAGCATTGAAAATCATAAATCATGTATGAATGAATGATTAGAGAGAGAGAGATAATCCCAGTGACTGTTTAGTTGGGAACTACTTTCACAGTCAAGCTGGGCTGCTGCCGACCGGGTGAGAGAGAAGGCTTGAAGATGCCAGGAGTGTCAGGGCAGCACACTCCGAGGGGAAACTGGCAAGTGTTTGATTCACTCCTGTTGAAACTAAAAGTAGCATCTGGAAGTAACTCCAAAAGTAGGCTGTGATCTTGGTAGGGGGAAGGCATTAATTCAAACCAAGTTAGAGTTGAAGCAATTTAAATGGACAGACAGAATGCAGTTGCTCTGTTATTATACCACTTCCTAATGAAGATGACACTGTCTTAGGATGTAAACTCAGAGCACAGAGGCTGCATTGTTCTAATAGAGAGTTTCCAATATGTTTGTCATTTGTCACATGGAGCACATCTGCTACAGTCAAACTATGGCAAATTGATGCTTCCCACTTCGTTAGGGACCAGGGCATAGGGAGGTGATCTGTGTATTATCATGAATAGCAGCAGCATTGTATTTCATGGATTCCCATCACCAAACAAGGAAATGTTCTAAGAGTAACTCCTCTCTCTACCTAGTGCCCACACAGTTCAAAATATGAGATTACAAATCCTAACAGACATCAGTGGATTGGGTTACACTGCATGTTACTGCCATCTTTACAAGTCAAATATTAGCAATTTCATGTGGTTCAAATTTAAGATGAATCACATCTAATTCTAAGTGGGATCCTCTTTTCCAGAATCACTCCTCAGAGATTGTAGCTGAAAACAGGCAGCACGTGGAACAACAGAGTCCAAGAACCGAGAGTGACCAGGCTTTGCTGAGAGGCCAGGCCCGTCAAGGCACGAGCACTGCCCCACCGCTCACACGCTCAGGGCGGCGCAGGGCAGGACGGGGAGAAGAGGAGAGAGCAAAAGTACATTTTAGGTAAATGCAATGTTTCTGAAAAGAGAACATTCTCTCCTCTCACATCCCTGCTGAAGAAGGGAAAAGTGTGCATCTTCTCCCATAACAGAGTCGGGTACAGAGCCCGTAAGAAAAATGAACTGCTCATAAAGTTAGTGAATAATTACAGTGAAAGCGATTGACTTTTTGTTGCCTGAATGGATGCCAAATTGAGGCAACCAAACTGCTGCTGGGAGTGTGCTATGGACTGAATTGTGCCTTCCCAAATTCATATGTTGAGGTCTTAACAGCCAATGTGATGAGATTTAGAGGTAAGACCTTTGGGAGGTAATTAGGTTTAGATGAAATCATGAGGGTGGGGTCTTCATGTTGGAATTAGTATAAGAAAAGACACTGAAGAGAAGCTCTCTCTCTCTCTCTCTCTGTCTGTCTCTCTCTTCCTGCCACTATGCGAGGACACAAAGAAAAGGTGGCTTTCAGCAAGCCAGGTTGAGAGTCCTCAGCAGAACCCAGCCATGCTGGCACCTAAATCTTGGCCATCCAGAACTGTGAGAAAATTTGTTGTTTAAATCACACAGTTTACAGTATGTACGACAGTCCAGACAGATTACAGCAAAGAGCAAAGGAGCCTTGAGAACAGATGATGACATGAGGGGAAGGGGTGGTTGACCAAAAAGAGGTACAGAGCCACTCCCTCAAATTGTCAGTTTCCAAGTGACATGGAAGGTAAGTTTCACTTGTGCCTACTGCACATGAATTTTGGTACTACTGAAGGTAAGACTGGAGGCTATAGCCTTGCCAGTCCCATGAGACCCCCAGCTATGATGTTCCCAGGTGAATTTCACTCTGTAAATGTAACCATAGGATCACCGTGGTGAAGAGAGCCCCTTGTCAAGAGACATATTATTGGAGTTAAAAAACATCAAACAAACAGTGATTCCAGATGATGCTAAAACAGGGAAGGAAATATGTCTCAGGAAAGGAGAGGCTCTACCCGAGACCCAAGCTGTTGAAGCTACAAGTCTGGTGTGATTCAAATATTAGACTGATGCTTTCAAAGAGAACTACGTTATAAAAATGGAATTATACTGGTCTAGTAAACAAAGAAAACACGAATGAAAAGTTAGAGTCAGACTGAGCTATTTATTGTTAATGAAGTCTGCTACCCAAAGTGAGAGGGGGTAGCCAAGGCACTTGGTGGCAATTACTAAGAAAAATAAAATTGCTCATATTAATAGGTCAACAATTTAAAGCTCTTTGCTAAAGTATTTATACTAGTGTTTTGGAGCATAATTATATTTTGATACTATGAATATTTCTAGGAGAATTCATTGTTCACCATTCTTTTTATGTGCATTGCTCCAGATTACCATGAAATTGTTTCTCAGGAGATTTATGCTAGGCATATGAAGACATCTTTGAATGTTTTGCATCAAAAGGTACCAACGAGTCAGTTCCTGTGACCAACAAACATTCACTGAGTACTTACTATGAGCTGAAATTTCAAGGAAGGGAAAACCATGTAGTCCCTGATGTCAGTAAGCTCCAGGTCTAAGAAGAGACAGCAGTACACATTTAAAAAAATACACTTTAACAATTATAGGCTTATAAAGTACACTTCATTTTTTTCTGATTAAATATATTTTTGTTACCATCCAGTTAGTATTATACTAAAGAATGCGTTGTTACTTAAATTGTGTATGCAAGCATGCTAATATTCCAGAAGAGAAATTATATTCCAGTTAATTGATTATTTTAGAAAATCAATGCTTTGCACACAGATAACAAATTTTGATTTAATATCTCACTGCAAATAGTTTCTAGATGAAATTACAGGAATCATTAGGCTCAAAACCATGATCGAGATCTTCATAATTAATTGCTTTCACTTCTACTTGGTATATATTTCTCCTGTTTATTTCATTACAAATATTTTATAAATGATTGATAACTCAAAATTTTTGAGTGACAATTTGTGTATTTACTTATGAGATTTATGCACTTCTTAAATTCAATCCAATAATTTCCCTAAATGTGTCCTATTGTCTATGTACAGGATGATTTCTGTAATTATCTCTAAATTTCCAAAGGTTAAGCTTTTAAAATCATATGCACTTGGTTAATGATCTTCTTCTGTGTTACCTAGTTCAGTTAACTTCATTCACACTTAACCAGTCAACAGAGCAAGAAGTTATAGACCTTTTTTGTTTATTTATAAATTCTCCTCTTTCCTATAAATGTAACCAACATATTCCACCAATACTTTGAAATTTTTCTAATTCTTCTCCTTTTTTCCCTTTACATTCCTATTTCTGCTGTTATTGTCAACTGCAAAAGCTTCTTCCTGCCTCCAGTGTTTACCTGTCATATACCATCCTAATAAATCAATTATGTCAGCTATCTGTATTAAAAATGCATAGGGGACATCTGAAGTTTTGATGATGCTTGTAATAAAAAATTTCATGCTCTTCATAATGATATTCTAGGTTCTTTATAGTTTTGACAGTCTCATTCTCAGACTTTTTTCCTAAACTCTTTACCTTACATTCTAACCACACCTACTACTCAAATACTACACTGAATGTCCAGGCTGGATCAGTAGGGATCAAACAGGACATGTTGTAGTAACAGACAAATCCTTAATCTGAGTGACCTAAAACAAAGATTTATTTTGTAATCATCACAAGAGAACTCTGCTTCATGTCCTCCTCACTCAAGGATGCAGGCTGACCGCACCTGCAGAAAACACCTGGGAGTGGGGAACTTAGAACATTTCGTACTGGCTCTCATATGCCTCTAGTCAGAAGTGATACATGTAAGTTATGCTCCCATTCTATTGGTGAAATACATCACATGACCACATCTATGTACGGAAGCCAGAATAGGTGCGAAGTCACACGTCTTCACGATTCTGCTTACTCTAATTGACCTTCTCCCTTCTCCTCTCCCAAGTTAACCCTTTTCCATATGATAAAATCCTTTTCATACTTTGTGGCTGAGCCCCCTTTACACTTCTCCTGGCATCATGCTAATGTGTTTCACAAGTGTTTATCTAATTAGATTATAATAATAGCACGGATAATAGTAGCAATACCAAAAGCATTACTTTTTGAGTACCCATCTTGTGGCAAACACTGTGCTACGTACTTTACAAACATTATCTTATGCAATCAAGACAAAAAGCTTGCTATGTGCCCTTTGGGCAGAGAAACAAGCTTGGGATCGAGAAGGCTAACGGACTTAGCTGTATCTATGTATCTGGTAAATGGACAGCTCAAGATTTGAATCCTAGTCTATTTGGCTACACAACCTTCCACAATCTCTAACTTCCATAGTAGAACCCACTCTGAGTTCTTCAGGATTACAGACATTTTTGTATTCCTTCCATGTAAGTTGCTCTCAGTAAATAACTGATGAATTATTTAGTATTGTTAATGTATTCTCTAATGACTCCTAGTCCTCCCCTTCTCCTGCAGGGAGTGGTTAACAGTCCTTGAAATAAATGGGTTGGTTGACTTGTGTAAGGAAAACACTCTAGGAAGCCTGATCCATACTTAGTGCAGAAATCATGTCAGACTTTGCCTGCCATTAAACTACAGCTGAATCTATTGGCAGAGCATGTAATGTCACTGCCCCTCGATTCCAGTTTGCCAGTCCTGAAAATGCGAAAGAACAATGGTAATTCAAAAAGGATTCTGAAACCTCTGGAGTGCCATTTTAGAGTTGAACGCACAATACAACTCTGCCTCTATGAGGCAAGTTGGCTGCAATATTTGAAATATATCTACTTTCACTGTGTTTTAGCAGCCCATTTACATGTTGTGAACCCTGACTACATTAATTATAGCTGCCACTTTCCATAAATAAGTAGCAGTAGCAAATAAAACTAGTATTCAATATTGTTTTGTACTTCTCCAGGCATGCCTGTCAGTAAATGGGTGAGAGTCTTTGATAGTCATTTTACACTGAACTTGGTTAGTGCCAGTATAACTGGTGTGAAAGTAATGAAATTACATCATAATTTTAGAAGCAATATAGCGACCATATGCTTGCATTATAATATAACTGTTGGTTTTGTTTGCAGATTACACATGCCGCAGGCATCCTTTAGAGTCATTTCAGTTTATTTAGAGAAATTTCTTTATGCAATCCACTGGAACAATGCTCAGTGAAAATTTTAAAGAAAAAGAATTACTGAATTATAAAAATATATATCTATGTGTATATCAGCAACCAATGATCAGAAAAAAGCAAAGTTCCTTAAGTTTTCACAGTGAAATCATGGATAGAAAATTTTTAATGTTGAACTTAACAGGACTAACCAAAGTAGAAAAATATTCATATTTTTTTCTATGGTGGTCATTTGTATGATAACAGAAGTCAGTTTTAAAATTACACCAATTCACCAGATTACTCCAAATATCTCTGGAACATTTTAAAATCATTTTTCTTCATGACATCAGTCTCCAGGTGGAAAAGTGTCACACCAGGATTGACCATAAAGACCAAAATAAAATTAAACTAAGTGGAATTGAGTGTTGACACATCAATGACAAAAAAAAAGAAAAAGAAACAGTCCATTGGATTAAAATTTGGACAAGAGGTTTACCCGTTGTCCCTGACTCTTTATAAATAGTTACCTAACCTTTGAAGGAATCATAGCAAATATTGTAGTATAAAAACAGAATGGGATTTTTTTCTGGTCAATTACTTAATGTTTAGTTTTTTAAGACAGTATTTTCAAAGATTCAAAATACATAGCCACAAACTTCAAATGCACTAAGCACAGTTTATTAAATATTCAGTCATTTCAGAAGAGGGCTCATATCCTTCCTCCCTCACAGCTGGCTCTGCAGGAGTCACCTGTCATCAGCCCAGAGTGAAACACGGGCTGTCTACTGGTGTGATTTCAGTGGCACACCTCCTAGGCTAAACTTGTCTGTTCCAAAATGTTTGACATGATTTTACCAGGGGACAAAAATTTTTAAATGTAATAACAGAGATAAAGCTTACTCATGGCTGAGGGAATATATTAGATAAGATTTGTAATAAGGTACACATGATGGCTCTTAGGGTTTTTTTTTTTTTCCCTCCAAGAGTCAGTTTTCATAGTTGAAAAGAGCAGTAGTGGATTGAGAATGAGACCAGGAGCACCTTGGACTCTCGTCAACTCTGCTGTGATCCATTTCTGACCAGCCTGGGGTGGGGCTGGAGAATGTCAAAATGTAACACTGTGTGAAATAACATCAGGGAAGCAGAAAGGAGATAAACACTGAAATATAAAGAAACATAGGCACATCAATATTTATTTACTTCCTTGACTTCAGTTATCACCTCTGTTTGGGTCACTCCCCAATTTAGTTATCACTCATTATCTCTTACCGGTATTCTAGTTCTATTGGATACATCTACCATCATCTCCAACTCAGTAGACTTTAAATGGCATTTTGCTCCAAAATTTTGATGAACAAACAGTATATTTTTTCAGCTCTTGAAAGCCACCTTTATCCCAAGAGAAACATCCATCTTCTCATTTCAGTTCAGAATTCATAAAACTTATCCATTCTATGCTTTCATCACTTATACGTAGAGTTACAAGGTCTTACATTTATTTCTCTTACATTGTATGTTCCATTCTTTTCCTTCATATCCACATCCACCTTTACCCCATTCTTCATCACCAGGTGTTCAAGTTAGTTGATGTTCTCCTATGTACTCTTCTTATCTTCAGTATCCTGAAATCCCTTCTCTTTAAACTTCATACTTGGGTAACTTTCTTAAAACATTCTTTTGAATAGGTCAGCTCCCTGCTCAAGAATGTGTGATGACTTTACATTGCCCATTTTTTCTCCCATAAATATTATTTTTCATTACTACTCTCTAATATATAGATTATACTTTTTACTATGTGCTATATGTAATACATACTAATTTCCACTGAGTTTGGGGCTGACTTACTTGACTAGGTAAAAATAAGTTGTCAAGTAGCTTAATAATTTTTTGACTTTCATACAGGCATTAAATCCCAATAGGTAGACATATCTTATCATTTTTTTAGGATTTATACCCTCACTTCTACCCTCCTCCCAAAAATAGTTGAATGATCTAGGTGACCATCAAATTTCCCTCCATTCTGAGATGTTATGATGATTCTGAAACTAGATGACTCATATGAAAAAGCAAAATTGGAGTCAGATCAGCTTGTATAAGGCTAAAGTGATCTACCTAGAAAAAAATTCTGAGGTGAGTTGCTCAAAAATTTGCAAAACAAATTATATATATATATTTATACATATACATATACAAAACAAATATATATATATATTTATACATATAACCTATATATATAAATATATACACACATCTGAAGCAACGATAATATGAATTGTTGACAAGATTGGTAACAAGAATGATTATCATGAGCTAGGTTTTGATGCTATGTGAGCATTGGCTTAGTTATTAAAAACAGAGAAAATGTTTAATAAAAGCATGTAAACATGTGATTCAAAAATTATAGGTAAAGCATAATTAATATTAATACACCTTTGTATCCTTTCAGAATTGTATGTGCTCTAATCAGTTCTACCGCTTTAGAAGTTAAGAAGAGTATATTTTAGTAGGGGTTCAGTTCACTGTCACAGAAGATAAATGACAAGTCGTGTAACTTACGAAAGTTCTGGGCTGCTTTGATCTAGAGAGAATTGTAGAGACATTTTCTCAGGAATCTTAGAGGGGGTGGTCATAACTGGTAAGACCCCAGCGTATTGGGCCAAACCCTGAGGAAGGCATGTGCTTTGAATTTTATGTCCGGAAGTGATCCTCCTCCTGGGAACAGAGAGCTGGCCGAAGAACCACAACAGGGCTTTCATCGATAGTGTGGGATTTTAGGAAACCAGTCCCTGCCTGGCAGGGCTCATCCTGTAGCTGCTCAATTAAACTGGCTAGTAGAGATTCCTGGACAATAAATATCAGTCTGTTCTTTTGCCTCTTAATAGACAAAGCAAGAATGTCTGTTTACTCCTTTTTAAACTCTTAACACTGGACCTCACCTCGCCTTTCCTCCTCCCCTACTCCACCCACCCTGCTCTGACACACCTTCTCATTTCCTACAAAGGAAAAGATCTGTGTAAAGTTGTCTATATAAATCTTAGATCGGTGGGGGAAAGTTAAAATCTTTGAAAGAAATGGTTATTTTTCTATGTAAAATTGATTCCAACCTATTTGGGGATAACAGGAGGTGAACACAAACCACAGCCTTGTGTACTTCCATCCTCAGCATGACTCCTAAAGCTGCTGTTGCGCTAATTAACACGGGAAATTTATGGGAGAGTTTTTAGAGATGAATGTACAACTTAAGAGTTGCTGTTTGGTAATCAAAGTGCTTAAATATCCCAAAATGACTGAATAAAATAGCCAACAAAGCACAGTAACAGAGGTAAATGCTGTAGCTAAAGTGTTATTAATTTTTAAGGTCTTCTGGCATTTTTTCTAATAAGATTCTTTGGATTACTTCCAAGGAAGAAGGAACTCACACCGAGTTCTGAACCAGCAAGTCTCCAGGGCAGTTAGGTTGAAGTAGACTTCTGTTTCAGAGAGGAACAGAGCCATGCATATGGATGTGGGATTACTTTCTTTGTGGCTGGACTGATCTTCCCTCAGCCAGAGGTGTTAGGGAGAGCTCTGTTAACTAGATGGTAGACCAGGAGTAAAAAACAGGTTCTGACTGGTACATTCAGACATGCAGTTACTTACATGACTACTGAAAAGGCCATCAGTGGAGGAAACCGTTGCATCCTACCGCAAATGGAATTCTCAGAAAGAGATGACACAATGCACAGCTGAATGTTTTTAAATCAAACTTGAAATGAAAGAATTTAAAATGTTTAACAGATATATAAAATATCTAGCCTTTTCTGGTACCTTCTCTCTTTTCTTACCTCTTTCTTTAAAAATGACAGGTCTTCTCTGCCAGAAATACGGAAAATTCTATTCTTTTATTCTACCTTAGAAGGAGAATAGAATTGATTGGAATTGATGGGAGAGAGAGAATGGTATCTTAGTGGAAAACAAAGTATTGGCTTTCCTTCCTTACATAGATTTGAACCAAAGCACCCAGTTTTGTTGAGTATTTTACTGTCTTACCGTGCCCCATTCTGTCTGCTAAGGTAGTAATCATGAGAACAATCATTACTGAAAGCATTTACTGTATGGCATGCGTTTTCTAGATGCTATTTCATCCGGTGTGTATAACAGTCCTGAAAGGTGAGCCTTATTGTGTGCATTTACAGATGAAAAAGTTGAGGTTTAGAGAGCCTGAATCAAATTCAGATTCACACCCTGCTGTAGAGGCAGAGCAAGATTCAAAGACAGGTGTCCTGATTCCAAAGCTGGAGTCCTTACTCCCTCTGCTCTGCTATCCCACAAAGCTAGAATTTATTATTTCCTGATGAGAAACAAAGAAAAAGAAAGTCTATGTTCTGATGGTGATAGAAAAACAGCAGTTAAACACTCTGCAAGGGTTTTGGTCTCTCCTCAAATTCATATCAACCAGGTCTCCCAAGATTTTCCACCAGAGCACATTTAGGATTCAGTTTATAAATTTCCCTTCGAACTCTTAACATCCTTGGGAAGGTATACATGTTAATTTAAAATATGTTTATGTCAAGTCTTTTTCTACCTGATTTTCTACTGATTAACTGATAATAAGAAAACATTTGAAATTTGTTGACCAAGGACTTGCCATTACAGATAAAGCTTATTTCTACTTTTAAAAAATATATTCCTTCAAGTTGAGAGTTGTCAGATGGACACTTATTAACAATTTATTGAGCCAGATATTACAAATTGTCAGGCATTATCCTCAAACGCAAAGAGCCACAGTGCCTTCAAATAGATGTTTGGGTTTGAAAATTCTAAAACGAAGGCTACTTCATTGCGAGAAGATGGAACTCACTTCTCACTAGTGCCAAGTGTTTTCTTTATGATCATTAGTAACGTCTGCTGATTTGCAAAACATGTTAAGAGACTTTGTATAGAAACAGCCACATGGTGATGAACTGGAGTAGGTATTACTGCATTCTGATATTAAATTATACTTTACAGTGTATCTGTAGGCTTGCATCTAATCCAACAATATAACATTTGCTAAGCAAAAGTACTTTAATGTCTTTCCTAGGCAAGTAAATGGCAGAGAAAGTGTACATTATTCTCAACAGGCAAATTCAAGCATATTTTGCTGCTGCCGACGAAAAGATTAAATAAAGAAAATCCAATTTAATATATCAATGTTCCAGCACTAACCCGTAGCGAAAACAGGATTCTGAAATAAGGAATTCATCACTGTCTTGAGGAATATGGACTTGCACAATTTAAGACACTCAGAATATCTTGTCCTTCTTCATTCTTTAAAAAAGTTATCAGTGGCAAATTATTTATCAAACAAGTACAAGTTCACCCACAAACAACAGATGTAGAAAGAAAAATGCTTTTGACTCTAAGAACAGAAATACCATCATTTGAGTACTTACTAGGTACAAGATACAAGAATAAGTATTCAGCAGACATTATTTAATTAAGACCTCTCAACAACCTTGTTATGGTTATTTTGTTAGGATTTTACAGAGGACAAAAGTAGAGTCAAGAGTTTCAACAGACAACCCAGTGTTGCATACCGAGTAAACTGCAGAGCCATGATTCAAACTTCTGTCCCAACGGCTTCAAGGCAAAATCAATGCCCTTGTCTAGATGCTGCATTTGCTTCTGCCATAATTTTTATTCACTCTGTCCAGCACTTTTTATATAATAAGTATATTAAATGATTAATAATATTCTAAGGAAAATTTTCAAATGATTATCTCCTATTGTTTAAAGTTGCAGTAGCCAAAATGTGGTGGTCTTCATTTAAAAAATTCCCTTTCATTTTACTATTATTATTCAACAAATGTTTCAATGACAATAATTCAAGCATAGTGGCAGAAATAAAGAAAGAAATATAACTTGTTTCCATTTTACCTTTTAATGTCAATAGTAACTGCAATATTTTCTTAGGTAAATATATGTATGTATATGTATACATACACACGTATATTTAAACTGCGGTTACTAACTAGATTAATTTATATATTTTAATAATTACTTCATAGTTGAAAAAGCTACATATTAGAAAGAAGTATTAAATATATATCTTTCAATTGCTAAAATAATCATTTTATGTTCAGTTCTATTAAAATATGTGTTAATTTAGAAGTGATTTGGAAATGAACTTGCTCATCTCTAGCTATTAGTTTTGTGAAATATTTAGCTGTCCTAGATATGTAGGGACATGTTAAATTAGACGAATAATTTATTTCCTGGCAAATGAATGCAACCCAACATGCAAAACAAACAAGTAAACAAACAAATAAAAAACCCAACTCATCAAAACAATCTCTGGAATAAGACTGCTAATTTGTTTCTTTAGTATCTTAGTCTCTCTTTCCCACTTTGTAGGATGTCAAATATAATCAGTTTGTGGTAAGTGCTAATCAAAAGACAGTAGAAATAGAATTCATATGAATGTCTTCTTGCAATTTCCCTCATAGGCCATGTAACATTTATGTCTGAACATTCAAGTATTCAACTTACCTAGACCTTGTGGAGGATGTCATAAATTTTTTCTCACCAATTTCTGTCACAAAGCTGAGAACTCAAGCTCAAGTCGGGAGGTTGATTTTTCCTACATAAGAAACAGTATGATTCTTTTCACACCCCTGCCAGAGGCAATTATGCCTGCATTTAATTCCTGAATATACAGTTCTTTGAACTCTCTTTCACAATCTCAGAGGGGAAAAATAAGGTGCTTTGTATCAAAATACAGTATGTATTTTCTCTTACTAAGACTTCAATTACTTAGAGCCATTTGAGGTCCTCAGCAAAACTGAGAGGAAGGCAAAGAGATTTCCCATACACCCCCGGCCCCACACATGCACAGCCTCCCACAGTACCATCTCTCACCACAGTGGTGCATTTGCTACAATCAATGAACCTAGACTGGCACATTAAAATCACCTAAAGACCATAGTTTCTGCTATGTTTCAGTCTTGATGTCATACACTGAGTGGGTTTGGAGAACCGTAAAATGACATGTATCCATCGTTATGCTATCATACAGATTATTTTCCCTGCCTTAAAAATCCTCTGTGCTCCACTAGTCATCCCTCTTTCACCCACCAGCCCCTGGCAACCACTGATTTTTTTTTTTTTTTTTACCGTATCCATAGTTTTACCTTTTCCAGAATGTTATGTAGTTGGGATTATACAGAATGTAGTCTTTTCAAATTGACTTCTTTCACTTAGTAAGATGCATTTAAGTTTCCTTCATGTCTTTTCATGCCTTGATAGCTCATTTCTTTTTAGCACTGAATAATGTTCCACAGATTATTCATCCATTCACTTACTGAAGGACATCTTGGTTGCTTCCAATTTTTGTCAATTAAGAATAAAGCAACTATAAATATCTGTGTGCAGTTTTTGGTGTGGACATAAGTTTTTAGCTCCTTTAGGTAAATAACAAGGAGTGGGATGCCTGGATCATATGGTAAGAGTATGTTTAGTTTTGTAAGAAACCGTCTTCCAAAGTGGTGGTACTATTTTGCATTTCCACCCGCCAGAATGAGAGATGCTGTTGCTTCATATCCTCACCAGCAGTTGATGTGGTCAATGTTTCAGATTTTGGCAATTCTAATAAATGTGTAGTGGTATCTCAGTGTTGCTTTAATTTGCATTTCCCACATATTTTGTGGAGCACCTTTTCATACTCATATTTGCCATCTGTCTCTTTGGTGAGGTGTCTGTTAGGGTTGTTTGTTTTCTTATTAATGAGTCTGAAGAACTTTTTGTAAATTTTTGGTAACAATCTTTTTTCAGTTGTGTCTTTTGTAAATATCTTCTCCCAGTCTATGGTTTGTCTCCTCAGTCTCTTGACGTTACTTCTACGGAGCAGAAATTTTTAATTTTAAGGAAGTCCAACTTATCAGTTGTTTATTTTATGGGTCAAAAAAGTCATCACTACACCGTAGGTCATCTAGGCTTCCTCCTTTTATCATCTAGGCATTTTTGGTTTTGCACTTTAGAACTGTGACCCATTTTGAGTTAATTTTTGTGAAGGGTGTAAATTCTGTGTCTAGATTCCTTTTTCTGCATGTGCACGTCCGGGTGTTCCAGCACCACTTGTTGAAAAGACCATCTTGCTCTGTTGTGTTGCCTTTGCTCCTGTGTCAAAGATCCGTTGGCTATATTCATGTGGCTCAGTATCTGGGCTCTCTGTTCTTCTCCATTGATCTATTTTTTACCAACACCACACTGTTTTGATTGTTGTAATTTTACAGTAAGTCTTGACGTTTAGTTTGTTGTTCTTCAGTATTGGCTTTTCTCAGTCTTTTGCGTTCCCACATAAACTTCGGAATCAGTTTGTTGGTATCCGCAACATTACTTGCTGGGGATTTTGATTGTGATTGCACTGAACTGTACAGATCAAGTTGGGGAGAACTGACATCTTAAAAATCTTGAGTCTTCCTATTCATGCATGTAGAATATCTCCTCACTTATTTAGTTATTTGATTTTCTTACTCACAGCTTTGTAGTTTTCCTCTTATAGATCTTATATATACTTTTGTTAGATTTATATCTAAGGATTTAATTTTAGGAAGTGCTACTGTGAGCAGCATTATGTTTTTAATTTCAAATTCCACTTTTTCATTGATGGTTCATAGGAAAGCAATGGACTTTGGTATATTAACCTTGTACCCCCCAACCTTACTATAACTGCTTATTAGTTCCAGGAATTTTTCTGTTTATTCTTTTGGATTTTCAATGTAGATGATCATGTCATCTCTGAATAAAGACAGTTATATTTCTTTCTTTCAAATCTGTATACTTTCAGTTTCCTTTTATTGTCTTACTGTATGAGTTAGAACTTCCAGTATGATGTTGAAAAAGAGTGGTAAGAGCGGATTCCGTTTGTACCTGATCTTAGTGGAAAAACTTGAGTTTTTCATGATGAAACGTGATGTTAGTTATAGGGCTTTGGTGGACACTCTTCATCAAGTTGAAACAGTTACCCTCTATTTCTTGCTGACTTAGAGTTTTTATCATGAATGGGTATTGGATTTTGTCAAATGCTTTTCCGGTATGTTAATATGATGATGTGATTTTTTTCATTTGTTGATATAATGGATTACATTAATTGATTTTTTAATGTTGAACAAGCTGTACACCTTGAATAAATCCCACTTGCTCATAGTGTATGACCCTTTTAAAGTATTGTTGAATTTGGATTGCTAATATTATATTGACACTTTTGCATCTATGGTTATCAAGGATATTGGTCTGTAATTTTTCCTCTTTTGTACTGTCTTTGGTTTTGGCATCAGGGTAATACTGACTTCTTAGAATGAATGTGGACATATTCCTTCCTCTTTAATTATTTGCAATATTTTGAAAAGCATAGGTTTCAAAAGGTAGTCTTTAAATGATTAGTACAATTCACCTGGGAAGCCTTCTGGTCCTGGACTTCTGTTTGTTGGGAGTTCTTTAGTTACTAATTTTATCTCATTGGTAGTAATCAGTCCATTCAGATTTTCTATTTCTTTCTGACCCTGTCTTGGAAGAGTATATGTTTCTAGCAGTTTATCCATATCTTCTAGGTTGTCCAATTTGTTGGCATGTAATTTTTTGTATTAATCTCTTATTATTTTGTATTTTGGCCAATGGATCCCTCTTTGGGGGAATGCCAGTCTGGCCAAGGGCATCCACTGGGTCTGGCAGGGAAGGGGACCACTTTGGAGGGGCTCTGGTACTGGCTGAGGGTGCCTGCTGGGACTGGCAGAGCAGAAGGTCACTTTGGAAGGTCTCCTGTGCCAGCTGAGAAGACCCCTGTGTATGGTGAGGCTGGGGGCCACATGAAAGAGTTCTGCTGCTGGGTGAGGCAGTCACCAGGTCTGGTGGGGAGGGGCAGCTGCTTTGGAGTACCAGCTGTGTCAGTTCTGTAGGTGAATGCAGGGTGGGGCAAACAGTGGTCATAGGTTAGACGTGGAGTCCGAAATGGTACCTGCTAGTGCTGGGCTAGCTAGGTAGACTGAGCCACAAACAAGCAGCTAGCTAGCTCCCATTAGCTCCTCCATACCTAGAATCTCATTAACCTAAATCCCTCCAGTGCTCCCGGACAGAAGTCCCACAGGTTCTAAAAGCAAGATGTTATGGGGACTCATGTTCCCATTGTAGGTCCCCTGAGCTGGGGAGCCTGATGTAAGGTTCAGAGCCCTCACTCCTCAGGGGAAACCTCTGAGGCTGTGATGTGCCCCCTGACTCTGGGTTGCTCCTCCAGGGGTGTGGGTCTCGGCCAGACTGCATCTCTGCTTCTCCCACCCATCTCAGTGTGGTTTCTCCTTTTTCATCTTTAGTTATGGACATTTTTTTCTGCTAGTCATCAGATCATTCTCAGAGATAGTTTCTCTATATAAAGTTGTAACTTCGGTGTGTCCATGGGAGGAGATGACTCCAGAATCCTCCTACGTTGCCATTTCTCTCACTTCACACTGAGATTTCTTCTTTGTCCCATGTGTTATTTAGTAATGTGTTCTTTATGCTCCATGTATTTTGGTATTTTCCAGTGAGCTTCCTATTACTGATTTCTAGTTTAATCCCACTGTGGTCTGAGAGAAGATATTGTATGATTTCTGTTCTTTTGAATTTATTAAGGTGCATTTTATGGCCCAGAATGTGCTCTATCTTGGTGACAATTCCATGTGAGATTTAGGAGAATGAGTAATCTTCTGTTGTTGGATGAAGTAGTCTATAGACGTCCATTCCAGTCAGTCAGTTGGTGTGTGTTGTTGAGCTTAGTCATGTCCTTACTGATCTTCTGCCTGCTGGATCTGTCCATTTATGATAAAGAGGTGTGGAAGTCTTCAACTGTGATAGTGGACTCATCTATTTCTTTAGTACCTATTTAAAAATAGTCTTTCTTTGGCTTCTATGCTTTTGATTCACAAAATAATATTTGTATAATGGTGTATAATGATCTTCCAGTTCACACTTCTAACTACAAATATATTTATAATAGGTTACTATTTGAAAGTTTTGTTTCATTTGAATTTATCATTTCTTATATTAAAATGTAAGGTTTTTTAAAAAAGTAATGATCTGTTTTTAGAATTTCCTTTGCATTTCACAAACATAGCAAAAGATAAAGCCTTACTTATTTTCATTTTTCATAATTATCATCTTTGATGTCACCGCATCCACTTATAGATGAGAAATGTGAAGAAAATTTCATATACCAAGACAATTCTTTGGCTCATTTCACACCACTTGGCATGAACCACTAGTTCCTGTCACTCATTTGCATATGGCTGTAAAAAATTACTGGAAATGTTTCCATTTTCTTTTTCTTCACCTGTATCTTAAATTAGCAGGTGGATTCTTCCTGCAGATAGTCCCTTGTATTTATTCTTATTTAATACTTATTACAATTTATTTATATTCAAATAAGTTCAATATATTTCATGTTAAGAAAGCTTTTATACCATCAGCAAATCCCTCAAAACCAACAAATACTGAATGTCTAAAGCAATGTACAGGTTGCCAAGGCTTTTTTTTTTTTCCCATCCCAAGCTTGTCTCCCAATCTCTTATTTAAATTCTCTTGGTTTTATACTTTGTTGATGTAATACCTAGTGTTTCTGCCACTCAATTTGTTGCACAAAGGAATTGCCAAGTGAGTCTGTGGTTACGGTCATTTCTTTAAAATGTAAGCGAAAGAGATGTTTCTCTGCCTACTACCAGAAAGTGCCCCAAAGAGATGGTATTCATAGCACAATGGTTTGCTACCGTGAGACTGAAGATCAATATTCACGGCTAAGAAAAGGGTCAGTTCATTTTAATTTTAATATATTTGCTTGTGCTCTTGTTCTTTATCAGTACGAGAAGCTAGACACCTTCAAACTATCTCTATGAAATATAGGTAGAATTTTAAAGGAGTCGAGAAAACAAGGAAAATTCTACTTCACAGTGGAACGTCGGCAACCAGTGGCAAGCTCTGTCATTTTTGACCAGTGTTAAAATTGTTGGCTATTGCTCCAGATATGAATTTAGTCTGTGGATAGGCTTTCTTCTTATTTATTTCCTAAAACAAAATGACTCTAAATTGGGCATAATCTGATTAAATGGTAACATTCTAACACGATGAGGCTGTAGAATGCAGCAGGGCAGAGCGTGGGACCTGGAGCCAGATCATCCGGACTCGCTGAGCTATAGAAGGCAGATGACCACAGCACTTACCTCACAGGAGATTGTAGGGATTAAATAGGTTCATACCGTCGAACTGTGCTGGACAGTGCGTGGAAATACTGAGTGCTCAGTAACTGCCGACTCTCCTTTTGAAAGCTGCAGGTGGTCTGGGCGAGGAAGCAGGGAGCAGAGAATCAATAATACCATCCCCGGCGCTGTGCAATATGGAGATGCTTCAGATCAAGCTCCAAACCGGCATATTTCTTCCTGCTAATCAGGATTAAAGAGATAGTCGAGAGAGGTTGCCAGTTGCTTCAGGAAAAGCAGATTCCAAGCAGGGGTCAAAACTGCTGAGAGCCTCTGAAAACTCGCCCTGGTTTCTTCTGGTTTCTTTCTTTCTTCAGGTAAAGCCTGTAGTCATCAATTTGTGAAGCATACTTAAAGAAAATGACAGTTTGCATAGAAATAACAGATAAAGATTCAATTCTAAAAATTTATGTATTGGGCAAGTGTGCCATAAGTAAGACTTTATGCAGTTAATAATAGGGGCCTGAAATAAGAGTAGAAAAAATGTTAGCGCCCTTAGTACCATTAGTGTGGTACACAGAACTGTGGCCCCTAGAGAGGTCCATATCCTTGTCCCTGAAACCTCTGACTATGTTGCCTTACATAGGAAAAAAAAAAAACTTTGAAAATGTGGTTAAAGTAAGGATATTGATATAGGGAGATCATCTTGGATTAGCCTGTGGGACTAATGTAATTAATCACAAGGGTCCTCATAAGAGGAGGGGAGAGTGTCAGAGTCAGAGAAGAGGATGTAGTGATGGTAGGAGAGGGAGAGAGAAGGAGAGAGAGATTGGAAGATACTCCTGTCAGCTTTGAAGAGAAGGCAGTGGTCATGATTTAAAGCATGCAGGACTCCCTTAGGAGCCAGAAAAGTCCAGGAAACACCATCTCCACAGAGCTCCAGAGGGAACACAGTCCTACTGACACCTTGGTTTTAGTCCATCTGACTTCTAGATCCACGCAATAATACATTTGTGTTGTTTGATCCCCTAATTTGCAGTAATTTATTACAGCTACCATAGGAAACGGACACAATTGGCCATACAAGAAAAGTAGCTTGGATGTACACATTCTCACACACACACACACACACCACACACACACATAGGCTGTTAGACTAGAGCTGTCACATCACTGAATGATGCTAGTCACCAGTTCTTTTGTAGGAGATAGCTAGGAGTATCCAGTGTATATTTTTTGGACATTGTTCTTAGTATTGAAGAACTTAATGTGGGTTTGGTGGATGAAATGTACCCACAATAAAATGAAAACCTCTTCCATTCTCATCAACAGAGTGTTCTGTTCACTTTCACCAAGTAACTAGGTTGAAAAACCAGTACTGTTATTGAGCAATAACAATAACCTGCGGTATGTGTGCAATTCCTGGGCAGTGAGCCAAGTTCCTAATCTCCTTAGCACACAGTTAAGGTCTACAAAGATAGGGTCTATGCTTTGTTACTCTTTCTACCCCTAAAATCTCGCCCAGACTGCACCACTGAACAAGTCTCACTCAGAGTTTGTGGTGCTTCTTTGAAGAAGGTAATAGAAACTAAGTAAACAGTGTTTCTTACATAATTTTTTGCTCAATCATTCCGAGCATGGTATGTTTTCTGATGTGTGTACGCCTGTACGAATGTGTGTGAATGTATATGTGTGTGCACCCTCTGTCCGCATATGGTGTTTGTGATTTTTTCCTTCTGCAGTAGTAAAGGATTTCTTGCCATATGACAATATTTCGTATTTATTTGAAGCCTGACCAGAAGTAATGAGTGAGGCCTCTGTTCATGATGTAGGGAAAAGAAAAAAACAGTGTCTGTAGATGCTCACACAGCATCCAGAACAATGGAATGCCTATTGTCAACTAAATGAGATTATATGACAATGATGGTGACGATGATGCAATAAAATTATTCTTCTCAGTTGCTTTTTTTCTAAAGTGTCTGTGAACAAAAGTCAAAGCCTAAATGTGCATTTACAAGTGTAAAAAAAAATCTCATGAATTAGAAAAGGATTGATTAAATCCATTAATATTCAGCTGATATTTATTCTAATCCATGCTAAACCCATAAACACAAATGCCTAGGTTATTAAAGACACATGGTAAACTATGCATGATTACCGCCTGGTAATCTAGCTGCCCACATAGCTCTAAAATGGAATGTAACAAATGAGATTAGCATTCTCATCTGAGTGTTAAATGTCTCATTGCAAACCACAGCAGCCAAGGAAACCTCAAGGTCTCCTAGAGCTGGGAATTGAGAGGAGGCAGACAAAATCCAAAACATTTACATTTTTAGTGTATCACTTCTCACCTACTAAGAGCTGTCCAACCGCTGTTTCGTTCTCTCCATTAAAACCCCAGTTCTGGTCACTCTAGTCTATCCTCAGCAATAAGCCAATAATTAATCAAACCCCCAGGAATAGTTAAAAGAAATTCCTTTGTAAGCCTGTGTCTGTAGGATAGTTATAGGTCCTCTCTATGCTGCCATTTTTCTCCGGTCCTATGTACTCACATATGTGCAGAGACAGTAACTGCTCTCATGAAGAAGCTGGAACAGGTTTCTGAAAGGATTCCAAGATATTCTGCCCTCCTAGGCCTCTTCGAGCTCTGTCACCCTTCTTGAAATTCCGTTTTGTTCCTCCTTATATTCTTTCTTCCCGGCCTTTGGAATACAGAATGATAAAACACTCTCTAGATGTCATAACCTCTTCTGGGCCACAAAATTCTGGAGCAAAAATTGAAAGGAAAGAAAGAATTGGGGCTGCTGTTGCTATTTTTTGTTTGCATTTAAATCAGTTTTACACTAAGGTATTACCCAAATAGCTTGAATACACATCTATAAGCTATGAAAAACAGTGAAAATGAGAATAAAGTTTATTTTCAAAAAGACCGAATTAAAGTACAACATAAGTAAGAGAGAATAAGGTGGTAGCCAAACATAAAAAATTCTATTTTGCCACTGTAATCTGATTGACAGTTTTTAAACTAATACATATGTGGGAAGATGGAGACAGAGAATGGGGTGGGGGGTGCAAACAAGAATTTATTTAATCTGAATACTGAAATGTGGGTTTGGCTGATGAAAGTTACCTACAGACCTGCAAGTTAAAGGCTGTAAGAATGAACTGACCTACATGACAGGGAGCAGGCAGATGACTGTGATCATATCAGCCCCCACCCGCACCCCCTGCTCACATGTGTGTGTGTCAGTGGATTTTAGTCTTCCTTTATTTCTTCATCTAATTAGCCTACCCACGCACAAAAGCCAAAGCACGATTTTATGCAGTAGTCCCTAGAGAGCTAAAACAAAAAACTTTTGCAATTTTTATGTGTTAAAATGGCTACCAAGCATATTTAGAGGAATAGACTTTCCTAAAAATTCAATTAAAAAGCAGTTCCATCTTAGACAGCAGTACTTATTTCTCAGCACAGTTATATATACATGCATGTGTGATATATAATTCACATATATTCAGTACTTTTTAATGTTATATAAGAAATTAAATGCTAGGTGTATTCTCAGCCCGCATCCCTCTCCATTCTACTCCACAAGCACATGTCCCAGTATCAGTGACAACATCTTGTCACTCTGAAGATGAATCTAATGTTTAAATTATTTATTTTCACAAAGCATGGCTCCTACACACCCAACTGCTTCCTTTGATGCTCAGTGAGTGAACAGTGACCGTTCTCAGCAGGACTTCCAAAAGAATTGTCGAGAGGGCAAGGTGGCTCCTAGCATTGCTCAGGCAGATCACCCCACCTCTCCTGAGACTCACTGGACCCAACTGACATGACTCCTGCACAGACTCCCTTCCTAGAGTTGACCATGGATCACCATGTGCCCACAGAGCCACGTAAGACAATTTCTGGAACTACTAAAGAACCCCTGGGAAGGAGCCAGTGCTGCAAAAGTAGGGGATGAACTGCCCATTACAGTGCAGTCTAAGTTTGAACAGTCATTGAGAAAACACTTCTGATGTTGCAAGCAAAGGGACAGTGGTGTGACAGTGGATAAGGGAGATTTCCTTAAGACACTCACTTGCTTTTCTCTGTAGCTCTTCAGTTTTCCAATCTTTTCATAGGATATTTAAAAGCTCCACAGGTGTCCCAGTGTAGGTCCTAAGTTGAGAACCTCTATACTAAGGTGAGAAAAGAGAAAAGATTTTCACCAAATGCTATATAGGCTGTAAGCAATTTCAAAAATCAATGAGAAATGAAAGTCATTTCAAAAATAAGTAACTTGATTTTGAATTTCAAGCTTTGGATGGCTCTGAAAACAGTAGGATAAGCCTTAGAAAAGCTGTTATGAATGGAAAGCATCATTATCATGTGATACCATGGATATTTTTAAGCATCTGTGCTGGACCTGTTGCAATGGTAAAAGGCAATGCTGAAATGTAATTAAACATGTCTACAAAACACAAGTATGACTCTGATTCAGTAATTTATAGTTTCATCTCTGTTTGAAAATCAAATCTCCCTTAATATTCATAATGGCAGTCTTTCCCCTTCACTTAAATCAAGGCTTCTCAACTCCAGCACTATGGACACTTGGGGCTAGATAACTCTTCCTAGTTGGGAGCTGTCCTTGCATTGTAGGATACTCAGTAGCACCTTTGGCTTCTACCAGTTAGATGCCAGCATCAGCACCACCCTCAGTTCTGACAGTCAAAACGGTCTCCAGACACTACCTTATGTCCCCCACGGGCAAATCATGCCAGATAAGAACCTCTGTGTTAAATGAACTACCACACACATGCAGCTTTGATCAATATTTGCCTTAACTGGTTCCATTTAAAAACATTTCCTGAACTCAAAATGAGAAATAGGGAAACAAAGACCTATTTCAATGTAAATATTATTTGCCTCAAGAAGAAAAAAAAAAGTTATAGAGAAATTTTCAGAAAATATTAGAACCAAGCTGTTCTGAGGAATAAAACTGCAGACTGTATAAAATGCTGGGTATTGAGTCACTTTGAAAGAAACAGTGTGGATTGTAGGAGAAAGGAAAATGGCTTGATATGTGGTCTAGATTTGAATGGTTAGAGGAGAACCAGCGCAGGCACGCCAGTCAATTCAGGTCACTGCAGACCAGCCATTTGCCTTCAGTCATGAAGGCATCTAGATGCATGTATTACAATGTGGAAGTGATATCATTTTGACCCCATAATTATGTCAAATTTTAGCTATATCTGCGTAGATTATTGAACTCATTTCAATAAGCACACAATGAGCATCTATTAAGTGCCAAGAATTGTACTGCTAGGAATGCTAACGTGAACACAAAATGTTTCTAAACTTTAAAGACTTCACATTCTATCAGAATAAGACCATAATTTAGACTTAAAATCTCAATCAATGTGTAATTTTACAAGCATTCTTAGGTTAAATTTTAAATATTAGGTAAACATTATTAAAAAGACCTGAGAAGTTAATCAATCTTCTGGAAACTGGATTTAGTGGTGATATTTATCTGGGAGAGGAATTTGGGCTCTGAGGGAAGGGCAAGCCTTTGCTGAACACCTATTTGCTATATCCCAAACAGTGATTTAGTTTGTTTAATGATAGTATTGTGAAGTGATGTGATTATTTCTGTTTCAAGGAACAGAGCATTGAGATGCAGAGGAAGTGAAGTAGCTTAACTCAGATCACTCAGGATTTCAATCTGTATCTTTCTGATGTCAAAATCTATGATTTGAAAAAAAAATTATTTGGAAGTAATTGCAAATATACAGAAAGTGGTAAAAATCAGAGTGAACATAGAATACCCATGTAGCCTTTGCCCAGACTCACCTCTTATTAACAGAAAGAGCTTTGCTATGTGCTCTGTCTCTCTATATAAATATATCACATACAAATATATATATATAAATAATATATAAGTATTAATGAAATATTATAGGTATTATATTATATGTTATGTATTAATATATATTCATATATTAAAGTTAATATATATGTATTTTATTTTTCCTGAACCATTTGAGAGTAAATTGCATACATAATGACCATTTATTCTAAATTTCTCAGTATGTCCTCTCTAAGAATATCTTCTTGCAATAACTACAGTACAGATATCTACTTCAGTAAATGTTAACCTTAATACAAAGCTTTATATAATTTTACACCCATATTCCATTTTTTCAACTGACCCAATAATATTCTTTATAGTAAAATTTCCCTTGAGTTTTGAATCAGGTACACATGTCTATTTCTTCTCCTTTGATCTAGAACACTTCCACAACATTCCTTTCTTTTTTATGACATTGGCATTTTTGAGGAATGTAGCCTTCACCAACTTCCCCCCTCAACACACACACACACACACACACACACACACTCCGCTTCACTTCACTTCTTAGAATGTTCCTCATTGGGGTTTGAGGTTTCTTCATGATTAGACGCAGATGCATTACCAGCTGAACTGCTGTAATAGGGAGAGGTAGCCCTCCCCGGGCATACAGGAGGCACACGAGGACTTAGGCTTTTGTTGGTGACGCTAATTTTGACAGAATTGTCAGTGCCATCCCATTTCTCGACTGTATAGTTACTGTTTTTCTTCTTGACTTACTAAGCAGTCTCTAGGAAGACACTTCAGAACAATACAAATATCCTAAACCTCTTCAAAATTTCTCTCTAGATTCGCACACATTGATGCTTTCCTGAACCAACTCCAGCCCTCCTTCATATTTGCCAGTTGGCCCTTGGCGTTCTACAGTAGAGACAGCCCGACATTCTCTCTCAGTTATTTGTCTATTTAGGTTGTTTTAGAATCATGAATGCTTATCTTTTAGAAATTATCTATAATTTATTATTGTCATTAATTATTTGGGGGCACAAATTGCTCTGTATTTGGCCAGTAGAGGATTTTTCTAGTTGGCCCGGTACAGTTGCAACATGCCCCATGATTTTTCGAGCACATCTTAATTTTTTTGGCATAACAAGATGTTCCAGCCTCATCTTGTACCCATCTTGCCCCAATCTAGAAGTCCTGTCTCCTTTCCCGTCCCAAGATGTGGGGCAGTGGGTATGCTCATAGCTGCTGAGGTGTTGTTGCTATGCATATGTGTATAGTTATATGTAACATATGTAAGTATACTTGTGCATACACATGTAGAAATATACACTACATTAACTACCTACATACATGTCACATAAACACATATATACATACACACATATTTTAGAAATCGCAAGTCCACACCAATACCTTCAATTTCATTCCACCCCCCGTGAGATTATTTTTTGCCTTTCCATATTCCTTATTTAAATGGTCTTTCTTCCACAGTGAGAACTCTGACTCCTCAAAATATCAACATAGTTACTTATTTGCTTAATCCTGTAATACATGTTAAGTTGTTTCAGAGTTGCTTTGCCCATACTATTAAAAAAAAGAAAAAAATTTCTACTGAAAAAGAGTTCAGGGTTTGTTTGAAGTTTTCCCCACCAACACACCATGAAAGATTGAAATGTATTCATAAGCTACTTGGACTAGATTTTATTTTTCCTTTTTGTTTCAGTTTTGTTAAGATTTATTTGAAATAGAGTTGTGTTTGCTTCGGTTTTCTTTCAGTCTTAATTTATATTTTGTTTCCAGAAACAGAAACAAAAACTAATATAAAATTACTATAGATAACCTTTTGCAATGTAAAATATATATATGTATTGTTTTTATAAGACCACTGCTTTTTGTCTCATCTGTTTTAAAATTGCAAATGAGAATGACCCCTTATATTATAAATACACTTTTTGGTTTTGGAAATAAGAAGTAACTTTCATTCTTACCATTGAGTGTTTCAACTACATGGATCAGGATCACATTTAATTGACTAAATATTCAATTAAATGGGGTCTTCTGAGGCACCCTCTTTCTGAATGGAATTTATTTTTACACAAACCGCACTTTTCAACCAAAACACATGGGGGTCTGACCCAGGAATGTTTGTTGACAGACTCAGTCTCATTGGCCCCGCAGGTTCCTTAATTCAGAAACCATTAATAGTGCAAAATTAATTAAACTGACGGCACATTGTAAATACAGCTGTTGTGATTTTTGGGTCTATCTAGGATGTCGGATTGTGTGGTGTATTGTAAAAAGTTGCAGATTGGGCATTTGACAGTTTGGATTAAATTTTTATCTCTAGTTCTTTAGGAAATGTCTATTTCCTAGTCTATATAATTAAACTATTGTACTTATAAGACAAAATATGTATCTTTCTCTTATATTCTTATTAATGTGTATATGTATCTATTAAGCATTCCTTGGTGCTATCTTCTTCCTTCTCATCATCATGTTTACAATAATCTTAATCTCTCTTGGCTAAATTTCTTGGCAAAATATATATATATATATATATATCTCACATGGTTTTAGTCCAAACCTTGCTACATCTATCTCCATCTATCTCCATACACAAGTAGTTACCTCTGTTATATCCCAGAATATAGACAGACCTTACCTTATCACTACAACATTTAATTTCTAGAAATCACATAATTAAGACAGAAAATCTCACCTACTTTCCTCCTTGGGCCTTCCAAGTTCCATGATGATTAACTGTCAGAACATCATTCTCCTTCAGGGCCAATTGCAAGTTCTGTCAAGAAGGATGTGCCCTATTCCCCAGATGCTAAAATTAACACACTTCTCAAAAACGGTGGTGTTTTTTCCCAGGCACTCACCTGATTAACCCTGAGCAGGCCACTCGCTCAGTCTGCTGGCCCTGGGGCAGGGCTGGCTGAGGCACCAGTGCAACACTAGGATGTCACACATGAAGCAGAGTCACACACTACGGAGACCTCACACATGCAGCAGAAGCATCTGGACACCATTCATCTCAAATTGAGCACATCACATACACAGCCAATCATTTCTGGATAATCAGAAAACTCAGTTACAGTTAGCCCCTCCACCATATTGGGAGACTGCTTTCCTAAAAAGGGACGGAGAGAGTTTGGAGCCTTTTGAGTTTAAAAGTCCCACTCCACTCCTCCTACTCCATTCTTCCTCTTCGCGAGCCTTCCTGAACTCCATGTCAGATTAGGTTCTCTGCTGGGCAGTAAAACTTTTTTCTCCCCACTCAGTGTTCAATCTTTGGTCTCTCTAGCCTTTTGTTTTTCTTGAAAACACATTTATACACTAAAGGCTGCCTGCCTACTGTGAATACCATGATTCTCTTGGCCTGAAGGCTTTTTGTTGACCACGGGAGCATGTTTAGTTCCCATGTAGGGCCAGCAGGAAGTGCCAAAAATTAATATTCCCAAATCTGCCCTAGACTAATAATAGCCAAGGTGTTATTGATTAAAAAAAACAAAAACAAAAACAAAAACAAATTTCTACATCCTTGGGTAACTGAGGCATTGTCTATACTGTCTCTCAGATTTTGCCAACAGGGTTGAGCTCCAGTTGTCCCACAGGGTCACTGGCCTCCTTGCGCACCCTCTGTTGGTTTTCCTCCCTCCCATGCCTCATGTCCTGCTTACTCTCCTAGTGACACACTCCTCAGACTTGGCTTTACTTCCCAAATCAACTATTTGTATTCAAAATCTTATTTCAGAGAATGCCTCTAGGGGAACCTAAACCAAGACAATTCCCTTTTCATGGGCTTTTCTAAAGAACAAGATACAAAGAAGTTCAATCCTCATTAGCATGTATGCTTCTAGCCTCCAATCTCTGTGACAGCTGAGGACAAAAAGTTAAAAGTATATTCTAAGAACCATAATCTTCCAGCATTGGAAGTCCAATTCCAAATATAAGAAAGGAAAATCATTCCAAATTTTCAGAAGCACCCAATTCACCTTATGAGGTTGAACATCTCGTAAATTATTTTTCAGTATCTCCATTTGGGAAGACCTTCAGGAAAAAGAGTAGGTGTATTCTCTACGGCTACATAAATAAAAAGACACCACAGTTTTGTTGATCTTGAAGGAGTTCTACCCAAAGGTAAATCCCAAATCTCCAGTTCTAGAGATAGACAATCGATGCAGTTTTTAAATAACAGTCCTGCAGGATCATACTTCCCTTTTAACACAACTGTTTAAAACATATTTACAGACAGGAATTAAAAGCTACCCACCTTTATTCTCCTAGCATCTTGGAGGCTCTGGAATGTTTAAGAAATATTTGTTAGGCTCCATCAAATTGAATTGAAATGGCTTCTCTTGGAAGCCTGTAGTTACAGTTTGCTACATTAAGTAGTGCAATTCTGGGATCCTTAAGGTAAAATAATGGTTGAGTTTTGTTCAATTAATTTTGAAGCCAATCAAAATTAATGAATGAATAGATTTCAGATATAAGATAAAACAGATTTAAAATAAAATATAAAGGTTAACAATGCAATTGAACTGTGCAGTGATTTGCAAAATATAAATAAGGATTGTATATAGTTTTAAAAATCAGATTCTGAGTAGCTCACAGTTAAGAAGAATATGAAAATGAATATATGTATGTTCATGTATGACTGAAAAATTGTGCTCTACACCAGAAATTTACACAACATTGTAAACTGACTATAACTCAATAAAGTTTAAAAATAAATCAGATTCTGGAGGTGTATAAAAGTGATTTTACCAGAACTCATTTTAGTTGAATTAGTTGGTTAGTAGAGAAATTATCAGTGTTGACATTGATTTCAATAAGTGGAAATGTGGTAAAGAGTTTTGCATAAATACACAATTAATGCACATTTGTAAGTCATTTTAAGTATATCATTGCTTTATTTATAAAACCTAAATAAACTTGTTATAAACTATAATATGGAATACACACACACACACACACACACATTACAATAGTCTATTTTGGGGAAAGAAGCCTTGTGGAGATATGTTAAGTGTCTGAATATATTGTAAATATTACTGTATATGAGGTTTCTAGTTCTATAGAGTATTAATATCTGACACAACCATGCTATTTAAAACCATAAGTGTATTTTACCTAATTATATCTAAGTTTTGCTTTAACTAATCTCTCAGAAACACATACTTTATTCTTTATACCCAGACTTCCACAATGTTTATATGCTTTAACTCCCTTATTTTTACTGGTTTATTAATTTTATCAGACAGAAGAATGTGTGGGTGTATAGCTACAATTTGTTGACCTGTTGCTATGGCTATAATCTGGAATATTTCATTTCACATGTCATTAATGTTAATAAGCACTTTTAAGAATATGGGGAAATGACAGACAGGTTATGTCCTTATGAAAGCCCAAGAGCTCCGCAGGTATGATTCTTAACTCTTTAAAAAAGACTCATCATCTTAGACATTATCAATTGCGTATTCAAAGAACATACAGCCTTTAAAAAAAGGTATAAAGGAGAGGGTATTATTTCTTGGAAAATATACGTCTGGATCAAATTGGAGTGAATTCATAGGAAATGTGCCAATGCTGTAACACCGTTAAATTGAAACATTTTAATTGGACTTCTGTAAAGAATAGCATAGACTTTCTAGAAGATCATGAATTGGTGGTAAATTATTAGGAAAGACAAGAAGTATCGATACTGAAATGAAAATACTTTCATATTCAAGGTTGCTTGTTTGTTAGGAAGTTGGGAGAGGGGGAGGGCTCATTGTAAGGACACTGGGAGCTGTGCTGTCAATAGGCAAGCGTCTCTCCCTTTTCCTCTGCTCCCCCAACACAGTGCATGGGTCTCGTGCAGATTTCATCATTACTGTGTGCTCTGGAGAAGAGCCCTCTCCCCAGCCTGGGAGCCCCTGGGGGGCAGCACTGAAGCAGTCATCTCTGCATCTTGGTCCTTGAAGCACAGGCTGGGCTCAGGCTCTCTTGACTGCTTCGAGCCGGGCTGCAATGACTTTTCCCAGGACTTGCAAAATTCAGCTTGCCTAATTTTCACTGTGTTTCCTAAGAGTAGGCTATCACAAAGTGGATGCACACTGTGGTCCTATTAGTGAAAGAAAAAACTCACTGAAATTAAGTTTGAGCACAAAATAGCAACAACTCTTTATTTGCAAACCACAGTGTACTAAAATTCACTAATAACATTGCCTTAAAGTCTATTTTTTCCTTTTAATTTCAGTCTAGTATACAAACCTACTTCCTGTTAGGCTGTTTTCTTTTCATTCCTTTAGGGCCATTCAGTGGCACAAAAAGGATGAGAAGTGGGAAGGAAGAAGGAAATTCGTGACCATATATTGAGCCTATGAGTTCTACTGACAGTAACAGAGCTTTTCTCCAGTAAGCATATTCCATCCCACCTTTGTGTTTATGTCATCTAAATGGGTCAGAGGCCCAGGAACAACTCCTGCTTGGTTCCTATTAGAAAGGTCTCATTGTTCATTAACCAACAACAACAACAGAAAAACAACATTCTTGTTTTTGTTCCCACAGCACTTTCATTTTTCTAATTGCCATTTTTGAGAATTTTTAATTCTGTATTTTTCATTATTTATTCAAGAACATGCAAATAAATAAACTACAGCCTTCCTGAAATGCAGCTCTCTTTCAAAAGGAGGAAATACAGACTTACATTATGTTTTTGATTTCTTGACCTCTTTTAAAGTCCCAGCATAGACTGAATATGAATTAATAATGATTTTAATCATTATCCCAGCCTCTCTCTTCAAGAGAATATAAATGGAGGGCAAGTTAGGGAAGTTGACATGTCTGATAGGCATTTTTGTCTCCTCATGCCATTTGGACGTATCATTGGATAATTTAGCACTGGTGATCTCATATGGAAAAGAGTTTTGCATATTTTGACTGGGTTTCCCATTCTCAGTAAGGAAAAGCCACATCTATCATTCCATGAGTGAGAGGGGGGTCTATACTTTAGAACATCAAATTTGTTCTGAAGACACAGTGAAGGGGATGAAGTGTATTGTTAAGTATTCTTTCTTTGATATGTTCTAAGTGTAATTTGTTGACATGTGGAGGGAAGAGATGCCACGTTGCAGATCATTCTTGTTGGATGAAGCACACACTGAAGTATCACTTGCTAACAATTAAGAAATTAGCACTAACAATTATGTGTCATTTCTTCTGTAGAGCTCACAGCATGATTACTTTATGCCTAATTAAGGGCCTAAATCAGCAAAGATTGTCTGGCTTCAGCCTGAGGTTGAATTTCTTCCGTAGGCTACTTTCTGAGATCTCTCTACTTAAATTAGAATGTAATTCAATTTTAAGTGATGATCTGAAAGGACTCTTTACTATTTCGCAATTTTCCAATTTCAAACAAATCTTTGATTTTCACGTAGTATCTTGTTTCATGTTGTCCTTTTAACTTGTTAAAAGAGAGAGAAAGATTACATCAAGTTAAAGAAACATTCTTTTAAGTCTTTTTAGTCTTTTTTCTCTTTTCCAACAAGCCATCGATCTGTGTAATTTCAAATTCCTCAGAAAACCTTTTAAAACCGAAATCTCCAGCTCAGGACTGAAGGCTGCACCCTCTCCCCCAATAAAGGGAAAGTAGACACTGAGTGTGATATATTTAAAGTGTTTCATTGATTCTTTAATTGAGCAGAGTCTTTTCCAACACCTTATTAAATAGCAATATAAGGAAACAACTAGAGACAAGATTATCAGAAAAATAAGTGAAACCAAGAAAAATAAACGAAAGCAATAGATGGCATATATATATACATATATATGTACACATATATATGTATGTATGTGAGAGTATGCATGTGTGTGTGCATATGCACATACTCATATATGCACACACATACTGTTTATGTACGTGTATATAAGATATTTGCACATACACATATGGAATTGATTGTGCTTTATATTCCTGCATGCACTGTATCATAATATCATCTCTATTTTACAGCTGAGGAAACTGGAAACTGAAGCTTGGAAGTGTTTATTAACTTTCACGCGGTCATACAGATAGTAAAATGGCTGAGGCACAAAGTGAAAAAAAAACAGGACAGACTAATATAAAATAAAGGTCAAAAGAGTGCAAATAAAATTCTAAATTTAATGTTGCCTTTCTGATTTGTTACGCCCTTTCAAGACTAATTTAACCCTAAAGCAACGTCTTATTCAAAAATATAAAACAAATGGCTCTTAAAGTTTATCAAAAACAAGAAAAACGTTTTTAATTCAATTTTTATTTTTCTTTTGACATTTCTCTGCATGACAAATTTAAAAAATATGACCAAAGGGAAAGCTGTTTTCTTTAAAAGAAAGTAATGAAAACCTCTTATGATATCAATATGGTAAAAGAAACCAAGAAACCTTGATCTTGTGGTCTTATCCCTTAGAAACTACCTACAAGAAATTTTCCATGTTTAACTAAAACTAGTTTTATCCTCCTCCAGTTTCCAAAGTGGAATCCACAACTTCCAAGGAATAAAAACAAAAGAAAATTAGAAACAAAAAAGAAGCAAATTATATTTCTGTAATTAGAAGGCAAACTTGGAAGAGGAAAAATGTCTTTATGTGCACCACATATTAACCCTAGACACCCTCTCCACTTGAAATTGAGTTATTTGGTTTACCAGAGCATACTTGGGTTAAATGTACTCTCACTCATGTGCATAAGTAAGCAAGAAAACACTGTGTTTCTTTTTCTCTGAGAAAGTAGAAAACTAAAATGAACCAGGTTAAAACCTGAAGATGTGTTTATCTCTCAGTTACCTTCAAACTGCTTTTCAGAAACCTTTGTAAGACTGGCTACTATTTCTGCAAGAAGGTCACAGAAACACAGCATGACAGCTGATGAGTTGTTTTAATTTTTCTTTGCAGTTCAAGTACATTTATTTTGGGGGGAACATTGTTATAAGTTGTTTAAGTATTTTTTTGAGACTAGTATATCAAAGCACGTGAATGTATGCTTGTATATACATGTATAGATATTTATTTATACATACATGTTTATACACACATATATGTGTATAATCTAAAATATATACACTGTTGGTAGTTGGATTTTGTCATAGGCAATGCTTTGATCCAGGAGCCCCTGAAGGCCAAATGGTACACAGTACAAAACATACTCATACAAAGCCATTGACAAATATTCAAATAATTAAAGTAAAAAAGTCAGAGTGGATCTAAGGAAGTCATGGATTTGACCCAAAACAACTTCTATACTTTTATGTTTTATTTATCTCCCCTTGAGGTGGAATTTTTCCTGGAGAACATAAAATCTGGATTAGTTTTTATGGGCATCACCACCAGACATGCAGAAAGTACACGTCACAAAAACTTACTGCATGCAACATCATTTTATCAGCCTCAAACTATCTCCTGACGAGGAAGAAACAGGTTCTCCCTTCCAACTTCATATATTCAATAGATCAACATAACAGAATATTTATTCTATTATCATTTTTTAAATTATTTGATAATGATACTCATGAAAATGCTGATTTCCTGGTATTCATTTTGAAGCTCTTAGAGGGCAATCTCCATTTTATATTGATAACCATAAAATAAATGGATTCTTACATTTGAGGAACAGACAAAAAAATCACATATCAGTTTATTTCATACTTACAAGTTATATAAGGTTAGAAAATATTTCTACGTTTTGCCATTTTTGTATCTTCTTCAGAAAATGTCCTAATATTTTTAAACTAGTGCAACAAAGCTTGTCTTTGTTCTTCACAAGGGCTGTAATTTTAAACGCCTTTGTTTCCCCTTTCACAATACCTGTATTGCCATCAAGTTTTGAAGAAGGGGGTTGGGGGAAACAATGGCTTGTTTATTTTACCCAGAGCCTTTCACCTATTAAAAAGTCCCATAGACTTGACCTCAAGGATTAAGTTGTAGCAAAATTCCAACAGACTTTTTTTTTAAGTAGGAATTTTGCAATGCAAATGATCACTAAAACTATTATATGTGTTTTAACTGAAATATATTACTTTGAATCACAATATTATTGAAAGAAAGAAGGAAAAAAAAAACACTTATTTAGGGAATATGGGATTAAAACACACTGTAAAGAAACTACCTTTGCTGGCATTTTAATGTTATTTTTGTCCCACCTTTTCTCAGTCTGACTTAGAAAGCAGTTTACAATAAGGCTTTGACCATTGCAGGCATCCAAATAGAAGGTCTTTTAATGAGGAGCCTCTACTCTATAGTACCATTCAATATTCATTTGATTTAAGAGCATTGTCTAGTGAACACAACTACTTTATAATGGGTGAATCAATGATTTATGCCGGACCAAAATATTCATCAATTAATAATAAAGAATACTGTCTGCTCTTGGAGAAACAAAATGAACAACAAATACATACACACACACACACACACGCAAACATAAAGCATCAACATCTGGTCCTTCTCATTTGTCTCTGACAGTGGGCAACTTCTAAGATATTAAAGAGGAATACTAATCCTTAATGAGGGGAATAATATGGTTGTGTAATACGAAAATAGGGGAAACGGTCCCTGGCCTGAGCTACTGATTTGGTCATGCTATTGGAGAAGATGGTTGCTTCTTCAAATATTATTCTAAGTAACATTATAGTTGTCCAAATAAATGGCTTATCACTTTTCTCAAACTGCTTGTTAATAATTTATGGAACAACAAGTGTTAATAATAATAGGATGCAAAGTTTTCCATAGTCACTGCCAAACATCAGAATTTTAGGAAATGCTTGGGTAAATAATTTTATGGACAATATATATTTTGAGGAAACGCGACTGAGAAAACCTAGCTAAAATAAGGAATTTCAAGAAATACACAATAATATAATTTAATCAACACCAGCAAATAAACAACTTCTATGATAATTAACACCAACGAATAAATTCACTTCTACGAAATGAGTTATGCCGGCTGCAGGGGCCATGGTCCAGGCCTCAGTGCTATGTCGCAGGTCTGAGGGGGGCGAATAAAAGTAGCAAAAGCATTTGCCTGTCAGATTTTGACCCTAAGGGTGGAAGGAACTGGGTTGAATGCAGGTGCAATGACCTTTATCTGGGTCAGAAATTGAAGCCCCCTTAATGGGTAGTTGAATACGCAGACTTAATGATGGAGGAGCAACTGATATCACTTCCTTCACTAGAATCTCAGGACAGCAAGGAAAAAGGTCAAATAAAGTCATTCATTAATTTTGTTTCTAATTCCTTTACCATATTTCTTCTGGGCATAAGTGGAGAAGAAAGCATGTGATTGGCTCCAGATAATATACTTGTTCCCTTTTGTCTTACTTACTCCACTATGAGGTCTGGCTTTGGAGCCAAGTGGAGAGAACTTGAATTGTGAAGGGTCGAAGGAGAAGAAATGTGACAGGTGGGCAAACAATAAGAGAATCTGAAGAGAGGTCCGGAGGGGAAGCTGTGGGAGGCCAACATGAGCGGCCTCACCTGCTCGGAAATGGAAGAGCGGAATTAAGGCTGCTCAGAGCTCCACTTCGCAAGGTTTTCACAGAAGTCTTTCAAAAGGTTCAGCAAGTTCCCTCCCCTATACACTTGGTCCCTTCTTGATTAAAGAGAAACACATTTACCTGTTTGAGAAGTCTTTCAAAAGGTTCAGCAAGTTCCCTCCCCTATACACTTGGTCCCTTCTTGATTAAAGAGAAACACACTTACCTGTTTGAGAAGTCTTTCTGGAGAATTTCCAATCCCTTAGCGATATCAGCACTGTAGTTCTCAGGAAACAAAGTAGCTTCTTTGCTGGATGAAAAATATTCTTGAAAATAGACAAAATTTTAGGTTTTTAATTTTTTTTAGTTTTTAAAGTTCTTTTTTAATTAATTAAAAAAGTTACTTTAATAAAGTAACTTTTTAATTAAGAGTTTCCTAAATTTTTATAATTTGTATTTATATTTTTTTAATTATACATATTTATATAAAGATCAAATGGGAGTACAATGAACATTTAATATTCATTAGATGTACAATAGGGAAGTTTCAGATAGTGGCTGCTCTGTTAGTTGGGTCCCAGCATGATGATGAGGTCAACAAGGAGCAGGGCCCCAGTCAACCCACCAGGACATGTAGCATGAATGAAAATTACAAAACCAAATCAAAACCTTTGCCATTGAAAGCTACTGCAGCAAAACCTAGGTTAGCCTGAGCAATGCACATCCCAAGAATAAACCGGGAAGAATCAGGAAACTCATATAAGATAAGATGAAGTACACATGAAATATAGATGAAATATGTACAGATGAAAGTGCCTTATCCTCACAAGTAATAAAAAAGTTAAATCAATGATTGTGTATGTGTATATATTATATATTTTTAAAAAATAGGAATCAATACAGTACTGGCAAGGATGTGAGCGACAGCCTTTCGTATCCTTCTCATAAGTAGCAAAGCACCTTAAGGAAATCAGAACTGCCTTCAACACAAGAATTTCTCCATAATGATATTCATTACTGTGAGGAAAACACACACACACACACAGTCTTTTTTTTTTCACTATTCCCAGAATAAGGGAATGTTAAATACATTTTTATACATTCCTATTGTGTTAGATAGACATTAAAAAAAAATCTATGTTTGAAGATGAGAAGGTAATAATGTGGATAAGCATTTGTATAATTTCCCATACTTAGTGAACCTCTGTTGTGAGGACCAAATATGTGTGTGTATTTTGGGAGGGGGTGTTTATACTTCCTGTGGCAATGGTTTGTGACCCTGGGTGTTAGATGCCAAGACAGAAGGGGGTGATGAGAGGTGGGAGGAGCAACTTTGGAAGAGGACACCTACTGTGAACACACTGAGCAAAATGCCATCACCCGTACCCGTGCAACAGGAGCAATTCCTGCAGGGCCATCAACCTCCAGTTAACTTGTAAATGTTGTTATGGAAAAAGTTTTTTGCATATTCTCTAAAAATTTTCATTGTAAACATATGTTCCTTGGGCTTGGGATTTGGGGGATGTTTTTGAAAGTATTAAATTTGCATCAGAATGGAGGTAGTCTGAAAAGCCAGCCATGAGGCTAATGGAAATCTCATTTAGATAATGTAGATGTTCATGGAGCTCTGACTCAGGGAGGAAAATGACAGGAAGTGAGTACGGATAAATGTTGATGGTGGTATCTCTAAGTAGCATGATTTTAGGAAATTATTTTTCTTCCTTATCTGTAACGTAGTTTCCAGGTATTCTATAGTCGGCCTCTGTCAGTTTTTAATCAGAAAACGAACGTAACTTTTTAAAGGAATTTTTTTTTTCAAGTGTGCCTACTGAGAAGTTCTCCACATGCTCTAAAAGTTGTCATTGTAGATCTAGACCTTTCTGTTACACAAATAAAAATAAGTTTGTGCCATAAACTCTTCTTTGAACTTATATTAGTGAAAAGCCACACTCTCTGAATGAATTGATTAATAGTATTACGTAAAAGAAAGATCATTTTGTTTCCCTTCTTTAAAATGATTATATTTTTATTTTTACTGCCCAAAAAAGTCAGAGCTAAGCTTTATGTTTATTTGCAGCCAGTTCTTTTTCCTGGATTTTCTGTCTAGTGCTTACTGGAATCACATTTTAACATCCTTCTACTCTTATTTTGACAGTTTTATTGTACATTTATCATGTTGGAAGCTCCTCCATCCCGCCATGCTCCTCTTTGCATTGTAGTAACTGAGCACAGAGCTCTACAAATAGAACACACCCACATGCCTATATACCGTTCTCTCTGCCTAAAGTCTACTTTTCTTTATGGCTAGACCAGTAAAATCCTTCTAATTATGCCAGGTTCAGACTGATGATTAGCTCCTCTGGGTCCAACAACAATTTGTGTATTAGTCCGGCAGCAGTTTCTGTATTAAATTGTAATGATTTTTATTCTTTCACCAGGCTTTGAGTTTCTTATGGATTGCTGGAATTACCTTATTCACCTTCCCAGCATCACTGCACACCACATGGTGGATGCACAATAAATACTGAAATTAAAAAAATGTTAAAACATAAGACAAATAAGTAAAACTAATGAGCTCAATCAAGTACTCAAACAATTGCATTCAACTTTAATTTTAGAAATCTATTTGCAATTTCTCTGGAATTGCAGATAATAATCAAAACCATGTTGCCTTTTATGAAAATCTGGTTTCTGTTTATTTGGCCTGATAGCCATGTTCTGTTCCATTTATCATTTGTCCATTTGCCAAATGTTTAACAGGCACCTATGTTGTGCCTAGCGTTGAGCTAGAAACCAGAGAATTGTAGGGAATGGACAGAGGCACGATCAATGCCCTCATGAAGCATCAATAATTACTGCAGCAGAGGCAGATATTAAACAATTCATTACAATTTTTCTTTTTTTGTCCATAGTTACAAGAAAATGCCAGGAGAAAAGGCGCTATGCTTTAGGAATTCATCATGGAGGTTGAGGATGCTACATTCTGAATAATGAACAGGAAATTAGTTTATAAATATGATGAAGGTTGGAGGATAAGAAGGTAGAGGGCTTTTGGGGACTATGGAAGCATCAGCTGAGCCCCCAGCTCTTTCAAAGCCTTGAAACAATGTGGTGGCCAAAAGATAAAACATATTGTTAAGCCATATAACTTTGAAAGCAGATAAACCTACGACCTCAACTGTATAGAAAAGATTAGTTTTACAGTAGAATTCCTCTCCACTGGACACCTTCAAGAGAAAAGATGCTTTTCTTTCCGTGTTTGCTTAATATCTTGCACAGTCCTGGGCACATAAAAGATACATCAGTATTTCTTGAATTACTTCATCCATTATCAATATGAAATTAATTCTTTTTTTAAGAGAAAACTGAAAGTTTTAGTTTAGTTTTCTTGAGGGAGTTGAGGAGGTGTTAACATAGAAACCTTTAATATAACACTATGATGAACAGTTGGAAATGAACACTTAATAGCAAAGGTCTAACTCAAAAAATGTGTGGAAACACAGTTATTTAAGGAACAAAAGAGCAAAATCATATTAATGGCATATGAAGAGAAAACTGTTTCAATATAACATGCATTTCTTTCCTAATATAAAGTTTCTTATTTTGTATGTAGTTTTTACTCAAAGCACTTTAGCATAAATGATCTCCTTTGATAGTTACAGTAATGCCTCATAAAATATTTTCAAGTTCTTCCTATAAACTCCTCACAGAATATAATTTAAATTAAATCAAGTTTGTCACAACTGAGCTAGGAACACATATAGTCTTACTGCATTACAACCTGATTATTTTTGGTGCTTTCTATTTTGTCTCCAGTTCTAAAAATTGTACCAAACCATGAGTAACAATACTCCCTTGCACAGAATTGTCAACCGATAGAAATTTGCCAATTGATTGACTGATCTTGGTTATATTTTATTTCTGCTTGTCATCTTGATCTTATGCAACTCAAGTAATATATTTTAAATTTTAAATTCACTTAGACAAGAAGTTTTTGGGTTTTTTTTTTTCTTTTCCACATCATTTTACTGTCCTATATAAACTACTGACAAGGCCATATTTCAATAAACATATTAATAGGTACCAAATTAATCAAGATTAAAGCATATTGCTAGTCACTTAGATCCATGTAATTTTGCATATTATGCCTATTTTTAAATGCATTAATTATCCAGTAGACCAAAACAATTCTTCAAAGTGACTTCAGCCTATCATGTAAATACATATGCTTATATAAGAATTAATTTTGACAACAGATTATTTATCCATTAGCCTGAAAGAAGCCCAGCTGCAGCTGTTAATCTCTAATTATGGAGTCCCATATTCTGGCACTTTTTAATAATAAGGCTTCTGACCCAAAATATTGCAATGGCTTTTTTTTGTTTAGATAGGAAATATTGACATGATTTTTTTATGAGTGCTGTAAAGGCTTACAATATGTTAACTAACAACAACAATATGCAATCTGCTTTCTTCGGTGGCCAAAAAAACTCTATAGAGAAATTAAAGGCTGATCCAATGGTAAAACAATCTTTGGTGGAAGTAAATTTCTACCGTGACTCAGTAAAAGATCATATTTAATTGCAAAAAAAATTGTAAATTTTAAGTTTGATACACACATAAATAATTCTTATTTAGAAGTTTAAAAATGAACAACTGCAAGTAAATTTTGGAAATATTCATAACTTCCTTTAAAGTTATTTGGTGTTATGCAAAACTGAGTTTATACCAGCAGTCAAGTTCTTTATTCTGAAAATTGTTGCAATTAACACTGATTAAACCTTCTGCCTCCCCATTAAGGAATTTGTGATCCAACTGCCTTCTGCATTGACCATGAGAGTTCATAAGTAGATTCTTCATATCTCCTCACTTTCGTGTTACTTTATTATTAATAATAACAATAATAAAATGAACAATGACTTAATGGTAGAAAAGAGCATAAACCATAAACCAAACTATGTATTAGATGTTAGTATTGTATGCCATGACATCATGTGGAAATCACTCACTCATTCATTGACTATAGATAGTTACTCTGCAAAGCTTCATCTGAACATCTCCATTACCACTCAAATAACCCTCACACTCTACATCCCACTGCTGACCTCCCCTCAGCCGTCCAGATTGCATTCAGGGTGACTTTTTCAAGATATAAACACTCTCCCATTCAAAATCCACCACCCTCTAATATCCTCAGGACAAATTCCCAAATCATTACCTTTTGCCTTCTCACTTTTTCTTTCTAAAATATTCTCACTTCTCCCAATTTTTACCTGTACTAACATGTGAGCTCAAACATCCTTTCCTGTAAGTCCTGTAACTGCCACCTTTGGGTGCGGGCTCTTGTCTGTATCATAAGGCACCCATGTACCTTTTCTCATTACACTTACCACATTTATCTTTTTGATTTCACTTTTACTCTCTACCTTTATAAGATTCATGAATGTAGGAATGAAGTCTGGCTTTGCTTAGGATTATAGCCTGGTGCCTAGCACAGTCTCTGGCATGTAGCTACAGCTCATTAATACATGCTACATTGGAATGAGAACTGAACCAGGAATAGAATTGCTGCGCTCAGTTTCTACTTGACTACTTACTAGGAGTGTAAACTTGGACTAGTGCAGGTGTCTTGCCCTCAGAGCAAAGAAAGGACACTTCTATAGGCTCTCAGCCCCATAATTACACCTGGATGGCATATGTCCCACATTCATGGTGTAATCTAAAGGTCTTCCCACAATTAGAATCAAAGGACTCTATTCAAATGGTAGTAGCCTCTAGTCATATGAAGTCCATCAAACCCCAGTCTGGAGTGATGGCAAGGCAATACACCAGGAAGGCAAAGTCATTGAGTAACAGCAGCAAAGAGAAAGCAGGAGTTGTTCTATTGAAAGAAGAAAGAAAAAGATGGAATAAGACAAGCAGAGATAAGAGACAATGTAGCTGAGGAGAGAGAGAGAGGAAAAGAAAGAGGGAGGGAGATGCAGAGGGACAGAGAGAGTGTGTGATTAGTTATCTCATAACTTCCCAATTTCCTCTGAGTCCTGGCTCTATTCTCAGCCTCACACAAGGAAACATTCCGTGATGTTTCCTTGTGTCCTTGGAAAAACTGTTTTCTTCCTGATCTAGAATGAATGAGTTTCTGTTTATTTCAACCAACAATTTCAGACTAAGACACTGAATTTCTTAAACTATCTGACTCTCAGTTGTCTCACTGCTAAATGGATTTTATAACAAGTCTGCTGCCTGTCTCATAGTTCAACAGTTAACATAAAATGAAACAATGCATGTGAAATCACATTTGCTTATACAATTTTTAATGGATTTGTCCCTATACTCATTCAATTGACATTAATTACATGCCAACTATGGGACAGATATTGGGCTTATTCAGAGATTCAGCCATGAGTAAGTCTCTACAATATCTTTGGGAAGCTCATTGTGTAATGAAAAGCACCAAACACAAGTATTTATTATTGTTATTTAAATGTTCTGCTTTCCACTTTTGCTGTAGCAAATTATCTAAAACCTCTTGTGTCATTTACTAACTAATCAGTCAAGGACAAGATAGGAATTACTTCATTAAAATCTATTATATCCAAACTGCGAAGCTTACTGACATTGCTGTATGGAATTTTGTATGTTACTTAATGTAAATAAGTAGTTAATTACTCAAAAAAAATCAATTAATCACTAATGCAGGGAGCTAGTTGTAAAATTTTTCCCCGACATACATAAAGCACATTTGGCAAATATTACCTTTAAAGAGAAACAACATAGACTTAACCCTTCAGAAAAGACGACCGTCATGCTCACTGTCTGAGTATTCTAATATAGCACATGCTTCGAGATTCAATTCAGTTCTGCTAAAATTCTTGCTACTAAGACCCCCGTATTCTGCAAGATTTTAATCTGCATTATGTGAAAAATCATTCTGAGGTAAACAGACAGCTAGACTCATTCTCTCCTCTCCCTCCTATATATATGTTTATGTATATATTTTCTCTTCAGAATATTATATCCCTAGGAACAAATTTGGGTGCTAACAATCAGCAATGGTAGGGTAACCATTCTCCCAATCATTTGAGCCCTGTGCTAGGTACTGAGGACAGGTATGCTGGCAAACAAAACAGCCATTGCTCCTGCCCTGTTCCTCAAAAGGCAAAGAAATAGGTAGTAAATAAGAAATATAAATATACAGTAGCAAAATGTGATAAGAACTATAAATAGAAACAAGAGAGTTCCACATAAGAACATTTCTGTGGGGAGGGGTCGGAGTCTTTGTGAGACTAAGGGGATACTAGAGTGCTCACAGGATGCGACACTGAAGCTGAGACCTGAAAACTGAGGTTAAGCCAGTATCATGGGTTGAAGCTCTGGAAAGCAGACACAGAGATGGAGATTAGCATCCAGTAAGTCAACATCTGTACAGGGACTGGAAGGTGCCCAACTGGCCGAGGGAGAAGTTGGGCTGATATTGCCTCAATGGATGCCCCTGCTGTCCCCACAGAGACCTCTGAATCTGGAGGGGCCCCACAGAGCTGTCTATTGTTGGAAGAAAAAGATAATATGAGCAAGATGCTGACAGAAATGTCCACTGGATTTAGTGACATGGAGGTCATTTAGATGTTCAGAAAGAAATGAAAAACGGCACCACCGAGTAGAGTGTTAAGGCCCATCTGAGGCTAGAGATCATGAAATGATGTCCATATGTATCATTTTCTCTAGTAGTGCTGGTCATACGCATAGAAGATAGATGTTGAAAAGATAAGGAGCTGGGATATTTTCCCCAAGTATAATAGAGAAAAATGGGGATAAGGGAGATGAATATATTTTACATGGAATAATCATAATGATGAACCATGGGATATAAGAGTAATGAGGAGAGAATTAAAGGTAAGAGGAGGCTAAAGAATAGAAAGGAAGAAGTAAAGTGAATTGACTAAAAGACTCAGTGATGAGAGCTAAACTTATAGCAGTCTGCTCTTGAACGGAAGAGACTGGAAGACATGATCAGAGTCAAATATTTAGAAGAATGAAATTCCCTCTTGCTGAGAATAAGCATTGCTTATACCTGCTGCTCCAGAATATGACTGGTAAAATAATTAATGGCATGTCCTTTCATTCTCAAAATTTTCTCAATTTGGATGTTATATGACTACTCTAAGAATATTTATATTCATGAATTTTAATGTAGTGTATATTCTGGTGTTGACAATCCATTGTATGAGACCATGGAGATGTACTGATAATGTGCTGGAAAATCACTGACAATGAGATAGCAAGGAACTGGGGAACCAAGGTGTCATCTATATGGACTTGAGTCATCAAGAATGATGGGTAATAAGAAGTTACTCAGACTGCAATGGATGAGGGAATTTTAAAGGAAGATGTATTTGGTTTGGATATTTTTTTTCTTTTTAAAGACGGCAATGGACTCCTACATTGTTGGTGGAAATGTAGTTTGATGCCGCCATTACGGAAAACAGTATGGAGATTCCTCAGAAGACTAAAAATAGACTTACCATATAATCCAGCAATCCCACTACTGGGCTTATATCTGAGGAAACTCTGACTTGAAAAGATATATGTACCCCAATGTTCATAGCAGTATTATTTACAACAGCCAGGACACGAAACAACCTAGATGTCCATTGACAGATGACTGGATAAAGAAGTCACAATGTATATATATACAATGGAATACTACTCAGCCATAAAAAAGAATAAAATAATGCTATTTGCAGCAACATGGATGGACCTAGAGATCGTCATTCTAAGGAAGTAAGCCAAAAAGATAAAGAAAAATACCATATGATATCACTTATATGTGGAATCTAAAAAAAAGACAAATGAGCTTATTTACAAAACAGAAAAAAACTCACAGACGTAGGAAGCAAACTTATGGTTACAGGGCGGGGGGAGGGTGTAGGAAGGGATAAATTGGGAGTTCAAGATTTGCAGATACTAACTACTGTATATAAAATAGATAAACAAGTTTCTACTGTATAGCACATGGAACTATATTCAATATCTTTAGTAACCTATAGTGAAAAAAAATATGAAAACAAATATATGTATGTAAATATGTGACTGAAGCATTACATTGTACACCAGAAATTGACACAACATTGTAAACTGACTATACATCAACTAAAAATAAATAAATAAATCTGAAATTAAAAAAAAAAAGCTAAAACAGTACTTAAAAAAATAAAAAGGACAGTGGAGACTTATTCCCTGAGGGCTAATCTCCTAAAGTTTAATATTCAAAATAAATTTCCAGATGTCCTTTGTGGTCATCATTCATCTCTATTGTGTGGAAGCGTGTATTATATCTTATAAAATAGAATCACATAGAAAAGTTTTTTCTAAATTATCATTAATGGAAATTGGCTTCTTTAAATTGAATGAACAAGTTTATTACTTATTATCCATCTCCATCTAAATAATAAGGAGACTAACATGGAATAATGGTTTAAAGATACGGTGAATATTGGGGAGCAAAGGTGAACATCTTGCTCAATAAGTGGAGGCATTTTCTACTTACCAAGTATCTATATGCTGCCCTACATTTTCCTGCCCCTTTCAGTTAGGTGGAGCTATGTGAGCTTCTCAGCATACAAAAATAATGTGGGTCATTTATGAGTCAAGGCAGTTAGGAGGAGATATGAGTTCCCTACTCACTCTGTTCTCCTGCTATGGTGACCCGGAAGCCCCATGCTGAGATCATGGAGCCAAAGATGAAGAGAGCCGTGATTTCTGAGTCATCACTCAAAAGCTACCCAGGGAAGCCTCTGGCTAGATGGCAGACTTTGCATGCGTTCTCGTTTGCCGTTCACTGAGGTTTCACTTACGCAGCATAACCTAGACTACTGTGACTCATACAAGTGAACAGTATTTTTACATAAAAGAATGAATGTAGCAAACAAGAAAAATACCATCACAAGTAGTTATTTTAAGTCTGTGATTACTATGGCATATTTTAGAACATCCAAACCAAAACTATAAACCATAAGAAAGGAAATGTTTGAGGTTTGACTAACAGAAATCTATCCCTAGGTCCTTAACATCAGTCCTCTTTAGAAAGGAACGTCCTTGATACACCCTTTCTTCTAGACAAGGAGAGCTGGTGAATCACACACCTGGAGTAGTCTAAGAGGCCTCTTTTAAATACTTAACAAACACACACTGACATTTTTCTTCCAAACGTTCATTATGATACATCCTCTTGCCCTTTACCAAATAAATCTCCCTTTGTAAACAGAGAAAAGCCCTGGCTTTAGTCTGAAGAGATTATGGGAACAATGATTTATTGTTCTCCTGGACCTTGTGTTCCTTGGATAAATTGTGCAACCTTAGCTTCTTGCGCCGCCTTACATCCTCATGCCTGTTTGAGAAGCTGCTGCTTGGGTGGAAGGCAACTGATCACAGACATCTTATGTTGCAAAAATCCAGAAAATAATGGTCTTTTTTTTTTTTTTTTTTTTCTTTGCCCAATTCTCTCACTTTGCTGATTTGAAGAATGACTCCAGTGCATACCTAGAGAAGTAAGTGACGGTGGTGGGAGTAGGGAAAGAAGGCAGGCAGGGACAATTTGGCTTTGTGAGACTCCACTGGGACTTGCCAAAATCATGAATTAGATCTGCATGTCACCTGTCCACTGAGCCCTCTGACTACCCTTCCCAGAAATTCCATGGAGTGGTGGTAGAGCCAGGATAACTGGCAGAAACTGATGAGCGACCCTTGAAGGAGGCCAAATGGCCAATTGAACAGCATCTGGAATCACTTTGCCCTCAGTTAATCACATGTTTTATCTCCGCTACGTGGTATCCTTTCTAATAAATCTAATAAATCTTTAGTTTTAGGGCAAGGAGTGGGGATTGCTACTTTTGTTTTGGCAAACTCTAAAGGGGTAAATAAACCCACATGCTTTGAAAAGGGATTTCAAAGGTCAATATTAGGATGGGGCCTCCTAACCCCTCAGGAGCCAGGCAAGAACAAGAAAAGGAAGCTCATGATTGGAAAGAGGCTCACATGTGGGCCCTAATTGAACTCAGCATCCAAACAAATTCAACAAAGCAATTATGAGTTGGGTAACGCCTGTATTCAATACAATCTTCGCAACCATCATAAAGCCATGCTGTATCCCCTTTGTTCATATCCTTACAGATTTTCAGCTCTTTTTTTTTTCTCCAAAAATGTAATGCCTTCAGGCTTCCCTAGGTCTCGGCTGACATAAAGAAAGATAATTAAAAGACAAATCAATTAGCATTAACCTGTGATTACTAAATGCCTCAGTATTTCACTAAATATTTATATATATTTTGTAAAGAATACAGTGAGCCTGCTAGTGCAAGACTTAAAACAATGGGACGAGCTCCCACTATTCTTTATAAAATCTTAATATTTAAGTGAGTATCTACATATAATATGGGATAATATTTTAGGGAAGGGAGCATTTCCAGTATCCTTCATATGATGCTGGATGGCTGATCACCTACTACTAATAGGAATAATGGCAAACCTGAAATCTACTTTATCTCCTTTCCAAACAGCATCTTGATTACATCAACAAGCGTACACGTTTACTAATGCTCCACCCTTCCACAGTCTAGAACAGTGCCTGGAACATAATAGTCATTCACCAAATACTTGCTGAATGTCTCTAATATCTAGAAACTACCTTTTGCTAAGTGACAGCCAGATTTTGACACACACTTGTATGCTATCTTTTTGTTCTTTTCAATGATCCAGGTGTAAATGTTCAAGGAAAACTTAAGCACTTTTCTTCATATAATAACAGACATACCTATGAGTTGGATAAATCATAAAGTCATAACAGACGAGCTGCTCCTATTCACTAAGCTCAGCAAGACCCATTTGCTTATACTAGTTACACAATTTTCATCTACGTAGCTGCACACTCAACAGGTGACTAACATCAACTGGGCACCAAATGTGGTCTATGCATTGTTCTGAACAGAAAATTTGTTCTAGATTTTTGTATTCATACGTAATGTTGACTAATTACTATTATAACCACATTTTACAGGTAAGAAAACAGACCAGAAAAGTTGTCACTTGCTTGAGTTCTCATAGCTAGTAATAGAAAGGAAATTAGGATTTAAGATTCAGACAATTATTTTCCATTCTAAAGCCTGGAAATTGTCTACCTAGTATACTGAACAATAAATTCTGCTTCAACCCATGATGGTAGTACAAAACTAAATCTTAAATTATATTTATATTCTGATCCATTAAATTATCTTTCATGGATATTTTGACTCAGTATTTACAAAAGAAATAATTTTTTATTGTAAAGATAACAGAATGTTTAAATAAACATGCCCGAGTAGCCATGGATCCTCCAGGAACTACAAAAATCCAGAACACCCACTATCAGTTTCTGTCACCACAAACATGCCTGTGTTTTCTCCCCAGCTAACAAGGTAAATTGCTATAAGTGCAATATGCATCCAAAGACAGGCAAAAAGTCTTTTACACACAAAATACCAGCAGACAATCATGCATCAGAAAATATTTAAAGAAAGCCAGCATCATGATAAAGAGATATAAAACTTAAAAACATTTTTTAAAGATATACATTTAAAAAGGGAAAAAATAATCAATGCTTTCCTTAGAGACATTCAAAGAGATATTGTATCCATAAAATATACAGATATACTGGAAAAGAAATAATTAGTGATATTGGAAATTTAATTATTTGAGACTTCCTGGAGAAGATGGCGGAGTAGAAGGACGCTCGCAGGTCACCCTCTCCCACAAATACACCAAGACCCACATCTACAGACCCACTCAGCCAACCAGAGCACCTGTGGAACTCCGACAGAACATCGCCCTCTTCAAAAGATAAAGACGCCAAAAATCTGGTAGGAGAAAAGGAAAAAAGAAAGAACAAAAGGCAAAGCAGCGCAGGACGGGTCCCGCGGGGAGGGAGCGGCAAAGGAGGACTGGCGCTCGCTCGCTGGGTCTCCCCTCTCCAACTGAGAGGCCAGCGGGACGGAGGGGGAGCCTCCGAGGCTCGGATCTGTACAGAGCAGCCCTTGACTAACAGAACTAAGTTAAACGGGCACAGAGCGTCCCTCCGACACCCAGCCTGAGACGCGGGCCGGCAGCGGCGGGCAGGGCCAGGCTGCACAAGCCGGGCGGAGGACGGAAGTGGCTGCAAGGAGGCAGCCCCGGGGGAAAGCAAGGGGGAAAGCAAGGGGCTGCGCGCCGTGGCTGTGGGTGCACAGGGCAAAACAACCTGGGCCCTCCATAAAACAGCAAGGTTGGTGTGCTCTCGGGGGAAGGGTACACACCCCCATCTCTGAAAACCCGCGGAAAGTTTTTGGGGGAAGAGAGGCGGGGCTCAGGCACAGCCGCCATATCCTCCGCGCTGAGCACTCAGGCGGGGGCGGGGGCGAAACCTGCATCCGCACCGAAGGGCTTAGCAGCCTCAAAGGCCAGACTGAGACTGGCCTGCAGCCCGGGGCAGACAGGATCCTTCCATCCTGGTCCCTCAGAGAACTTGCTCCACGAAGACAAACAAGGATCTGGGTTCTGGCTCGGAGCAGGGACAGGGCTGTCCCTCGGTCTTCCCCGAGCCCACCTGCAGAGCGCCGACCAGGGCTGAGCGCAGACCAGGGCGGAGCGCGCAGCCGCACAGAGCAGCAGAGCTACCGGCGGCGGCGCAGGTAGAGCGAGAGCGGCCCCCCGCCTTTCCGGCAGGAACACAGCCCCTGACCGAGGTGCTGGGAGGGGGCATGACCCGCCCTCCTACCTGGCCAGTCTGCCACATCTGACTGCGGCATCCGGAGGGGCAGCGACCCGCCCGCCCACAGCAGAGAGCTGCACCTGACCCAGTGTTAGGAGGAGGCGCGATCTGCTTGCCGACAGGTGCTGGGAGCAGCACAGAAGAGGGCGCCAACGGAGGCCTCTGAAAACAGCAAGCTGAGCTTCCAAAACAGGACGAAGACAGAAAGACTTCACATTAAAAGCACACAGACTCCAGGAGAACACTGACAACCCCCCCCCCTTTTTTTTTTAAATCTGTTTTTACCTGTTCTATTTTCTATTACTCTCTTAATCTTTACTTCTTAATTCATTTCTATTTCTCTTGGGTTTTGATGTCCTGCTATTGATTAGACACAGGTTTCAAATACATCTATTCATCTCCCCCCCCTTTTTTTGTAAAGGTTTTAAAAGGACGTCTCAACCCGATTAATACTATGCTTCAACTCACTCTTCTATTATTCATTATACACTGTTTTCAAACCCTCTTTCTCCCTTCTTTTAAAATTCTTTCTCTCTCTTATTTTTTTTCTTTTTTTCCTAAGTTCTATTCCTAAATAGGCATCAGATAGATAAAATCCTTAAGGACCAAAATAAACAACTGATACTCCATAAACCACAGTGCCAAGGAGGTATGAGCAAGATGAAGAAGCAGAAAAACTTCTCCCAATTAAAAGAACAAGAGAAATCCCCTGAAAGAAAGATCAATGAAATAGACATCGATAGCCTACTAGATCAAGATTTCAAAAAAGGAGTGATCGAATTGCTGAAGGAATTAAAACAGATAGTGTTTAGAGATATAAAATATGTCAAAAATGAAATTGAAGCTATAAAGAAGAGCCAAGTAGAATGGGTAAACTCATTGACAGAGATGAGGAATGATCTAATAGCTGTGCAAAGCCGACTAGATAATGCAGAGGAACGAATTAGTGATCTAGAAGACAGGGCAATAGAAAGCACCCATTCAGAAGAACTACAAGAGAAGCAAATAAAAAATAATGAAAATAGCATAAGGGACCTATGGGATAATATAAAGCGTCCCAATCTTTGCATAATAGGGGTCCCAGAAGGAGAAGAAAGAACAAAGGGGATTGAAAAGGTTTTTGAAGAAATCATGACTGAAAACTTCCCAAACTTAAAGAAGGAATCAGATATCCAAGTACAGGAAGCTCAGAGGGTCCCAAACAGGAAGAACCCAAATAGACCCACACCAAGACATATCATAATCAAGATGGCCAGAGTCAAGGATAAAGAAATGACTCTAAAGGCAGCAAGAGAAAAGCAAAGAGTAAGTTACAAGGGAACCCCCATAAGCTCTCAGCTGATTTCTCTACACAAACACTACAGGCCAGAAGGGAGTGGCAAGATATATTCAAAGCCCTGAATGAAAAAAAGATGCAGCCTAGGATCCTTTATCCAGCAAGGCTATCCTTGAGGATAGAAGGAGAAATAAAGAGTTTCACAGACAAAAACAAACTTCAGGAGTTTAGCAACACTAAACCCATGCTAAAAGAAATATTGAAAGGGCTATTCTAAATAGAAAAGCAGCAGGATGCTACAGAAATGAGAAACACACAACTGGAAAGGTGGTAACTCATGAATTACAAATAAAGTAAACATGAAATTATAAAAGAAGACATACAAATCACTGAGAGTGGGAGAGGGAGGCAGGGAAATATAGAAGTTTTTTCTTTCTTTTTTAAATTTTTTTAACAGTAGGATGGGTTTGAGATCATGTTACTATCAGTTTAATAAAAACAGTTATAGTAATGGGTTAATAGATTTACAAAAAAGGGTAATCACAAGCCAAAAATTTACAAAGGAGTCACAAAAATTAAATAAAATCCATGAAAATACAAAGGAAAATTACCAAACCACAAAAGGAAGAAGAAAGGAACAAAGAGGATATACCAATTCAACTGCAAAGATAAGTTCAAAATGGCAATAAACACACATCTATCATTAATTACTGTAAATGTTAATGGACTAAATGCTCCAGTCAAAAGACACAGAGTGGCAGACTGGATAATAAAGCAAGAACCTTCAATAGGCTGCATACAAGAGACCCACTTTAGGGAGAAGGACACATATAGATTGAGAGTGAAAGGATGGAAAAGGATATTCCATGCAAATGGAAAAGCCAAAAAAGCAGGTGTTGCAGTACTGATTTCAGACAAAATAGACTTTAAAACAAAGGCCATAAAGAACGATAAAGAAGGACATTTTATAATGATTAAAGGAGTGATACAAGATGAGGATATTACACTCCTTAATATATATGCACCCAATATAGGAGCACCTAAGTACATACAAGAATTACTAACAGAGATAAGGGGGATATTGATGGGAATACAATCATAGTTGGAGATTTTAACACTGCATTAACATCACTAGACAGATCTTCCAGACAGAAAATAAACAAGGCAACAGAGAAATTAAATACTACAATAGAAAAACTAGATTTGGTGGATATTTTCAGAGCATTACACCCCCAAAAAATAGGATAGACATTCTTTTCAAGTGCACATGGAACATTTTCCAGGATCGATCATGTACTTGGGCACAAAAGAAACCTCAACAATTTTAAGAAGATAGAAATTATCTCAAGCATCTTTACTGACCACAATGCCATGAAACTGGAAATCGACAACAGAGAAACAAAGGAGAAAAAAAGGAAAGCATGGAGATTAAACAATATGTTATTGAAAAAACAATGGATCAATGAGGAAATCAAAGCTGAAATTAAAAAATACCTTGAGACAAATGATAATGAAAGCACAACCACTCAAAACCTATGGGACACAGCAAAGGCAGTGCTAAGAGGGAAGTTTATAGCGATACAGGCCTTCCTCAAAAAAGAAGAACAATCTCAAATAAACAATTTAACCCACCACTATGAATTAGAAAAAGAAGAACAAAAAGCCCCAAAAAGCAGCAGAAGGAAGGAAATAATAAAGATCAGAGAGGAATTAAATACAATAGAGATTAACAAGACGATAGAAAAAATCAACCAAACCAAAAGCTGGTTTTTTGAAAAAGGAAATAAAATCTACAAACCTCTGGCCAAACTCACAAAGGAGAAAAAAGAGAGAGCACAAATTAGCAAAATAAGAAAGGAAAATGGAGAAATTACAACAAACAAAATAGAAATACAGAATATCATATGAGAATATTATGAAAAACTATATGGAACCAAACTGGATAACCTAGAGGAGATGGACAAGATTCTGGAAACATACTGTCCACCAAAACTGAATCAAGAAGAATCTGAACACTTGAACAATCCGATTACTAGAAAGGAAATAGAAATAGCAATTAAAAACCTCCCTACAAATAAAAGTCCAGGACCGGACGGCTTCACCGGGGAATTCTACCAAACATACAAAGAACTCATACCAGTCCTTCTCAAACTCTTCCAGACGATTGAAAAGGAGGGAATACTCCCAAACTCATTTTATGAAGCTACCATCGCCCTGATACCAAAACCAGGCAAAGACATTACAAAAAAAGAGAATTATAGGCCAATATCACTGATGAACATAGACGCCAAAATCCTCACCAAAATTTTAGCAAATAGAATCCAACAACACATAAAAAAGATTATACATCATGAACAAGTGGGGTTCATCCCAGGGACACAACGCTGGTTCAACATACGCAAATCAATCACTGTAATACATCACATCAACAAGAGAAAGGACAAAAACCACATGATCATCTCAATCGATGCAGAAAAAGCATTTGATAAAATTCAACACCCATTTATGATAAAAACTCTCGCCAAAGTGGGTATAGAGGGAACATATCTCAACATAATAAAAGCTATATATGACAAACCTACAACCAGCATAGTACTCAACGGTGAAAAACTCAAAAGCTTCCCACTAAAATCTGGGACAAGACAAGGATGCCCACTATCACCACTCCTATTCAACATAGTCCTGGAAGTCCTAGCCACAGCAGTCAGGCAAGAGAAAGAAATAAAAGGGATCCAAATTGGAAAAGAAGAGGTAAAAGTGTCATTATATGCTGATGACATGTTACTATATATAGAAAACCCGAAAAGGTCCACACAAAAGCTACTAGAGCTGATTGAAGAATTCAGCAAGGTAGCAGGTTACAAAATTAACGTTCAAAAATCAGTTGCATTTCTTTACACTAACGATAAATCAACAGAAGAAGAAAGTAAAGAAACAATCCCCTTTAAAATAGCACCCAAAGTAATAAAATATCTGGGAATAAATCTAACCAAGGAGGTGAAAGAATTATACACAGAAAACTATAAACCATTGATGAAGGAAATTAAAGAAGACTTTAAAAAATGGAAAGATATTCCATGCTCTTGGATTGGAAGAATCAATATTGTTAAAATGGTCACACTGCCCAAGGCAATCTACAGATTTAATGCAATCCCTATCCAATTACCCAGGACATATTTCACAGAACTAGAACAAATCATAATAAAATTCATATGGAACCATCAAAGACCTAGAATTGCCAAAGCATTACAGAAGAGAAAGAAAGAGGCTGGAGGAATAACTCTCCCAGACTTCAGACAATACTATAGAGCTACAGTCATCAAGACAGCATGGTATTGGTACCAAGACAGACATATAGACCAATGGAACAGAATAGAGAGCCCAGAAATGAACCCACAAACTTTTGGTCAACTCATCTTTGACAAAGGAGGCAAGAATATACATTGGAATAAAGACAGTCTCTTCAGCAAATGGTGTTGGGAAAACTGGACAGCAGCATGTAAAACAGTGAAGCTAGAACACTCCCTTACACCATACACAAAAATCAACTCAAAATGGATTAAAGACTTAAACATAAGACAAGATACAATAAACCTCCTAGAGGAAAACATAGGCAAAACATTATCTGACATACATTTCAAAAATTTTCTCCTAGAAGAAATAAAAGCAAGAATAAACAAATGGGACCTAATGAAACTTACAAGCTTCTGCACAGCAAAGGAAACCAGAAATAAAACAAGAAGAAAACCTACAGAATGGGAGAAAATTTTTGCAAGTGAAACCGACAAAGGCTTGATCTCCAGAATATATAAGCAGCTCATACGACTCAATAAGAAAAAAATAAACAACCCAATCCAAAAATGGGCAGAAGACCTAAACAAGCAATTCTCCAAGGAAGACATACAAATGATCAAAAAGCGCATGAAAAAATGCTCAGTATCACTAATTATCAGAGAAATGCAAATCAAAACTACAATGAGGTATCACCTCACACCAGTCAGAATGGCCGTCATTCAAAAATCCACAAATGACAAATGCTGGAGAGGCTGTGGAGAAAGGGGAACCCTCCTGCACTGCTGGTGGGAATGCAGTTTGGTGCAGCCACTATGGAAAACAGTGTGGAGATTCCTCAAAAGACTAGGAATAGACTTACCATATGACCCAGGAATCCCACTCCTGGGCTTGTATCCAGAAGGAAATCTGCTTCAGGATGACACCTGCACCCCAATGTTCATAGCAGCACTATTTACAATAGCCAAAACATGGAAACAGCCTAAATGTCCATCAACAGGTGACTGGATAAAGAAGAAGTGGTATATTTATACAATGGAATACTACTCAGCCATAAAAACCGACAACATAATGCCATTTGCAGCAACATGAATGCTCCTGGAGAATGTCATTCTAAGTGAAGTAAGCCATAAAGAGAAAGAAAAATACCATATGAGATCGCTCATATGTGGAATCTAAAAAACAAAAACAAAAACAAACAAAACAAAAACAAAGCATAAATAAAGGACAGAAATAGACTCACAGACAGAGAATACAGACTTGTGGTTACCAGGAGGGTGGAGGGTGGGAAGGGATAGACTGGGATTTCAAAATTGTAGAATAGACTACACTGTATAGCACACGGAAATATACACAAAATGTTATGATAACTCACAGAGAAAAAAATGTGACAATGAGTGTGTATATGTCCATGAATAACTGAAAAATTGTGCTGAACACTGGAATTTGACACAACATTGTAAAATGATTATAAATCAATAAAAAATGTTAAAAAAATTATTTGACTAGCAAAATAAGTAGGAAAAAGTAAAAAACAAGTTTAAAAATGAATGGGCAAAAGAACTAGTTAGTGAGATAAAAGATAATGAATCCTCCAGAATGAACCATAAAAAATAAAGGGTGGAAAAATACATGAAAACTCAAGAGATTCAGAAGGGAAAATCCAGAAGATTTGATATCTATATAACAGGATTTCCAGAAGGAAAGCAGGTAGACAATGCAGAAAAAAGAGTAAAAACTAGAATATAATAGAAAAAAAACTACTGTCAAAAATATTCTAGAGCTGAAGAGACATCAAAGATCAAAAGGCTCATCAATTTCTATGAAAAATAAAAATGACTGATACTGAAATAGATGAGTGGGCTATTTTTTATCAATGATAAAAATCATAATAGCTTAGCATAGAGATAAACAAATTTAAAGGCTATCTATTAAAGATTAATATTCAGACTAATATTAGTTTGTTCATTGATTAGAGATCATAAGACAGAGAAACAATGGTTCTTGAACAAAATGATCTGAATCCCAAATCCCAGATTCAGTCAAATTAGCATTCAGTGTGAAGATAAATTGTAGATATTTTTTGAAATGAAAGAACTTGTTTCTTACAAATACACAATTGTAAAAGAGTAACAAAATAAATTAAAACTTAAATATGAATCCAAAGAAAAGGAAAGCATGGATTATAAGAAACAATGGTGAGGAAAATACAACAAAATAAAAGCAAGAAACTGACACATATAGTTAAGTATAAAGTTTATTGATTCACTGAATGAAAATATATAATAAATTAGAATTAAAATTCCAGATCATCTAAGCATGGAACCTAGCCAATTGATGGGAGACCAAAGAAGTGATGTAATAATCATAATAGAAAACAAGAAAGATGAAAAAATAATGAACTAAGTGTATAATCCAAGAAAAAAGAAAAAACCTCAATTTAGTTTAAGTTAAAAATAAAATTTAATAAAATAAAAAACAGCAAAAAGCTGATTTTTTTTCTTTTTGTTGTTTTGACCAGGTGTTTTTAAAAAAAAAATGATAGACATAACATTAAGAAGAAGAACAAGGACAAAATTGGAGATAAATGAGAGACTTTTTAAAATTCCATAACTAATAGAGATACTTTTATTTCAATATATGTATCTGAAAAACAAATGAGTTGGAGGATCTTCCGTTACAATAGAAATGATCAAAGTTGGTCCAAGAAAAATAAAGATATAAAACTTAAACAGACCAATAACAGAAATGTAAGAGACAGTCAAAGATCTACTATAAAAGACATCAGATCAAGGTAGATTTTAGGTGAGGTATATCAAAGCTTCATGGAATAGTAAATTATTATCATCTCAATTATTCCATAGTATAGAAAAATATTTAATATTTTAACTCATCCTAACATTACTCTGCTGTGAAAACCTAACAATGGTTGTGTATACATCACACACACACACACACACACACACACACACCTCTAGCCCAAACTTACATGTGAATATATGTAGAAAAATGCTAAGTGAAATATTAGCAGTGAGAATCCAAGAAAATACTAGAAGATTAATTAACACATGATGGCCAGGGTTGGTTCATCCCAGAAATAAAATATTTCAATAAGTATTATGACATATAAGATTTAAAAAATGGTTATCTTAATAGATGTTGATAACATATTAGATAAAATTTGACATCCATTTCTAAGGAGAAAGAAGGAGAGACATGCTCTCTTAGGAAGTAGGAAATGAAAGTTAGAAATAAGTCAATGATGTCTACCATCACCATTATTAGTCAACATTGCCCTGGAAGGTCTAACTGATCCTAGGCGAAAAAATTAGCAGCAATTCTAGACAAATGGAAATAATAAAACAAAGAAAATAAAAATGCCATTATTATCAGACTTTTCTACAATTACACATTAAAAACTAAAATAGCCCACTGTAATTGTTTAATTATTTTTTCAATGTATGGATGGTTAAATTGTGTATTTTTAAATTAAAAACCTAAGAAAAATAATTTAATTCCAGGTTTCTCAGGCAACCACCTCCTGAATTTAAAGCAGAACTCTCTATCAGCTGACTTTATAACTGATTCTTTCCTGTAGGTAGAGAGAAATTCAAGAAAGGAAAGGAAAACTCACAGATAGTGATAGAAGGAATGTTTTCATACCTACACTACAGTCCTATAGGATTAAGACAATTGAAAATCATTTCGAAGGGGCAATCATTCCTTTATCTTAAGGAGATTAAGTTCACTAATGCTAGAATTGTGTAGAAATCCATCAAATTCTAAGAGATTGAGTTGCAGCCTGAGATAATGGCTTAATTGTTATGATACTGAAATAGCTCTACACTCATAAAAGGCCCAAGGTAGTTGCCATATTGTTGTTGTCCATCTCTCTGCATGCTTAAGATTTACATATTTCTACTCTGAAGACAAAAGTTATTAAATGTTGATCTTGTTATCCTCAAGCTTCTTAATCTTTAATCTCATCTCTATTCAAGGCTTTAATCCAGTTTAGTAGTTACAAGGATTCTGGGGATAGAACTGGAAGATTATAAAGCTGAAAAAGAAATGACACTTAAAAATCTCCTAAGAATTGAAACTCTGCAATTAAAAAATGAAGACAGTTGCAATAGTAGACTCCCAAGAAAAGGTTAATGAGATTCAATCTGTAGCATATTGGCAGGTAAAAGAGCCTTGTGAGTAAAAGTATAAACTGTGGCGCCACATTTGCACTTTCAGGGTCCTCTCAGATACTGACTAGCTGTGTGATGTTGCACATTTTATGTAACTACTCTGATGTAAGATCTTTTCTATAAAGTATGGTAAATAAAACTCACGTCACAATGTTGCTGGAAATTTTTAATGACACTTGGTTTCTGACTTATGATAAGCAACATAGGCTTATCATAAACAAAATCATATTTTGTCCAACGTTTATTGCAACATAAGCAATAAACGTTGGACAAAATAAAATGTTTCACAATGTATCATAACAGATAAGAGAATTTTTAAAAATTGCCTTTGATTCTAAAATCAAAATGTTTTTGTGTCCTCTATCAGGTGACAAACAAATCAAAATTAACTGTGCACACTTAGCATAGGCTCTGAGCTTAAATTATGTATGCTGAATTGTATTATTAAGAGGAAACATTTTTAAGAGTGTAAGGCATTTAGTGGTATTCTATAATACATTATAAACTGCATTTTTCATGCATACCATTAGTCTCCATATGATAAGCAAATGCATTTTCAAGAAAGAATGAAACATGTGAAGTTAAATTTTTAATGTGACCCCTACTTTTCTATTACATTTCATAATGGGACAAATGGGAAAGAGCTCAAATTGCCTGTGTCACGCTGATTTTGCCTGATTTTATTCTACTTCCATTATAATAATCTTAGAAAAATTTTGTATAATTATTCTTACTTTTTTCAGGAGTTGTTCCTGTATGATTATTTTATATGGTTATGTCCTTGTGAGTAGATCTTATGTCAGACTAGTCAAGACAATTGTCTTTGGTTTATTCTAGAAAAGAGACAGGGAACATATAAAGTCTCTCAGACTGCTACTCTGTGTTTTCCTCTGGCTTAAAAAAATAGATGAGACAGAATTCATGGAATCTTAACCCAAATGAGGTAAGAAGAAATGGAACTTGACATATTATGTAGATATCTATACTTTTACTAAAAGAGGCTGAACTTCCTCTTTGGTAACATATTATGCAGATGAAAGAAAATTAACTGAAAAAAATAACATCACAGGTGGTGCAAGAAATCCCAGCCGCAGCCACTGTACATGTTAATTTCACTGGTAATAGAATCCAAAAGTCAGCTTGGTTTAGAGGTTCAGTATTTGGGCTTTGGATTCAGACAAACCTGCGTTAGAAGACTGCTCTGTCAGTCACCACATTTGTGACTATAATTTATGTAACCTTTGAAGCGTCAGGTGTCTCATCTGAAAAACAAATGGTACCTCCTGGAAGAATTGTTGTGATAATTGGTGAGACGATGTATGTATGAGAACTTAGCATGCTGTCTGAACAAAATCAGAGAACTCAGTAAATACTGGCTAATATTATGAGTGTGGGAGGTAGTTAAGGGGGAGAAAACTCAGGGGTGTGTACAACATTACCAAATATTCCATTGCATTTTCTGCTTTTTAGCCTTACTTTGAAAAACTAAACCCTGGGAGTCAACTTCTCAATAACACCTCTTTTTCATACATTGGAAAGAAAGCCATTAAATGAAATCTGATCAGAGGAAGGCATTCAGCTTCTCTTGTTGCTAATAAGTGTGCCATTTGATTATCAATTACTAAGTAGTCTTCCTCTCTTTGTAATGGACATATTTCTGAACTTTCCATTGATCTACATCATTGATTTGGCAGGAGGAACCATTTATTAATGCCAAACCCAAGAAACAGGCTTCCTACCTACCTTCACTTTGTTACTGAGTATGAGTGTAAGATTGGTAACATCTTCAATATGACATATGTAACGTTGGAGGTTTGAGGGCCTCAATAATAATAACACACCTATTCTCCAACTGGACTCAAAACAAATTGAGAAGGAGTTAAGAAAATAAAATAAGAAAGATGGGGGAAAAAATTCCCTTCATTACTGGTAAAGCAGAGATTAGGGAATATGATGACGTACATGCAGCATCACTGAGCTGTTTTTAGGCTTGCTTCCCCAGCCCTTCCTGGTCCCCGAACTCTCCCCCACCCCCACTGCCAGCTCTGGAGGGTCCGAGAGTATAGTGTAGCAGAGCAAGTGCTCTATAGGCAGCTCACTCCCAAAGGAAAGAGAGGAGGAACCTTGCTACTTTCACGCCCTGAGCTTACCTGTTAGACCTAACACATCTCTTCCCTTAGCAAGGGAGGGAATGAGGGAGGTGATGGAGAGTGACCAAGTTATGCTGATTTATGTCTTTAGGTGTAAGGAACTTTTGACAATGGGATTAAACATATCACACCCTAGGATTTCCTAATATAACCCCTTGATTAAGCTATTGTCTCATTTAGTCTGTTTTCTCCCAGGGAGTGCCTATTGCCCTCGGGGACCGAATGGAGATCAACAGCCAATCTGGACAGGATGCTTGGAACCTTTCTGAATCCATGCCAACCATTACTTTTCCAGGTCTTCTCTTGGGGAACATATAATGGAAAATAGAGATTTTGCCCCGTAAAGGGCATTAAATAGTTTTAAACACTACATTAACTCAACTGCTAGACCACTCTGTACCCAAAGTCAAAGTACCTTGTCTTCTCTAGTTCCTATCCCAAATTACGTCTACTTGCATTTTTCATGTATCTCACCAGAGGTTCGGTATTATGAGCTATAATAAATAATATTATAGAGATATCCCAATAATAACATAGTTAAACATTGTAATAAAATAATGTCAGAAGTCCCACATTTGAATAAAACACCCCTCTTTATCATATTCTCAAAGAGATCAAGTTTAAAAACCACTTGTAAGACCAAGTTAAAATACGAAGAGAAACTAATACACAAAATATTCTTCTGTTATGAGTTAAAAGTACAAGATAATACAGACACACACACGCACAAACACACACAAACACACACACACACACACACACACACACACACGTCCCACTTTATTATTATCCTGTTTCACCCACAGGGACTCTTAGTGCTTAGGTGAAGCTGAAGTTTCTTTGGCCAACTGCACCCCCTTCAGTGGGAATAGATGTGCTCCCTTAAAGACGTCAAAGGTTGAATTTACTCAACGCCGAATTTCTAATCTGTCACACTTTTAGAAACTCCAATAAATTAATGGAATATGCAAGATAACCATAGCATTGGCCTCAAAGGGAGTCATCCCTCAGCTTCCATAGTGACTATCCAAGATGCAATTATATTCCTAGAAGATGATAAATATGTTCCCAAAGACGCAGCAATGACTCAGAAGTGTTTGAGTGAAGTAGGACAAAGATACACGTTCTTGGTTATAGCCTCGGGAGGACGCCAGTCAGTCTTTGCTAATTGCCTGTGAATTTATTTAACTGGGAGAATTCTCTGAGCACAATGTTAATTTTTTGCACAATTGCTGTTCTACTGTCTGGGGAAAATTCAGTCTGAGCGTGTCTCCTCTAGGAGTGGTCTTTGTGATATTGAAGATACCATGCAATGTTTATGAATCTAAGATGAAGACCAGTCCTCTTTGAGATGTCTTTCTTTCTCTATCAGTATATTGAAAAACCTTCATTTCCATTACTTCTTTGTCCTGCCTACCTATGCCTGACAGTAATGGCTTCATTCTAGAACCTCATCTATACTCTGCTTCAACACAGAACTCAGCACCATTGTGGCTTAAAATTAATACATTTTAACCATCTATCAATACATAAAGACCTCTAGAGAAAAGAGCTCCTTCTCCAGCAGATCATGTCATCACCATTTACTGGGGCCTCTGCAGCATGCCTGGGTCTGCAAAAGGGTCTTCTTGAAGGGCCTGAGTATACCAGCATCCATGAAGTCCAAGATCGAGCTGTAGAAACCTGCATGATAAAGTCCTCTTTGTCCACATCAGCTCTTTTGCTGAGACCAGTGTAGCTCAATCCAAGTTCCCTGAGTCCTCCAATATTCCACCTACCCCTTGCAGGGAAGGGAGAGGCCCACTAATAGATGTCCTTCTTCAGGAAAGAAATGATCAGGACCAGGGAAGGATCATTCCCTCCCCTCTTCCTTAAATATATTTGTTTAAAAAATATAGACTCATAGAAATCACTTTAGTTGTAAATTAGCCAAAAGGGTGTACTCACTTACTCAAAACACTTAATTCAGAGAGTTTATTAACTCACTTTTAACTTGCATATTCGGACTTAACGATAATAGGCTTTTCTTTGACTGGATATAATTACTGTTTGAATCCTGCAGCGCCCCTACAATTGACATGATCCTACCAGGGATAGGGCAGTGAATATCCAGGAGGCTAATGCAACAGTGGAAGGTTTTGCAGATGGCTAAAACTAATAAATGATGAAAAAAGCACGTCTTCTCCTTTTAATTATAAACAATATGGAAGTCACCTGTATAAAGATATCCATGCCCAGTCATAACAACAACAAAAAAATCTATGTAGACAAAACATGACAAATGTGTCCCTCATTCCTTACAACTTCTAGTCAGTAAGTAGAAGTTTGGTTGCTGTACTTACCTTTCATCCAACACTGGCCTTGCTTATCTTTCTTACTTCTTTGAAGCTGAACATCAAGGATCCTTGAGACTCTGGCTTGGGTACCTACTCATGATTTAAGCACATTTAATTTTTCTTTTTCAGCCAATGTGCCACTTTTTTTTTTTTTTAATCAAAACCACTTTATCCCACTACCCAAAAATGTTGTGGAGGAGGAAACTAACTAAATGTTTAAGAATGTGTTATTATAGCTATCATCATCATTATTAACACTCATTAGGGCTTTGTATCTTCAAAGTGCTTAGTACACATTAATAACCCCTCCCTCTCACCTCCTGTCCACCTATCCTCTCTATCTCAAGAACTGTGATGGATCTTTAACTCCACGCGACCTTTGCATTTTTATAAAGTGCAGTCATTGACGACGACTACCCTTTTGGGGTCAGTCTTATCTGGTAGTAAGGAGGAACGTGTGCCTGGAGGTTCAAAATTAATAAGAAATAAAATGCCTTCCAAGTGGAATTCAAGAGCCCCTTTGAAATCTGTCTTGCTCTACTCACCTCTCCATCTGCCCCCACTTCAGGTCTTTAACGCAAACATGTGGTTGTCCTCGAAGCAGAGAGCGCCACTGTGCCTGGCCCCAACGTTTCATGGCCAGAAGATAACCACACAGCCGGTCCATCTTGCCAGACTACAAAGAAAAGGATTCAACCAAACATTCAACACGGTGCAGGATAGGTTCATACCAGAAAATACCGTTTGGGAAGAAAACCTATTTAAAAGAAATGAGGCATAAGCTCCATGTGTAGAAGGAATGCCTGCTGTTTTTCATCAACGTCTTCCTCTAAGGGATGATTCATAAAAGAGAATTAATTACCAAAGATCAGCCTTGAACATGTAGACTCTAATCAGCTAACTGGCTGAACACATAGAAGCTGAAAGATATCAAGAAATGCCGACCAGACATTCCTGAAATACAGGTAAAGTTTTTGTTTCTGTGATGAAAAGTCACAATTACAGAGTCTCACCTGTGTAACAACTAAAACAGGTGTAACAACCTTGTCAGCAAAGTCAAGCCTTCTCCCAGGGGACAGCTGAGGGGGCCACGGGCAAGGAAAGGTCCCCCGGGGTTTTTGTACGTGGGATGCTTCCGCGGAGGTGATGACTCCAGGGCTAGACTGAAAGGATTCTGCTGTTTACACATGTGACTGATGCTCTCAGTATTTGGAACCATAGCTATGATTGCAAAGGCCTAAAGAAAGGAAAATTCCCAAGGTCCCATCTGAAGTTATCTGGTTTTACTTTTTTCTGGTGGGGGGCGACCCTCCTCCCTTAATTCTGAGAGGATCACTCTGCAGTAACGGAAGACTGTGATTCTCCTTTTTGAAAACAAGAGATGGGCCTGTGTTTTCTTTTTTAACTGTTTTAATCTGGGATAGGTTACCCCGGGATGTAAAGTGTTTGCCTTGGGCAAAAAAAAAAAAAAAAAAAAGGCACAAATATTCACCATTCGCATTGTTTGTAAAACTCTTCAGTGATGACTTAATGTTTACCAAATGGCAAGTCCTAAGTAAAGTTAACTTTTGACGAAGTATTACAGTGTTTCAAAGAACACTCACAAGTATAGACTTTTGTATCCTTTGTTTTGTTTCCAGTGTCTTTTAAAACAATTTTTTCTTCCCAGAGACACTATTCAGCCTTTGTTAAAGTCACTTTGATAAAAACCTACTGCAAGTTAATCAGTTCCACATTTCTAATTGTTTTCTCAAAGAAGCTAAGGATTATTAATTTGGTGAAAGTTGTAAATGTTTGGCACTGGAGTTTCTAGGGAATACTCTGGTAAGATTTGTTGGAACCATGTGTTGTAAACTCTGCTTTGCCCTCTCCAGTGATAGAATAACTGGACCTGATGTGTTTAAGCCTAATTGCTCTGTGGGGATCAAAGACGTGTTACTTACTCATCTTACACTAGGTTTGGGGATCAGAAAGAAAGGAGGCTTGATCCCAAAAAGAACTGTTATGAGGCAAAATGGAGTGCCATAACCCATATTTGAGCCAGGTAAAAGGAGGAGGATTAATTTCCAGTCAGTTTTATACAATGGATGATGTAGGAACTATATGATCAGTTAGGGAAAAAAAAAACCAAAAACAATTGTAACACATAATTAGCATGGCAATTACAATCAGTGGGTTTCTAAGAAAGTTGGAAAGTATTTTTTATAAAGCATTTTAAAGATCACATTATTTAGCTGAGTTTTAGATTAACCATCTTTTCCCAAACTTAATCATTAAAGGAAAAAAAGGCTCTAGTGTTTTGCACAGACGTGGACTTCTAAAATCACTCCTTGCTTGTATAATAAAGGTGCAATTTTAAAGAATCAAAAACACCTAATGAAAACTATGATGTGAAAAGAGTACCTTAAGACACTGAGAGAGTGGAATGATTTATTTCCTAAAACTTCACAAATAAAGTAGCAGAATTTCTTAATATCTAACTTGAGAGCTTGTACCTACTATCTCTGTATATTTAAAAGACTCTCAGAACTTTCCACTGAATTCTCTCAAGTACTCTTTCAATACATGTCTTATTGGAGTCACAATTTTTCCACCCTAAAATGAGAAATTTACAAGGTGTATTTAGTTCAAGAAACTCAAGATAATAATAATAGCTGACATTTATCAGGCAGTCAGTTAAGCTGTTGACACCGATTTAAGGACTTCACATTTGTAATCTCCATCTATAGACAGAATAGGTCTAAGAAGTAGAATTATAATTATCCTCACATTACAGATGAGGAAATTGAGTCACAGAGAGTTTAAATGACTTGCTCAACATCCACCAAGATGGCAGACCTCCAAGTCCATATTCTTGGCTGTAATCTCAGTTTTGCAAAATCGGAGGCACCATTTCTTTTACTTGTGTCAGTTATGAATCACATATGGTTCCAACTTCGCCTAACTGTTTCTCCTTTCACTCAGTACCCTCATCTGCATGTCTGATCTTCCTTCCTGATCTACCTTTACACCTATGAAGCATCATTTAATATCTTGGTATCCTCATAGAATACAAAATGTTTTCATGCTCAAATCAGATAACGTAAGTGAAAATCATATGGAAATGCACTATAAAAGTGATTCCATTCAAAAGAGCCTCTGATATTCTAGCTAATAGGTTAAAAACGACAACAAAATAACACACACGCATACAAAACCTCCTTTAACAAGTGAGAGATTTACTTTTCTTATTATTTAAAATCTGCAATTTTAATAGTTTTTTTTTCTTTCATTTTCTCTCTCCTCTATCTACTAGATTTATTTGCTAGTTCCACATTATCAAAAACAGTCATTATCCAACTTAACGATCACTTAGAATTGGACTGGGCTTACCCACAGACCAATTGACTGAAGAAATAACTTAGGAAATAAGTGATATTAACTGTATTTCACTGAAAAAAATGCCCAACGTACTAAAAGAAAACAAATGTTTGTCTAATACATATATCTACACATAAACATAGCAGCAATTATCATTTAAAACAAAGTTAAAGTGGATTCCAACAGAAATTACTATATCTCTGTTAACAGAGTTGGAATTTTAGATTTGAATTCAGAAAAAATCCTTTTCTGTTAAAAATTCAGAATCTTAATTACTTCTCACTGGCAATTTGACCCCGTATCATTAGGCTGCCTTGGTTATATTTTACTATTCTATGGGTAAGTTTCTTTAGTAATTTTCTATTTCTTTTTATGACCTTAATATATTTAGTGAATCAACTTAACATCTGTTAAACTATAAATATTCAAGATAGGTTCTTCCTTTTTACTTATTAGACTAGCACCAGGTACACCTGAATGTTTAATAAAATGCTTGATATGATGATTATAAGGATGATAAAATGACAATGATAATTTAAGTTTGAGGTTTTTAATCTCTGGGTTTATATTATAAATTTAAAATGGTGTCAATGCAGAACAGAATGTAAAATATAAAAGAAAAAACAAAAGCATTCTCATCACTGTCATTGTGCCTTTCCATTTTAGTAATTATTTACTTTTGAAGTATTCTGATTAAAAGTGTCATCCTCTGTCTTCTCCACTAGCTTTTTTTTAAACCTGATTCCTTCCATGGTTTAAAAATAAAGCACAGAGTTTGTAAGCCTCCTTCAGATAGGAACCACTTCTCCACTCCTGTATGACCACTGCAACTACCCTCATTCAAGTCTTGAGATTTCTAAAACATTATCTGCCCTGCATCCACATTGTTTCCAATAGACAGCATGTATTTGGGAAGCATTAATGATTTTAAAAGACCCTGGCTCTTAGAATTTTTCTTCTTAAGATCCTTTGCACTTTTCTTTTCAAAGGACTTCAATATGGGGTCCTGGTAAAGAAGGATTAATGTAGTTTGACAAAGTGAAAAACTAATTGAATCATTAACTCACCATTCAGATTCAAATATCTTCATTCCAAACCGTATTCACTATTTACACTTCTGCTTTGCTCCTCTGCCTGAAGCTTTTCTTCTCCCTTATTGGTAAAACTTCTTAGTCTTAGTTCTAACCCTGAAAAGGTCATGTGAAAATGCACATCAGGCATGTCAGAGACAGTCGTGGCTGCTGAAGAGAAGGCTCAGAAGGCTTTTGCTCTAGAAGTTTGAAATCTTCCATTTAAATGTCCCCTTGAGTACCTCAGAGCCCTATTAATTTGCTTCAGTTGACACTTTTTGTCATGCCTATCAATTAAAAAAATTATCAGGGCTGGCTATCACTTTAAAAAAATTAGTATTTGATATTTCTAAGTCACTTTTTAAACCTTTTGAACCATCTCATTCCTCCTTAAAACAATGTGAATTCAAAGTCACAATTCAATTTTCCTGAAATTTTGCATGTGACCGTAGTTTCTTCACGTAAAACACTGCAGGTTTAATATCACTTTTTAAAAACTGTGTAGAGTAATTTAAAATGTATATAGAGTGCCGTGTGGATTGGCCATCATTTCACCTTGCGGGGGTGGGAGGGAGAGATGTGTAAATTCAGGGCCGAGGAGGGGTGTGCTTGCAGGAGGCTATTTAACAAGCCTACCACTAATGGGATCTTCCCAGTAGTTACTTTTTGTGTTTCACGTCCCAAATTTTTTTGGACCATAGGCCAATTTTAACCTTCGATACTAAACTGATAACTAAAACATGTCACTTGCCATCTGCTTCTATGAAAATGAAGTCATGAGCCACTGTAGTCACTGACCTTTAACACACCCTGAAAGGAGTTCAGGACAGAGATAAGGAATGAGGCACTCTGCGCTCTGGAAAAACTGGAGGAACAGGCCTTCAGATAGTTAGCTATTTTCAGGAGACAAGTTTTTGTAAACCCAAACTCTTGAGTCTTCCCATCCTTAGAAAAGCACTAAAACCATTAACTAAGACATCTGCTCTTCCTTCGTGACTAACAGCAACCTTCTCCTGAGACATGTGTTTGAGTTTGAGTACCCACTTCGCCAATATCACATATGCTGAGGCCCCCCCACCCCTGACTTCTTCAGAGCAGTTCCTCCGAGCTATTTGAGAGGCTATCTCTTGGGCTATAGTTCTCGGTAAGCCCCAAATAAAACTGAACACACAGCTCTCACATGGCGTGTGTGTTTTTAGTCAACAAAACCGATGATAATAACACAACCATCTTAAGTAGTATTCTCGAACCTAAATTCGTGTGCCCCATGCATAGTGATGCCAAACAATCCGAAACACTGGAGTTTAAAGCAGAGAAAAGTTTATTGCAGGACCAAGCAAGGAGAGCACAAGAAGGCTGGTGCTCAAAAGACCCAAACTCCCCAATGGCTTTCAGGAAAGAGGCAAAATTTGGGGTGTGTGACTTTCTTCTGCTCAGTTGGTGGTGAGGTAACAGGGTGGTGTTCCAGGAATCTTGTGCTCAGCCTGAAGTTACCATCCTCCACCTGGATGGGGGCCTTAGTTCCTGTGGAAGAACTCACAGCTATATTGTCATGTACATCCCTTGAGGAGGGACTAGGACTCTGCTTTATCATTGTTTTTTGACTGCTTCTCCTTTGTTTCTGCATCCTCTCACTACCCTAACTAGTAAGAGCTTGAAGCTGCCCTTTGGAACTCAGGGAAAGTCTAGGAGGCTGAAGCCCTTTTCCTGCAAATAAGAAAGGGAAGACACGGAAAGGCTTTTGTACTGGGGAGAGCTCCACAGGGTCCACGTCAGTTTCAGTATGTTTAATATGTTATAAAAAATTATTACATTTCTGTTAGTCTGATCTATTTTAGGCTCAATGGTTTCTTCTAGAAAGGCACATACTAAATTACATTGATGACACAATACAACATTCAGTCGACTAGAAATAATTTATGAACTATGAGAACAATTCATGGACTTGTACAAATAAGCAGTTTTCTCCTTGATCACTGGTAGACTCAAGTCCATTATAGTTCATTCATCTTCACAATAGGTGGTTACAAAACAAACATTATATGCAATTACTCAGATTTATTTTAATCCCCTAAATGGAACTAGTTAGTCCTGAACTTAGATTTAAAACAAAACTCACTCTCAGCAATGTTTAATTTAAAACAAAACTCACTCTCAGCAATGTTTAATTATCTGAAAAAAAAATCACTGCTTTCTTAAACAAGATCATGGCAGATAAAAATTAAGTCCTAATTAAATGCAATTCCATTTGTGGGAGCACCTAACGCATTGCCTGGCATATAGTAGGTGCTCATTTGGTGATAATTATAGTTATTAGTAGAATTGGAACTTGACCAAATGCTTCAGGACTCTAAGTCCCTTTTCCCCAGATCCTATTCCCCTTGTAAACCTCCAGCACCTTGTCCTATGCAATTTATCATCATTGTACTAATCACACTCAAACTTCACTTTCCAGGAGCAGGAGAGAGAAGACATGCATGCCATATTATCACAGATTTTTCTGAAAACGCCCTTGTTTCAAATATTTAGCATATCAAGTATGTTACCGGACGGAACTTTGGGACCACTCATCCCCAGTGCAGCAAAGCTAATTTACTGACAACAGGTTATGGTAAAGGAAGATACGGCATTTATTTCAGGCACCAAGCAAGGAGTACAGGTGGCTTATGCTCAAAAGACTCAAACTCCCCAGCTGGCTTCCAGAGAAGTATTTTTAAAGGCAACATTTGGGGCAAGGGCTGCAGGATGCATGACTTTCTCTTGATTGCTTGGTGGTAAGGAGGTAATAGGGCGGTGTTTCAGGAATCTCAATCATCAACTTTCTGGTTCCAAACAGACTGGGATCTGCATGCTTGTGCTCAGCTTGTGGTCACCATCCTCCACCTGGGGTGTGTGTGTGTGCGCACACGCGCTGGGGTGATTTTAGCTCCAGAAGAACTACTCAAAGATATCTGTCAGATTGTTATGCATATCCCTTGAGGAGGAATTAGGACTCTTTGTTTTATCGCTGAACTATTGTCATTAACTTTTCTTTTTTTTCTTCATATACATATACTTTATTGACATAAGTCAGTTTACAATGTTGTACCAATTTCTGGTGTACAGCATAATGCTTCAGTCACACATGAACATACATATATTCATTTTCTTTCTTTCTTTTTTTTTTTGGTCATTACTTTTCTTTTTTTAGCTTCTTTTCCTTTTTTTTTTCCCCCTGCCTTCCCTCTACTAACTCCTTTACTTAGTAACTGCCTGTTCCTGTTTTTTGGAACTCAGGGAAGGCCTAGGAGACTAAAGACTTTTTCTACAAACAAGAAATGGGGGACATGGAGGCACATTTTTACCCAGGAGGGTCCCACAGGGACCTACTCAGTTTCAACCACAAATAGCCATTATTTTTTTTTCTTTTTTACTGGTGTATTGCCAGAAGTCAAATTTATTCCTGAATATCAGCACCAAAGTGATTTAAAAAGTTAAAATATTCTTGTGTTTGATGAAATAAAGTTCCAAATCAGTCTAATCAGATAGATTTTAGCCATCTATCAAAATCAAAAATAATGAAATGCATTGCCTTTTTTGCATATTGGAGCAAAGGACAAGTGGTCCAGACCTTCAGTGGTTCTCATCTAGATATACCTCAAACCCAAGGAGGAAAGAGATGAGAATAAGATTAAAAGAACAAAATTCAACAAAAAAAATGGGGGTTTCCCCAAAGTTTTTAAAACACAATATTTTTTCTCTAAACTCTCTTTCATAATTTAGTGTCCTTCACTAAACAAAAGCAAACCAAAGAAACTCTGACATAGCAGTAAACCCTCAGAGGAGATCTTTTCTGCTTCCCTCACACTGCAGAGAGCTGCTCCAAGCCCAGAGCTGGCACTGAAATCAATGACAGGAGGCCAGACCAGGAAGGGGCCCCAGCACAGGGCCCCGGGGCGGGATGTCAAATTTTACAATTTTATTCTCTCCACAACCAAGATTATTTCTTCTGAGAGTGGGTGTCTGAGACATATGCTTCAAACTGATGCTACATACAGAAAGTGAAATAAACTGCTCCCTCTGCTTTCACAGGCTTGGTTGGCTGATCCAAACCAAAGGAGGACGCAATTTGGATTTACCTCATTCTCACTCGCCTTGCCGAGGCAGATGTCTTAAGCACTCTATTTTAAGGATTCAAAGCCCATAATATCTCTAATAACTCCACATACTTGTTTGCATTTCCCATGTTACATATAAATGTCAGGAGCAATGACTTGCAGCCCCCTTTAATCTCGTGACAGCTTTATTATCATTGGTTGGCTGAACTTCAAGAAAAGTTATGACAGTGGCAAAGTTCTGCAAACTGCAGCACATATTTTGGTAATTAGGTAAAGGAGGGAGAGCTACAGTTAGAATGCACAGCTGAAATTATTTGCTAAACACTTAAGATGCTGAGGTATATCACATTTCTCCCAGGACAGCTTTTGAAAGATGATTTACAAAGCATTTCTTTATCGTTTTAACCTTTTTTTTTTTCAGTCTGTCTGTTTTAGAAGCAGCTCTTACTTGAAAATGAATCTTCTGATAATGGAAATATTGTATTTGCAATATGAGAAGGTGGAAGGAGGGAGTGGTCAGGGAGGCTGTGTTTTTCATTTTCTCCTGTTTTGAACTCAGCTTTCTCAAATCTCTCTCATGAATGTTTTAGCACTGAACATTGTAGCTGATTTTTTTTTCATAGTTTTTGGAATCAGGCCAAGGTTTCCCAGTCTTGGGAAAAAAAATATAAACTGCTTGAAGTACATGTTGACTCTCCCCCCAAAACAAAACCATTTGTGTTTTTTATCAAAACTTAGTTATCAGTAAAGTTCATGCTAGCAAGTACCTAATAAATTGCTGTTTTTTTATATCTGTTTAAAAAATCTATTTAAAAGAAGATACTTCAATAATTATTTAAAGGAATTTTTTCCCAGTATGGGTTTCAATAACCCATTCAGATTTTTTTTATAACCAAAAGCACAGAGGAGTGGAATCTGTCACTGAAAATAATCCAGATATTGTTTAAGTGCATATATTTAGTCTAATTAACACTGACTTTTAATTCCTAAAGTCAGCCTGTCCGAACTCATGGTTAATAAAGCCTATTCATTAACTGCTAAAACTTCCAATTTTTGTTTTCACCTGAAACTCAAACTATTTTACTCTAATCCCATAGCTTTCTCAGAAGTTAATCTGAGTATCACTCAAAAAATTGACAGAAATTCTTAGAGTTTCCATAGGAGAAAATGTGCTTATTGTAAATTGGAAGAAAAACAACCAATTCTGTTTCTACTCTGCCCTCCGTTGGAAGGTACTCTGCCTTGTGCTATGAGGAATACAAAGCGAATTCTTCTCATTCTCATTCTCCTCCCCTCCTCTCCCAAACTATGTATCTTGGACCTTGATCCAAAATAGATTTAAAGGAACTTAAAATCGAAACAAAATAAAGCAAAATAAAATAAATTACAAGTACATGAAAAGATTAAGCCAAAGAAAAGAGCAAGAGCTAGAAATGAAAACCTCACAAAATGAATGCCATGATTCAACACAATTTCTAAAAGTTGGCTGCAAACTGACTTTAAGCAGGATGAAAAGAGTTTTGTTGGTTATATGATTGGATTCTCATTGTTTTTTAAACAGAGCAAAAGCAAACACTGGGGAAGCACAGACATTCCTGATCATAGAATGAAAAAGAAGTTTCTTTCAATGATACTTATAAGAAGGACACGGTGTAGGCAATAAACAGTGTCATTTACCACAAAGTAAGCAGCACTAAGAACTTCATAGCTTTATTTGTCATATGTGTCTTCTTTTTAGTCCCCTGGCTTCCTTCCAAGACCCAGTTCAGTAAATGCCATCCTCAAGTGGGCTAGCATACTTTTGGATGGCTTGGCTTAATTCAACAGTATATTGTTTGTTTACTATCTAAAACAACAGATGCACTATATATTTCAAATGAACTTTCTTTTAGTTGAACTTCATTAGGTACTGGTAAGCACTGAATTCAAGTAATACTTTGAACAAGAATCTAGACTATAGCTAGTCTGTGTTGCAGTATGGTACAGATTCTTATGGTTTAACATTCAGAAGAATTCCAAGAGATTTGATCCTATCTTTGTTTCATCCTAAGAAGATATGTTCTAAAAATCTAAGAGTTTCCCCATTATCCACATTCAAGTTTACCATTTACAAGATTACCAATAAATAGAGACAGAGAGAGAGAAATCTCTACATCATGATATTTTTTCATAGAAAAGGAATCAGGATAAAGTTTGATAACTTTGCCACTTTAACTATTTTTATCTGAAAATTTTTTTTGTAATATTTTCATGTTTCTAATAAAATTTATTTTACAAAATGTACACATGGAAAACTATGTTCTACCGACCACACTTTATCTAAATAAAATGAACTTTTGTCAGCGATTTTGATTTTTTATTAGTTGGCTTTCAAAATAAAGATTAGCATAACTCAAATGCAATAAATATTGATTTAAAATTTATATCAAAAGTAAATATGATACAAGGTCTGCACAGATAAGTATTTGATTTCTCTGAAAACCATTTATCTAAAGCTTAATCCAGTATTTGTTTTGTTATTAAAACTCATTAGCTATCGAATATTTTTAAATTAAAAGTCAGAACTCATATAAAAGCTCTCCTTGGAAGTTACTGGGTCCTGGAAACTTAGGAGAGTAAGTATGGCAAGTAATTTAAATGCTCAGATATAACCTTGAGAAGAGTACTTGCTAGGGAGTGACATCAACAATATAGCAACATAGGTCCTGACTTCACTCCCTTTCACAAGAACAACTAACAACTATTCAAGAACAAGACACCACTGAGAGAATCCCAGAACACGGGGGTGAGGCTGGAACACCCTCCCTGCATCACAACAGACTAAGACAGTCTGCGTTAGAAGAGAAGCTGTACACATTGACCACCTTGCCCCTCCCCTAGGCCAGCACAGCACCATGAAGAGAGGTCTCTCCTGAGCCTCTGGCTCTTCCAGTGGGAAAAGAGAAACCAGTGGGGACAACCAGCACCCCCTCAAACTGTGAGAGTCACTTTAAGGAAGCCATTACTTATTTCTCTCTCCATGGAGATTGCAGGGGAACCTGCAGTGTTCAACCACTGGGACTCTACTGCGATGGAGAAGGGGAGAGGGGCCTGCAACAACCAGCACATGGATGTTGAGAGACTGAGTTTATCTCTTCAGTACCCAAATAGTAGTCCCAACCAGTGGCTTTGCTCACCTGCAAGTTGGTGGTACACTCTAACCAGGAAACTCAGTGGGGTGCAGATCTGCTTGATTTAGATCCTCAAATAAGGATTTTTGCCACGCCCAGGCAAGGGGCTGAGTCACAGCACCAGCCACTACAGAAAGTATCTCCCAGCCAAATCTGACCAGGGGGACTGACGGGAACACCTAGATGCTATGCAGCCCACTGGCTCTCAAGCCAAAAGGTAGTTGGGCAAAGTGGATCACCCCCAGAGCAAAGCTAGTACCAGGATGTAGGATTCTTATTCTAGACAAGCAGAGGGATTAATTCACAGCCAAGGTTGTGGGTAGCTCCTGGCTCCTCCCAACCAAAGAAACTGTTTGGGCCTGGGGTGGCCCGTCCCTTTTCTGCCCAGGCAAGGGAGCTGAGACACAGCTCCACCCAGCTACAGTGCTGCCTGGCCCCATCTGACCAGAAGGGCTGGCAAGAATGCCTGGAAGCTGTGCAGCCCAGCAGTGCTCAAACTTAGGAAGGGCAGGCAGAGTCAGTAGTTTGCCTAGCAAAGCCAGTGGACTTGCCTGGCCAGGGAACTTGGGGCAAGGGTCAGCTTGGGTTAAGGCAACGAACAACTTTACCAGCCTTAGAGCTGCTTTTCTCACTGCACCCAAGCAGGGAAACTGATTTGGAGCCTTGGTCATTATTGAATGCAGCTTCCAGTCTGCTTGACCAGGAAACCTAATCAGAGCACACAGGAAACCACATGGAGCATCCAACAGCCCTGCTTACAGTGGCACTCAAACAGAGAGCACAGCCCATGGCTTCCTTTATCTGCAGTGCAAAGCTGGTGGCCTCACCTGCCCAGGGAATTCAGTGTGCACTCTGGGCTGGTGTGGGCCTGACAGGCTCTGGCTCTCATCCTGCTGTGCTGCCAGGTCAAGGAAGCTCATTCACAGCTGCATCTGTAGCTGAATATGGTACCCGGTCCTGACCTCCCAGTTAGCCTGCCCAGACAGTCCAGTCAACTCTGGAATCCATCCTACAGCCTCATTTGGGTAAGGAAACAAGCCAGCAGCCTATCCAACTGTTCTCAGCGGGTGGTACAACCTCCATTCCCAACCTCAAAGCTCAAACCCCAAAATACACCATAATAGCAGGCCCCATATACCCAAGGTCATTACTAGCAGACATGCCACCAAACCCAAACTGAGCTGACTGGTGAAGATCCATCTCTGCCAAAGCAAACCTGGAAGAGGAGCCTGATTACTCAAATGTACAGATGCCAACATAAGAAATCAAGGATCTCACACACAAAAGATACTGCATTTTTTACAAATTGAAGGTTTGTGGCAACCCTACAATGTCAGGTGATGGTTATCATTTATTAACAATAAAGTATTTTTTAATTAAGATATACATTTTTAGACATAATGCTATGCATACTTAATAAACTATAGTATAGTATAAACATAACATTTATATTCACTGAGAAACTAAAAAATTCATGTCACTTGTTTATTGCAATATTCTCTTTATTGTGGTGGTCTGGAACTGAATCTGCAATATCTTTGAAGTACGCCTATAGAGCATTCTATCCAACAACAGCAGAACACACATTCTTCTCAAGCACACATAAAGCATTTTCTAAGACAGACCATATGTTGGCTACAAAATAAGTCTTGGTAGATTCAGGAACACTGAAATAACACCAAGCATCTTTTTTGGCCAGAACCACATGAAATTAGAAATCAGTAACAAGAGGAAAACTGGAAAATTCATGAACACATGGAAATTAAACAACTCTCCTGAACAACCAATGGATCAAAGAAGAAATTAAAGAGGTAATGAAAAGATTTCTTGAGACAAATGGAGAAGGAAACATAATATACCAGGACTTCTAAGAGGGAAATTCTTAGCAATAAATGCCTACATTAAAAACCAAGAAGGATCTCAAATAAATAATTTAACTCTATGCATTAAGGAAATAGAAAAAGAAGAACATACTGAACCCAAAGTTGATAGAAAGAAATAATAAATAGTAGAACAGAAATAAATAAAATAGAAAACAGAAAAACAATAGGATAGATTATCCAAACTAAGGGTTGGTTTTTTGGATAGATAAACAAAATTAACAAACCTTTAGCTAGACTAACTAAGGAAAAAAGAGAGAACCCAAATCAACAAATTTATAAATAAGCAAAGAGACATTACAACTATACCACAACTATACCACACAAATACAGAGTCTACTATGAACAACCGTATTCCAACAAAATGGACAACCTAGAAGAAATGGAAAAATTCTTAGAAGCATACAACTTACCCAAGACTGAATCAGGAAGAAACAGAAAATTTAAATAGATCAATTACTAGTAGGAGATTAAATCAACAATCAAAAATCTTCCAACAAAGAAAAAGCCCAGGACCACACAGCTTCACTGGTGAATTTTACCAAACATTTTTTTAAATTATGGTAATTCTCAAAGCTTTCCAAAAAATCAAAGAGAAGGTAACACTTCCAAATTCATTTTATGAAGCCAGCATTATTCTGATACCAAAACTTGAAGAGAACACTACTGGCAAAGAAAACTACAGGCCAATATCCCTAATGAATACAGATGTAAAAATTCTCAATAAAGTACTAGCAAACCAAATTCAACAGCACATTAGAAACATCATTCATCTTGATCAAGTTTAATTTATCCCTGGGATGCAAGGATGGTTCAATGTATGCAAATCAATCAAATTGATACATCATATTAATTGAATGAAAGAAAAAATCTTATAATCATCTTGACAGACACAGAAGGAGAATTTGACAAAATGTAACATCTATTCAAAGTAAAAATTATTCATTATCAAAATGTTCATAATAAAATTAGGCACAGAATGAATTTATCTCAATATAATAAAAGTCATATATGACAAACCCACAGCTAGTATCATACTTAATGATGAAAGGCTGGAACTTTTCCTTTATAATCAGGAAGAAGACAAGGATGCTCACTCTCACTACTTCTATTCAACATAGTACTTGAAGTCCCAGCTAGAGCAATCAGACAAGAAAAAAAAAAAGGAATCAGAATTGTAAAGAAAAAAAGTAAAATTCACTCTATTTGCAGATGACATGATTTTACATGTAGAAAATCCTGAAGACTCAACTAAAAAACATAATCTAATCAATGGATTCATTAAAGTTGCAGGATACAAAATTAACATACAAAAATCAGTAATGTTTCTGTATGCTATCAATAAATTTTCTGAAAAATAAATAAAGAAAATGATTCCATTGACAGTAGCACCAAGAACAATAAAATATTTAGGAATAAATTTAATCAATGAAGTAAAAGATCTCTACTTTGAAAAACATACAACATCAATGAAAGAAATCAAGGAAGATGCAAATAAATGGAAAGATATTCAGTGTTTCTGGATTGGTGGATTGAATGTTCTTAAAATGTCAATATTACCAAAAACCATCTATGGATTCAATGCAGTTCCTATCAAAATTTCAATAGCTTTTTTTTTTTTACAGAATTAGAAAAAACACTCTTAAAATTTATATGGAATCACAAAAGACCCCCAAAAGCCAAAGTAATCCTGAAAAAGAAGAACAAAGCAGCAGGCATCAAACTCCCTGATTTCAAGCTATAGTAAAGCTATAGTAATCAAAACAATATGGTATTAATATAAGAACAGACAAGTAGACCAGTGGAGCAGAATTGAGAGCCCCGAAATAAATCCAAGCATATGCAGTCAAGTAGTATTTGACAAGGGAGCCAAGAATACTCAATGGAGAAAAGAAAGTCTCTTCAATAAATGTTGATGTGGTAATTGAATATTCATATGTAAAAGAATAAAACTGGACCCCTATCTTACACCATTTACAAAAATTAACTCAAAATGGAATAAAGACTTAAATTTAGACCTGAAGCCATAAACTCATGGAAAAAAACAGGAATAAAGCTCCTTGATGTATGTGCACCTTGGAAGTAATTTTTGAATATGACACTAAAAGCACAAACAATAAAAATAAAAATCAACAAGTGTAACTACATCAAACTAAAAAGGTTCTATATAGCAAAAGAAACCATCAACAAAGTGAAAAGACAACCTATAGAATGGAAAAAAATTGCAAACCCTATATCTGATAAATGTTTAATATCCAAAATAAATAAATCTTTCATACAACTCAGTAAAAAAATACAAAATGAGCAAAGTACCTGAATAGACATTTCTTCAAAAAAGATACACCAAAAGCCAGTATGTACATGAAAAGATGCTCAACATCATTAGTCATTACAGAAATGCAAGTTAAAATCACAATAAGATACTACCTCATACTTGTTAGAATGCTCATCATCAAAAAGACAAGGACAGCAATGCTGGCTTGGATGTAGATAAGAGGGAACACTTGTGCACCTGTGTTGATGGGATTGTACATCGGTAGAGCCACTACAGGAAGCAGTATGGAGGATCCTAAAAAAAAAAAAAAAAAAAAAATTAAAAATAGAACTACCATATGATACAGCCATAACACTTCTGGGAACATATCCAAAAAACACCACTAACGCAAAAAGATATCCTCACCCCCATGTTCATAGAAGCATTGTTTACAATAGCCAAAGCATAGAAACAACCTTAGTGTCTATCAATGGACAATGGATGAATGGATACAGAAGTTGTGGTATGTATACACATGGAATATTATTCAGCAATAAAAAATGAGGACATCCCACCATTTTCAACAACATGAATGGACCTTGAAGACATTATGCTAAGTGAAATAAGTCAGAGGAAGACAAACATTGTATGATGTCACCTATATGTGAAACGTTAAGTAAATAAATAACCAAACTCATAGAAAAAACATCAGACATGTTGTTACCAGAGGCAGAGGGTAGAGGGAAAGGGAATTAGAGGAAGGTGGTCAAAAAGTACAAGCTTGCAGTTATAAGGTAATAACTAGGGACATAACATACAACAGGTTGACTATAGTTAACACTGCTGAATGATATATAGGAAAGTTGTTAAGAGACTAAATTCTAAGAGTTCTCATTACAAGAAGAATTTTTTTTATTTTCATCTTTTTGTTTTAACTTTGTATCTATATGAGGTGATGGATGTCAGCTGCACATATTGCAACAGTCATCTCACAACGTATTTTAATCAAAACCATCATGCTAGATGCTTTAAACATATAGTGGTGTATGTCAATTATTTCTCAATAAAACTGGGTGGGGGAGGAGTAGTAGTCAATGAAGTCTTGTTTTTTTAGTCCTTCAAAAAATAGAGGGAAATTAGGGAGGGAAATCTAAGAATGAATGAATTAATCTACAGATTAATGAAGATCTGTAAATTTGTGCAAGAAAAGAAGTAAAAATAATGAACTCATGATTTATTTTATGAGTATATCACTCTAGTTACTTGGAGCAAGTAAAAATTGGCAAAATCACTTTAATTTCACTTCAGGAATTTTATGTATTTTTTAAATGCTATGACCCATATTACAGAAGAGACGGACTTTATGATCAGGCCACTCAAGATGGCTGCTGTCTTGCTCTCTTTATAGCCTCTGATCAACCAGTCTCTGCCTCACCCACACCCTACTCATATGACTAACCTTCCCTCTTAATCATTGAACCTAATCAGTAAATGTCTAGGTTCTTGCCCCTGGCACCAGCTAGTGATTATTCTAATCTTTAGATCAGAATGTCTCCACTCTGATAGTTTAGCAAAGGAATGATGAGGGACCTGCTCCTTTGTTGGTTTCCTTGGTAACCAATGGGATGAGCCAACTTGATATCAGTTTCCTCTATAACTGGCAAAAAAATCCACCCCCATAGCAAAGACTGCTGCCATGTGCTGGTCTGCTGTCTGCTGTCCATGGTGTGGTGTCTCTCGAGGATCCTTTTCCTTCAGGTGAGTAAGAGTCCCTATTCAGTAAACCACTGACATCTCTGTCCCTGTTTCCCAGCTTTTTCTTCAGTCTAGAGGCTTGGTAATTACAAGGCTTGCAAGCCTGTGGGGTGCAGCCCAACACTACTCTTTTATTACATGTGATATTAGCTTTTTAATGGGGAACCTGGGAATTTAGCTATGTGACTCAAAATCTTTTCCATAGTTAAAAACAATTAAAGGTCAACTTTCCTACTATATTTAACTAACCAATGAATCAATCATCCAGCCATGCATAATCTCCTAAAGAATCTACTAAAACTATGGCACATTTACTTTTCTGCATTTTGGGAGTAGGTACTGGTGGACAAGCTGCCAAACACCTTTATTTCATATTGCAGTAAGAGGAAAATGGTACATAGCAAACTGTTGAATATCATATAAAGGTTCATTTACATTGTATTCTTCAAGTGCCAAATGCAAAGAATACAGAAAAAAACAAACCCAGCACTGCTAGAAAGGCGCTTTCAGTTTAGTAGGAAGACAGTAATTCAAGCAAACCAGCCTCAGTGAAATAAATAAAATAGGTATTTGGTAGCCACAGTTGGTTGCCTATTCTCTAGCCATTGTTTTTCACTGTGATATAATAATAAATATATTTGGCATTTGTCCCTGGTTTCTGTCACAAAGATCCTCAAACTCTTGGAATTTCCTAAGTGATAGGAATGTCATTTATTATTCATGAAGGGCTCCTTCGGAGTCCACTGAGTCTATGCTAATGGGGTGACAAGGTGGTGCTTCTATGTGGCCTCAGGAAGGGGCTGCTCACCAGAAAGACCAAGTGATTATTGGGTTGGAATGTCAAGTTTCTGAGAAAGATAAGGGGGTTGGAGCTTAAGTTCTATCAAGACAATATGGAGCTTCCTCAAAAAAATGAAAATAGACTTATCATATGATCCATCCTGGGCATCTGTCCAGAGGGAACTTTAATTTGAAAAGATACATACACCCCAATGTTCATAGCAGCACTATTTACAATAGCCAAGACATGTGAACAACCTAAATGTCCATTGACAAATGACTGGATAAAGAAGTTGTGGTATATTTATATAATGGAATACTACTCAGCCATAAAAAAGAATAAAAGAATGCCATTTGCTGCTACATGGATGGACCTCGAGATGGTCATTCTAAGTGAAGTAAGCCAGAAAGAGAAAGAAAAATAGTACGTGATATCACTCATATGTGGAATCTAAAAAAAAAAAAAAGACAAATGAACTTATTTACAAAACAGAAACAGACTCAAAGACATAGAAAACAAACTTATGGTTACCAGAGTGGGAAGGGGGTGGGAAGGGATAAATTGGGAGTTTGAGATTTTCAGATACCAACTACTATATATAAAATAGCTAAACAACAAGTTTCTATTGTATAGCACAAGGAACTATATTCAATATCTTTAGTAACCTATAGTGAAAAACAATATGAAAACAAACATATGTATGTGTATGTATGACTGAAGCATTGTGCTGTACACCAGAAATTGACACAATATTGTAAACTGACTATACTTCAATTTAAAAAAAAAAAAAAAAGAGTTTACCAGGAAAAAAAAAAACCAAACACTCGAACGATGAGATTTGATAAGCTTCGGGGTGGTGAATGCATCAGTCTGCTGGCAGGATGATGCAGCCCAGCTCCATGAGGACAGAAGCTCCTGTGCTTGGGGACTCTACAGGACTTTTGCATTATTCATCTCTTCATCTGGCTACTTGTTTGTATCCTTTATCATATCTTTTATTATAAGCTGGTAAACAGAAGTCAATGTTTTCCTGAGCTTTACTGGCCATTCTAGCAAATTATCAAGCCTGAGAAGGGAGTGTGGGAACCTGATTTATAGCTGGTAGGTCAGAAGTACAAGTGACAACCTGTCTGAATTTTGGGAGCAGTCTTGCAGGACTGAGCTCTTAACCAGTGGAAACTGCTGCCACTTCCAGGTGGATGGTGTCAGGGTCAAGTTCAATTTGTAAGGCAGCCAGTGGGGTGTCCACTGAGAATTAGGGAATTGCTTGGTGGTGTTGGAAAACACTCCAGACTTACCACAGCCTTCTTTCTTTCTAAGCCCTCTCATTTTGTTCAGATATTGGGCAGCCATCTGTTTCATGGGCCCCTCCCCAACTTCAGGATGTTTAATTAAACTAAGCCAATCAGGATAATTCCATTCCATTTGACAACTCTAGTTTGGTTTTGGATGTGATACAAATCAGGCCAATGAGATGTTAGAAACAGGTGTGGAAATTTTTTCTTCTAAAAAGGCACACTGAGTATTCATCCTATTTTGAAAGTTCTCATGTGAGTTTGAAGTGCCCTGATCTACTTCAGCTGTCTCTGCTTCTAGGACTGAACTGTCCAGGAACACTTCATGTTGGAGATATTCTCAGTCTCACCAACATGACAAATCACTGTGATAAAAATAAATAGCTCCTAATGACCTTATTCAAAGGTAGATTTGCATATGTAGACTCAAGAAATCAATAAAATTATTGTGCAGTGGAAAATTAAGAAATTTTGACAGGCAATATTCAAGTGATTCTACAATACGAGCATGCAGATAGCCTTCTCATGGAGTTAAATCCAAATATATATATATATATATTTTTTTTTTTTTTTTAGTGTTTCCTACAATCTATTTCCTTCTTTGCATGGTCATTTTCTATACCCTGGATCATATCCTTCTATGTATTTCTCCATGCTCATAGGATATTTGCACATATAAAGGGTTATGAATGTAAGAGGTTTTTTTAAAAATCATTATAATTATCAAAATGGGATTCCCTGCTTTTCTAAATTAATAACTTAAACATACCTATAAGTCATTAGATATCTATATAAAGAGCTGCAAATTATTCTACAGTGGGTATATAACAATTTGTCCAGCAATTTTCCTATCGAAGAATATTGAGAACATTCCCCGTCTTCCCACCCACTCCCCAATTTATAACACTGCTGCAGTAAAATCTTTTCTTTACATATACATGTGTCAAATATACTGCTATAGGATAGATTCCCAAAGAGGGGATTGCTGTGTAAAAGATACGGGAAACATTTGTTTTTCTCCTTTTTAAATTAAGATTTCCTTTTATTGGAAATATATTTATTTATTTATTTATTTTCCAATTCCACCAAGAAATTTCTTCTCTTGTAAAAAGTTAAATAAAATATAATCTAGTGCACTTACATATGGTTAGTTGACCATAAAATATATTTTATGGGACTTACTAAAAGGACTACTATCTCTCTGAGACTACCCAATTGAGTTTCATTTTACTTGTCCATTTGCAGAGTTAAATAAAAAGACCAAAAGAAAAACTGAGTTCACAACACTGTACTTCAAGTTCTCCCATGTGGAACTGCATTGTGTTACATATCTCAGTACAAAGTTATTTTGCAAGTGCTACTTTGCTATAGTTGAGCCCACAACTTATAGTTCAAGTTCTTCATTGTCATTTTCTTTAAAAACAAGGTGACTTCATATCTTTTTGGCATTTAATCACTTCTTCCAGTTTACAAAAGAGGCCAAAGAAACTCTCCCTGATGATAAATAGTGAGGTTTCTTTTTTCGTCTCTTCAGTTTGAAAGTCAGTAGTCAGAGAGAGCTTTACACTCTTAGGAGGCATCTATTCTGAAGAGACAAGTGTGAAACAGCAGCCGGACCAGCTGTGGAACTGGCAGTGTTTCTAAAACAGGTTGCTTTGGTAAAATGGAAGGACAATAAAGATACTTAGACTGGAGTCCAGGGAAGCCTTTTGTTTATTAGTTTATGCCTTCTGTATTAGTCCTGGAGCTTGAGACTAGCAGACACACAATTACAGCTGGCATTTACTAAGATACCTTTGGCAAAGAGGCTATGATGGTGCGTCTCTCCTTTCTGGCCAGAAGCAGTCATGCTGGCAGGCTACTGCTCAGAGGGACGTCTGCCTCTTCTATCAACTCCCATGACAAACGGATCTGTGTCATCTGTCGGTCTGGCACCTCTCACAGGCACAAAATCCATACAAAAATCAGAGATTGAGAAGGACCTGCGTTAGAAAGTGCTCCTGTGTAGCAGTCATCTGGGGAGACGAGACTTCTAGAAGATGCAGGACACAGCACAGTCTGGACAATGCGAGCGACATGGATGTTGAAAGTGCTCATTACTAATGCTGGCATGACTTATGCAACGTTGCAATGAAATACAAGACCAAGGAACAGGAACAAAGTTAACGAAAAGTAGGATAAGCACTTCACTCTTACACTCTGCAGGCCAGGCTGTGGTTATCTTCACAGCTGCTACATCTTAAGGAAGTGATGGCTACAATTGAATCTGCCTGATAACAGAACATCCTGGAGTATGTAAGTAGAATCATCTACTACCTAGTGCCCTGTTGAGCATAATAGGCAAAGGAATATTAACCCTTATATTTTTAATATTGACCTAGCTGTCAAAGAGCCCTGAGTTATAGGAGAAACTTTGCAGTTACCTTTTCAAAACCCAGGGAATTGACACCGTTTGTCTCTTCTTTTTGATTTGTTTTGTTTTGTTTTTTTCAATACCTGTGAAATTCAAATACTCCTTAAAATTATAAAGATAAAATATAATGATTCAAATGATACTGAATAGATATTTATCAGTGATCTAAATTCATTCCTGACATTTCTATGCAACACTTTGCATAGAATATTAAAAGCCAGCTTGCAACAGGAGATCTAGACCAAGGCAAAATTGGATGTTATATACAGGAAACAGTAGAAGGGACATACATAATTCAGATGTCAGACTTTGGACTGAGTCAATCTCAGCTAAAATTCTGCTTTCATCATTTGTTTTCTATGGAACTTTAAACAAGTCCCTTTCTGAGCCCTAATTTCCTCATTTGCAGAATGTGATTGAAAATAACTACAACACCCCTATTAGAGACTGTTAGGAACCCATAAGACTTAGTCAATGTGAAATCTTAGAACAAGGTCAGGGGCATTATAGATGCCCAGTAAATATTAGCAAATACTGTTTGACAGTTTGTTTTCACCAGGCCTGGCTCCCTCTTATCTTCCATACCCTATTGCTTAAATGCTTGGTCGTCCTCCTGTGTCACTATCCACATCTGCAAGGAAGAAAGGTCAAAAAGGATTCTATTCCTCTCCTGGAATTTTAAGTCAATGTGTTACCTCGCTCAGTGCTCTTTAACTCCTGATGTGTTTTTTTTTTCCTGTCTAATTGTGCAATTAAGGGTTTGCCATCTGTCACAGATACCGCAGCAGCTCTGAATGAGTTGGGAAGGTATTTCAGGCCCAGAGGTGTGATTTCATGTCACAGAATAGATAGCCCTACTTTACTAATTCCACCTATGCGTACAAATGGCCTGCCAAGTCCAAACGCTTCAAACAGGAATGGAAAGCGAATATCAAAGCCTTAAAACGTAAGGATTGGTATGTGTTTTTCAAAAAACAAAATTTTTGTTTTAATGTTTGGCAAGAATACATTTTTAATTTGTGCTCCCTTATTGAAACTGTTTACATCTTTTTTATTCTGTATTGAGGTTTTTAATAAATCCGACCTCCCTTTTTCTCCAGCCTTCTAAGACACATAGAGAAAATAAAAACCAAAAATTAGCTCACTGAAATATCACCAAAAGTAGTCATTTTCTTTCAAAGTACAATTAAAGTACCCCTCCCGCCATTTTTTATTAAGCCTACTTTAAATCTACTCATGCTTGTCTGTCTGGATCTGCAGGGTCATATGTAGCAGCCCCTTACCCACATGTGGCAGCTAAGTACTTGAAATCTGGCCGACACAAACTGAGATCTAACTAAGAGTAAAAGGCACACCACACTGAACAGACTTAGTTTGAAAGAAAAGACATAAAATATATCATTGATAATTTTTATATTGATAACATGCTGCAAATATTTAGTTTGGGTTCCATAAAAATATACTATAAAATTAATTTCACCTGTTTACTTTTTTTTTAATGTGATTACTATAAAATGGAAAACTGTATGTCTTGCATCTGTGGCTTCTACTCTCTATTGAATAGGGCTCCCCTAGTCTAAGAAGGAAAACATTGATGTTATTTTTAAAAACTCAGATTAAATAGAATTTTAAAATAAAAGTTTAGAGGAAAAATTTAATCCCCAAATTCCATTTCTACATGTAATGGAGTATTTCTCTTCTTAAGAACAACTATGGAAACCAGATTTACTACCAGCCCCTCCCCCCCCCAACACCAAAAAAGGTGTTTGAAGACATAAGACAGCTAATGAGGCAACCCACACTCAAGGGAAAAGAATCGCAGGAGGAAGGCCAATGTGGAGACGTGAGCTGAAATAAAAGCATCAGAGACCCTGACAGCCTCTGCAGGGAGACTGGGAAGCCGCTGGAGATTCTGACAATCTTAAGGGAATGGACAGACAAAAATTGGAGTTTAAGACTTCCAAGAATCTAGGATTTGAGGTCCAAGATCTTGGACAGGAAGGAACAATAGAGAAGTGAGCCCAACACTAGTGAATTTTCACTTCATATATTTGCCAAATTCTTAAACTTAGTTCAAAGGCAAAAGACGACAAAGTTAAGCAGAAAGTGTCTGGAAAGCACAATGAAATTTTTGGCTGCCTCGGGATTCTAAGGAAGTAAAAGTTGGACTTTCAGGAGATACCCAAAAGGTGGTGTCATAATAAAGACCCCAGGCTCCCTAACAGAATCCCTGGAGGACAAAACCCTATTGAGGAAAACCAGAGTTTGATGGAGTCTTATGAAAACTCTACCCAGTCTTGATAGATAGAAGTCTTCACTTTATCTATCTGCTAGAGGGGAGTGAACTCTCTGGAAAAAAAATAGTGCCATTCAGAGCCTCTACATTTTTGTTTATGTAATATTAGCTATTTGATTAAAAATTACTATGCATGTGAAGAAACAGAACCCAAAGGGAAAAAAAATAGATAATCAACAGATCTACAGATGACTCAGGCTTTGGTCTGAATGTGTTCTCCCCAAATTCATATGTTGAAACCTAACCTCTAAAGTGATGGCGTTAGGAAGTGAGACCTTGGAGGTGTTTAGGTCACGAGGGCAGAGTCCTTGGAATGGGATTAGTGCTTTTATAAAAGAGGTTCCAGAGAGCTCCCTTGCCTCTTTAGCCGTACTGAAGACACAGTGAGAAGGTACCCTTTAGATTATGGGTCCTGACCAAATACCCAACCATGTAGGTTTCTCGATCCTGGTCTTTCCAGCCTCCAGAACTTTATGAACTAAGTTTCTGTTATTTATAAGACACCCAGTCCATGGTATTTTTTCCTAGCAGCCTGCGTGGACTTAGACAACGTAGTTACTGAAGTTATCAGATATAAATTTTAATTAATATGTTTAAGAAAATAGGTGACAGATAAAGAAATTAAAAACCAAATGGAAACTCTAGAACCAAAAATACAAGTTTAGAAAATTTTAAAAACTCAGTAGATGGGTTCAATTGCAGGAGAGAGGACTGGTGAACTCTAAAATAGGTCAGTGAAAAATATCAGGCTTACTCAAAGAGAGCAAAAATGATAGAAAATATGCAAAAGACGTTTAAGAGATGTATGAGACTTAATAGCATGTTCCAATAAGAAATATCACTGGAGTCCTGGAAGAGGACGAGAAAGACAACAGGCAGTAATCAAGCTGGAATAGTCACTGGCTGAGAATTTCCCACAACTGTCAAAAGATATCAGATCTCAAAGTCAAGAAGCCCTACAAAAATGACTAGGATAAATAAAAAGAAAATCACATATATATGGAGAAAACTCTAATTCAAAAGATAAATGCACCTTAATGTTCATAGCAGCACTGTTTATAATAGCCAAGACATGGAAACAACTTAAATGTCCATCAACAAATGACTGCATAAAGATGTGGTGTGTGTGTGTATATATATATACACACACATATATACACAATGGAATATTACTTAGCCATAAAAAAGAATGAAATAATGCTGCTTGCAGCAAGACGGATGGATCTAGAGATTATCACATTAACTGAAGTAAGTCAGACAGAGAAAGACAAATACCGTATGATATCACTTAAATGTGGAATTCAAAAAAATAATACAAATCTTGTTTACAATCCAAAAATAGACTCATGGACGTAGAAAACAAACTATGGTTACTAAAGGGGAAAGGCAGGGGAGGGATAAATTAGGAATTTGGGATTAACAAATACACATTTATATAAAATAGGTAAGCAACAAGAACCTACTGTATATAGCACAGGGACCTATATTCAATTTCTTATAATAACATATAACAGAAAAGAATCTGAAAAAATAGATATATGTATGTATGTATATGGCTAACTGAATTGCTTTGCTGTACACCTGAAACTAGCATTGTAAATCAACTACACTTCAACAAAAACAAAATTAAAAAATGAGTCTTCAGCAATTTATTCATTTCCACATGCAAAAACTGAGGCACTTCAAGCTGATGACATTTTTTGCAATTTTCCCCCATAGTTTATATGGGGAACAACAACTAAGATAGTGCATTATAAAAATAGGCATTATTTTTGAAATCACAATTTGTTAATGATTCATTCTGATTCTTATTAGAGCCAAATTCCGACCACCTGTGTGAGTGGAGGACAAAACTACTGAAGATAAAATGATGTTCCCCCAGAAAATTCCTAATCTACATTAAAATCAACTTCTTTCACTCCCTCCTAAATCTTTTTATAGAAATTCCAAAATTTCAGATGTTAAATATATACCTAAGTGGTGAATCTTATTCTGCATGCATTATGTGTGAGTTGTATGTTCGTAATTTCACCAAACTTCTAGAGTCATTCTTCCTTTGCCGAAAAGACCAAATCTAAAACTGAAATGACTATAGAATGAAGACATACCCAGGGTTCGTATAGTCTATAATTTGCCTTGAATGATTAATAATTCATTATATTAACCATCAGGAGCTCAGAAATTATTTCAAGAGAAACTGAGTTAAAATTAAATCAGTAATACATTCTTGGCCAAACTCTGGATTGCTATTATTATTTTCAATCTTCAGCATACTCCAGGTTATAATTATGTATTACTTACTGTGTCAGCTGGTGGACAACTTACTGTCTAAATTCAACCATTAAGCACATACTTGAAATTCTTTTTATAGATGTGTTGGTTATTTTATAAATGTACCAGTGGCTTTGAGTTTAGTCCAAAAAGCTGCAAATTACGTTTCATGCTCTTTGCAAACTACCAAAATGCATGCATTTATTTCTATCAATAAATTCAATACTCACTAAGCAAATTTTAAAAACTCAAATATATAATAAGTGATCTCCTTGAAAACATTATCACATCTTTGGCTGGAGAAAAACCCAATTTTTTAGTTCTAAAAATAAGCTTTCCTTATCCCCAAAGAGAACTGTTGCCAGATGAGAGCAAATTAAAAAAAAAATGTTTAGATAATATTTGGCAGAGAAAATATGACCGTAGAGGAGGGTGAATGCTTCTCAGGGTTCCTCCCAGGATTCAGAATAAATATCATTCATAGTGTCTCTACTGAAGATGTTTTAACACAAACACAGTTAGCATCTGGAGGAGAAAAAACACGATACTGTTATCTTATGATGCCGTGACTTGGAAACATCAGAATTTTCTTCTTATTTAGTTTATTTAATTCTTAAGAACTCTGAAAGTCTAAGGATTAAAATGCCAAAAAGAAAATGAAGGGAGGCCTAAGAGAGAGTGAGCTGTAGTCTAAACAAGAAGAGAGGCCCTGTGCATTCTCCTTATGTGAATGGAGACTCCTTGGATAATGCCTACAGATCGGAGAGGAGAAAAGGCTTTGCACACAGCCCCCCATTGTTCAGTCTTTGTTGCAACCAAAAGAAGTAGAGACTCGCTTTTCAGGCCCAGTCTGTGAGGACTGTAGAGAGGAATGTCATTGGATCCCAACAGTGTTTGATGTCTTCATTTTCCAGGACTCCTCTGGGAGAGACCTGGCAGGCAGGGGTAGCCTCCACAGAGAAAAGGCAACTCCTGAAGCAAGTCACTTCCCTGGTAATGAGCCCTGGAGCACTTCTATTATGATCGTGTGCTTTGATTGTCATGGTAGAGCTAATAGAGCTGTGATGACGTCTCATGTTCTGTAATGAAAAAAATGGAAGAAAGGGAAGAAGAAAAAAGTGTCTAAAAACTATGAATTCCCGAGGGCCACAACTAGTATTGGCAGACGTGTAACAGAAAGATATGTGACATGTTGCACTGGGGCAAGTATGATGAAATTACTAAAACTTTTTAGCCATCATCCCCAACTTCAGTCCAACTGGCCCATTCCCCAGAAGGGTATGAAATGAAAAATAAACGAATGAAGATAATTCAATATTATAAAGTTTTCTGGGTGGGCTACCTGTCAGGGTTTAACGGTTTCTTTAAAGGCAGTATTTTAGTATGTTTTATCATTCATATAATTATTTGTATATACCCAGATATTTTTAGTTTTAGAAATATGATCATGTTGTAATTTAAAATATGTTTTAAAGATACACTTCTAAACGCCCCAAGATTGTGTCAAACAGCAATTTTACAGCCCTCCAGATTTCCACCAATCAGCAAAAATTACTGGCCTTAGAAAAAGCCAAGTTCATTGTCTTGTAAAATACCGTGGGTATTTATATCACAGCGTGATAAATCTCAGAGAGAAAGGAGAGCGGGTATGCGATTTTTAGATCTATTACACCATTTAACTCAAAGAATGTTTATATGACCCACTGCACAAAGTTTAAATACATGAGGCAGTTTTGATTGTTAACTCCCTGAACTTGCTGGCAGAGCAGAGTGAGACAAGACATTTCTAAACAGTGTGCTCTGGTATTGTTATCTGCTGTAAGGCACTTTCTGTCTTGTCAGCTGCTTCAGACATCTGCTCAGCTCCATAAAACCTGCGCACAAGCCTGGGTCGTTTTTGTTTGTTTGGAGTTGAGGAGCATTAAGTATTAGCTGATTATAAGTTAGTTCTGTTGCTCAAGGTTAGAGGAGACGAAAGAATTTTAGTGATAAAATCAGGTCTCAAGAAAAAAGAAAAAAAGTGTGCTTAACCCACTCAGTTTGTTTCCTGGATATATTTCCATTTTAAAAAGTACATGTGACAGCATATACTGATATGTTACAGCAATTTGAACAATAAAGAAAAGAAAATGTTCCATCCTAATTTTCCACATAATGTAACTACTCGATCATTTTAGAGTACTTTTTACTGATTTTTATATAAAAACATGTACGTAGTTTAAAGATAAAGTAACATGAAATGTTACACTCTGTCATTTTCCCTTAAGATGGTATTTTCTATGTTGCTTTATTCTTTCAAAAAGCACCATTTTAAATTGCTACATCATATAAAGATAAGAATATTTACTAAATCATTACCCTATTGTTGATTAATTTGTGCAGGATTTCTGTGGAACCCAGTTGAGAAGTTAACCTTACTTTTGCCTCTTCTGTTTTCAGATGTCCTTTCCCACATTACATAACCCAAGCAAATTCCTCTTCATTTTATTGGGGGAAAAAAAAGGCTAACCTACATATTAATATTTGGACAAATTGCTGTGTTTTTTTTAATTGAAGTATAGTCAGTTTACAATGTTGTGTCAATTTATGGCATAAAGTATGTTTCAGTCATACACATACATACATATATTCCTCTTCATATTCTTTTTCATTTTCATTATAGGTTACTACAAGATATTGAATATAGGTCCCAAGTATGAACTTGTTGTTTATCTATTTTATATATAGTAGTATCTGCAAATCTCAAACTCCCAATTTATCCCTTCCCACTCCCTTCCCCCGACCCCCCCCAGTAACCATAAGTTTGTTTTCTATGTCTGTGAGTATGTTTCTGTTTTGTTAATAAGTTCATTTGTCTTTTTTTTTTTTTTAGATTTCACATATAAGTGATATCATATGGTATTTTTCATTCTCTTTCTGGCTTACTTCCTTAGAATGATGATCTCCAGGTCCATCCATGTTGCTGCAAATGGTGTTATTTTATTCTTTTTTATGGCTGAGTAGTATTCCATTGTGTGTGTGTGTATGTATATGTATATGTATATATATGTATATATATCAATCACAACTTTTTATCCAGTCATCTGTTGATGGACATTTAGGTTGTTCCATGTCTTGGCTACTATAAATAGTGCTTCTATGAACACTGGGGTATATGTATCTTTTCAAATTAAAGTTTCCTCTGGATATATGCCCAGGAGTGGGATTACTGGATCATATGGTAAGTCTATTGTTTAGTCTTTTGAGGAATCTCCATGCTGTTTTCCATAACGACTGCACCAAACTACATTCCCACTAACAGTGTGGGTGTCCTTTTCTCCACACCCTCTCTAGCATTTATAAATCCCTGGCCAGGCTCACCAAGAACAAAAGAGAGAGGACACATATAAACAAAGTAAAAAATGAAAATGGAGAAATTACAACCAATACCACAGAAATACAAAAAATCATAAGAGAATACCATGAATGACTATATGGCAATAAATTGGACAACCTACAAGAAATGGACAAGTTTCTAGAAACATACAGTTCACCAAAATGGAATCATTTGAACAGACCAATCACTAGAAGTGAAATAGAATCAGCAATAAAAAGTCTCCCTGCAAACGAAAGTCTAGAACAAGATGGCCTCACTGGGGAATTCTATCAAACATACAAAGAAGAGCTCATATTGGTCCTTCTCAAATTCTTCCAAAAGATTGAAGAGGAGGGAGTACTCCCAAACTCATTCTATGAAGCCACCATCACTCTGATACCAAAGCCAGACAAAGACACTATCAAAAAAGAAAACTAGAGGCCAATATTGTTGATGAACATAGATGCAAAAGTCCTCAACAAAATATTAGCAAACAGAATCCAACAACACATAAAAATGATTATATATACCATGATTAAGTTGGGTTCATCCCAGGACACAAGGATGGTTCAACACATGCAAATCAATCAATGTGATACACCACATCAACAAGAGAAAGGACAAAAATCACACGATCATCTCAATAGATGCAGAAAAAGCACTTGATAAAATTCAACACCCATGTATGATAAAAACTAACCGAAGTGGGTATAGAGGGAACATATCTAACCATAATAAAAGCTATTTATGACAAACCCACAGCTAGCATAATACTCAACAGTGAAAAGTTGAAAGCTTGTGTGAATTTTTGATTAGTCTTTAAAATAAATACATGATAAGATGAACTCAAGATAGATATATATTAGTATACTAGTAATCCAGTGTTATTATGGTACAGTTCTTTTCTGGGACCCACAAATACACCCACATCCACTTGGTATGTTCATTCTATCAGCATGATACCTTCTACGCAGGGGAATTCATTCTGCTTGGGAGGAAGTGGGACAAGATTATCATACCATGGTCTTTCCTCCAGACTTAGAAAGAAGAGGACTAGTTAAGCAGTAGTTCTAGGGAAATCCTGCAAATTTAAAGATTCTAAATTCAGATAGAATACACAATGAGACCTTTAAGCTGCAAGGACATGATAACATTTACCTCTCGGCCTCTTCTACCATCTGCCATATCTTCTTTTATCCTCTTCAGTGGCCACTAACCATTTGTTGAGTTCTTGGCCTGATTATTAATATGCTTGGGGAAATTGAAGGCTTGGCAGAGGTGAGTTACCAATCTTAGTCATGATCCTACTGCTGCCAGGCTTGGCTCAAACCACTTCCCCACTGAGACAGATCTAAATTTAGCCGGTTGATGCTCTTGTTATTTGTTCAGAAGTTCCTAGACACTAGGAACTTTGGGAATAGGGCCAGGATAGAGCTGGGGTGTTACATTGTAGACTGATAGCCAAGACACATCTCCATCTCATCAGAATCCAGTCATGAGAACATATTGCCCCAGACCTCATGGAAATAGGGTTGAGCTCATATACTTTAAACAAAGACCAAGACTACAGCTTTAGTGGAGTTTTATTAATTACCTAAAATCATTTTGAATTTTAAAAGGTATTTATTCTTTAAAAATAATTTTAAATAAAGATGCTCTAAGATAAATTCATTAATTATGTAAGGATGCAAGAAATTCTCTACTATCTGCCAAACTGGTAATCTGTGTAGTCCAAAATTCTGCCTCTGATATTATTAGTATGTGAATACTGTGTATCAGCTCTAGTTTGCTTCAGTAAGACAGCTTCTCAAAATCTGTGTAAAAAAAAAAAGAGTTGTGCTAATCTTCACATCTCATAGCAAATAATCATCTCTTGATTTCCTAAATAATCTCTTGAGTAAATAATAATCTCTTCACCTATTTCCCTCTCCAGTTACTGCACCAACTCTTTGCTCCTCTTTTCAGTAAAGCTTCTTCCTAGAGGCATCAGTATTGGCTTTCTTCAATTCCTTTCTTTTCATTTTTATCTTACATGCACTTAGACATCCTTTTCACCCCAGAGCTCCTCTAACCCTGCCCTTGTCAAGGTCACTTGACGTCCAGATTGGTAATCTCATGCCACTTCTCAATCAGTCTCTTAAAAGCCTGGCAGCAGCATTTAGCCTAGTTTCCCTTTTTCCTTCATGAAACATTCCTTCGCTTGACTTCCAGGATGTCATATTTTCCTGGTTCCTTCCTACCTGATAAGATTGCTGGGTCCTTTTCATCTCTCAGACCTCTGGCTCTAATGTTAGAGAAGGCCAACTTTTATTCCCTGATCTGCTAGTTGTTTTTTTTTTCCTTTATCTATACTCACTCCCTTACCCATTGGTAGGTCTAAAGACTTTAAATACCAAATATCCATGGACAACTCCCAACTTCACACCTCCAGTCCAGGCTTCTTTTGTTTTTTTTTTTTAGGTTTAACCACTCCACTTGGAAGAATAATCCATAATTCAAAATTATTTGATCCAAAGCCAAACTCCTGATATCCACCCCACAAACCCTCTCTTCCTCTCGTATTCTTAATTATTTTAGTAAATGACAACTCTTTCCTTGCAGTGGTTTAACCAAAGCCTTTGAAGTCATCATGGATTCCTCTGTTTCTCCCACTCACAAAATCCAAATTTGTCAGCAAACCATCTGGTTCTATTTTCAGAGTGTATTCAGAATTATACTACCTCTCATCACCACCACTATTACTATTGGTCCAAGCCAACCACATATTCCACTTGGATTACTGCAATAGTCTCCTACATGTAACAGGAATGTTCCAAGTTGAATCACTCAGTTAATTAAGATAATAAAAGTTAAGTCAGATAATATTCTACCTTTAATCAAAACCCCTCGTCTTTTCATCTTACTCAGAGTAAAGTCCAAATTCTTTACAATAGCTTAAAGATCCATCTTTTACTTTCCTCATGCACCCTACTCTTAGCTACACCCCATATTCCTCCTAGAACTCTCTTGGTGGAAAGTTTTACCCTTATTGTTTCCCTAGCTTGAAATATTCTTCCAGAGAGCTGCACAGCTCACTCTTTTCCTTCCAGGCTTCCTTCAAATGTCACCTTCTCAGGAAGGCCTTCACTGATCACCATCTAAAACGTACCCTCAACAGCACTCTCCTTTTTGTTTCTACTTTATTTTTCACCATTTGCCATCCTGTATATGTTACTTACCTGACTCCCCCAACTTAAAAATAGGCTCCATGAGTAAAAGGACTTTCCCTTCATTATTGTATCCTTACAGCCTAGAATAGTGCCAAGCACTTAGGTGGCATTTGAGAAATTCTTGTTGACTGAATATATAAATAAGTGAAAAGTAGAGGCAGGAAGTTAGGACACTATCTGAATAGTCCAGGTGAGAAATTATGGTGGCTTATACCAGGCTGATAGTAATGGACATATTGATAGATTGCAGAGGTAAAGGAAACGTGAGTTTGGGGATTCCTGTTACTGCTATTTTTCTCATCTTACAAGTAATAAATCTGAATTGTACTTGAATGCATCAATATTGAGTGCTCATTAATGAGAGGCTCCCCTCAACGAATTGCTTTGCTGTCAATGTGCCAACATTGTTCTGTTTCCTGGCCTAGAGTACTGAAGACAGAACCCTGGTCTCGGACTGCCAAGTAAAATACAGAGTACGCAGCTATGTTTGCATTTCAGATAAATGAGGAATAAAATTCAAGTATGGCCCAAATACTGCATGGAATATATACTAAATACATACCAATATACATACATATATGTATGTGTGTATGTGTGTGTGTATATATACACACATACATATCCAAATATTGCATGAGACATTATTTATCCTAAATACATACATACAGACATTTATAATATTATAAATATATTATATATATATAAATGTATATATTTAGTATAAATATATCCCATGAATATGTGGATGTGTGTGTATCTGTTGTTTATTTTAAATCAAATCAAACTTGATGTCCTTTTTTATTTTATTTTGTTTATTTTTTACTGCTAAAGATGGCAGCTCTAACCTGAACTACTGTAAATTCTCTAAAACAATAAACATTACTTTGGGTGATATTTGGGGATGGGGAAAAGATACCAACTTTCTGCTGGTAAGAATAAATTAAGTGAGCCCTATTTTTACCCCTTAAACTTCTATTTTATTTTACAGTGATAGGGGCTATGAAAGATCAGAGCCAGAGTTAATGGTCTTTAATTTCATTTTCTTCTCCTTTTATCACTAAAGAATAATTTTCAGCCAATAACAATATCAAAATAGAAAAATAAAGCATCTCTATAATCTAGCTAATTAGTGTTACTTTGCATCTAGTAAAATTAAGTTTATTTCATAATTCCCTTTTTACCATCTGATTAAACACGTGTAATGTGGAGTAGTCAATAAAATTGCTTGTCTAACGGGCTCTCCCCAACTCCGCCTAAACTTTTCAGCAAATGGTAGTTAGATCTAAGCTCTGCCTTCCCCCCTTGACCTTTTGATACAGTTGCATCCTTGTATCTCATCTCATGCCAAACAGACTTCAACTGGACCACAAGAGATAAAAATATAAAATTAAATAAAAATAAGACTCACAGACATAGAAAAAAAAACTATGGCTACCAATGTGTAAAGGAGGAGGGGGATAAATTTGAAGTTTGGGAATAACATACACATTACAATATGTATAAAATAGATGAACAACAAGGACCTATTGTATAGCACAGGGAACTGCATTTAATTTCTTGTAATAAGTGTAATAAGCTATAATGAAAAAGAAACTGAAATATATATGTATGTATGTGTGTATATATATATATATATGTGTGTGTGTGTGTGTGTGTATAACTGAATTACTTTGCTGTACACCTGAAACTAACATTTAAAGCAACTACACTTTAATAAAAAATAAAATTTTAAAAATTATATGAAAATATAAAAGTACCAGGAGTAACCCTGGGGAAGTTTAAAAAACTCTCATGGTTAGAAAAGGTCATTCTAAATATGACAGGAACCCTGAAGCCATAAAGCAAAAGATAGATAAAAAATTTTAATTTTATTACATTAAAGTAAAAATACCCATATCAAAGATTCCCTAAAAACAAGGTTAAAATAAAATCAAGAAACCAAAGTACAAATACTTGCAAATTATATCATAAGCAAAGAGACTGATTTCCGTATACCCCAACACAATAAAAAATAAGTGTACAACAGAAAAAGAGCAGACTATAAACAGTTTACAGAAAAGTTATTAAAATAACTAAATACGCAGCATGAGATAAGCAATTTTACTTTTATGAAAAGAAATGAACATGAACATTTAAATAATATACTATTTTCACTTCTCTGGTTGGCAAAGGTCAAAATGTTGACAAATTGCGTAGGTAGGGGTGTAGAAAAAGAGGCTTTTTTATTTATTTGGGAATAGAAGTAAAAATTGTTACTAACACAAAGGACAAATTGCCATTAATTACCAAAACCCCATGTAAAAGATTCCTTATTTCTGCACTTCTACTTTTAGGAATTTATGCTAATTTTCATTGCACACTAGTAAAATTATATCGGTTCAAGACTATTAATGGAAGCACTGTATTGAACTAACAAAAGTTTGGAAAAGACCCTGTAGGTCCAGCAACAGAGGACTGATAAAGTACATTTGATAGATCCTTACAGTGGAATAAAGTGCAGAGAGATTATTAAGTAACAAAAGTAGTAAAACTTTGAACAATTTTCATGCTACAATCTGTATGTCTGCATGTAGGATGCTACCATTTGTATCTAAGAATTTTTTTAACCTAAAATGCTTTGTTAAGTTTCATTATATAGACTAAAATTTTGGTTTCCTGGACTCAGTAGTAGTAAATTGCCTACTGGGTTTAGTGACTTCTTGCATCAGCTCTTGCAAATGTCCAATTTGTTCACCACGAAAGTCATTCAGATTTTCTTCTGGTCGGGAGATTTCCAAAACATGCTTTTTTAGTTGAATTTTGTCTTGTTTTCATCAGCATGAATGCATTTGCTTGACATGCATAGAATATCTCTAGAAATATAGACTATTTGCTTCTTGGGAGGGGTCTGGGTAAATAGGAGACAAAGGTGTATCTTTTCTACTTTTCAATTTTGTATCTTTAACTTAAGATGTACATTAAATCAAAATACAAACTCAAACCTGACTTTCCTTATCATAATCCCATTTTGCAAATACTTTACTGTTCCTATCAAGGTTAGGTAATAAGGGTTTTTATATTTGGAGCTTAGTTAACATAAGAAGTATGAATATAGAGATAAAATATAATAGAAAATAGTATCTGATTAATTTCAGTTTCTAATAAGGGTCTCTGAGACTATCACCTCTGTAACTTAGAAATTCTAGGCAAATGTTATTTTGTAGGGAGATCTTTTGTTTCTGGTTCCCAGATCTTCCTCCTAATAATTAAAACCTATAAGCATCAGATATAAAGTTGATTAATGCAAACTTCTTGTATCACTATTGTATTTAGAGACAGATGTTTTATTTATAATAACAGTGTAAGTATTTAGCTATGATTTATTTATTTTTTTAAGGCTGGTGACATACTTGCTTGAGACCAGGGGTAAGTACATAAATACCTGGTCTCCCTACAGGGGCTTAGGCAGCCTGAACACTGGCCACCTGGTCATCATCAGTCCAGCCCTCTTTGTATGCATGTGCTGATTAACAGTCAGACTAACCTCAACTGGCCACGTAAGGGAACGGGGCCACCACAGGCTGGGGCATGTTGGTAGATTCTTTCTGGATCAGAGGAGCATACCCAGACAAATCCTCCTGCATGTGTTAGGCACAACTGATCAAATCTTCGTCTTTCCTCTGGCCTGAGAAGAAAGGGTTCCACTTTCTGATGACAACACACCACCCCATTTCCAACAATCTGTGTGAACCCTAACCTCCTTGGAGTGAAGAAAATCACTAACTTCTAATAACTTTCTGTGGCCAAGAGACTCTGTTTTTCCTCTCTACTGGTCTTGGGAGCAGTAAGAGACAACTTGAAAGTTAGCTTTGTTTTCATTCATATACTGGGTGAAACTGTGAAAAGTTGCTTCATCTAAAAGAAAAAGAACCTGTTTAGTTTTTATGTCTAATATCAAAAAATTAGTTTCTCTTCAGAGTAGGTGTTCACATCATTCTTTTTATTTAGTCAAAAATGTCAGTACATTAACTATGCTGTGAGATGATAGAAAATATATATTGGTCTCTGCCCCCTATTCCTAGCATAGAATTCCGAAAACCTTTGTAATTTCTTATTTTTTATAATTCTTGTTTTTTATTGAAGTGTAGTCAATTTACAATGTTAGTTTTGGGTGTACAGCAAAGCAATTCAGTTATACATGTGTATATATATATTTCAGATTCTTTTCCATTACAGTTCATTATAAGAAACTGAATATAGTTCCCTGTGCTATACAGTAGGTCCTTGTTGTTTATCTATTTTATGTAAAGTAATGCATATCTATTAATCCCAAACCCCTGATCTATGCCTCCCCTTCTTCTTCCCCTGGTAACTACAGTTTCTTTTCTATGTCTGTGAGTCTATTTCTGGTTTATAAATAAAATTTGTATTTTTTTCTCAGATTCCACATGTAAGCAACATCATATGATATTTGTCTTTGTCTGACTTACTTCACTTAAAATGATAACCTCTAGGTCCATTCATGTTGCTGCAAATGGCATATCATTTTTAATAGCTGAGTAATATTCCATTCTGTATGTATACCACATCTTCTTTGTCCAATCATCTGCTGATGGGCGTTTAGGTTATTTCCATGTCTTGGCTATTGTAAATAGTGCTGCTGTGAACATTAAGGTGCTCTCCCCTTGTAATTTCTTAAGTGATAAGAACACTAGGAACATCTCTTGTTCTAACATTGGTTTTAGATCTCTGTTCCTGACACAGGGCTCCCAAAACCCTTGTAATTTCCTGAGCAGTAGGAGTGTCTTTTATTCTAATAAGGTGATTCTGAGTGGGCTCCTGGATGGCTCCTGGATGAGGGTTAATCACTGGGAAGACCAAGCCATGATTAAACATTTAGAACTTTCAGCCCCACTCCCCATTCTCTTGAGAAGGGAGAAGGGCTGAAAATGGAAGTAATAATTGAACATGCCTATGTGATGAAGCCTCCATAAAGTCCCAGCAGGATGGGGTTCAGGGAGCTTCCAGGTTGGTGAACAGCTAGAGGTGCAGGGACAGTGGTCCACCCAAAGAGAAATGGATGTTCTGTGCCTCTTCCCACACGCCTTACCATACACATCTCTTCCATCTGGTTGAGCATCTGTATCCTTGATCATATCCTTTAGTAAACTGGTAAATGTGTTTCCCTGAGTTCTGTGAGCTTCCCTAGCAAACTAATCAAATCTGAGAACAGGTCATGGGAAACTGGGAAAGTCAGAAGCATAGATGAGAACCTGGGCTTGCAGTTGGCATCTGAAGTGGGGTCAGAGCCGTCTTGTAGGACTGAGCCCTTAACCTGTGGAATCTGACTCTGTCTCTGGGTAGATGGTGTCAGAATCGAATTGTAGTGTAGGTGCCACAGAAAATTGCTTGGTGTAGGGAAATTTGGTGACCAGGAGTGTCTGAAGTGAAGTATCTTCTGTGAGCAGTAAAGGAGACACCGAGGATAAAGATTCACAGAAGGAAAGAACTGGGTTTTTCTCTACACAGGAAGGAAAAAAATACTCAGTCTTTCCATCACTGGTACCCAGGCTATGGAACAACAGCTGTGCTGCAGTCAGGCAAAAGTTACCAGTAGAATTTAGAGATGGAGCCAATTTCAGGGGAGCTGGTTCATCTGATGCATTAGAAAATGCAAACTAATCCTAAAAAGTCAAAATAATCTATCCCTCGGTTATTGTTATCTGTAATAGTGAATATAAAGTGAAAGTAAAAGAAAATGTTGGCTTAAATCCTGATGCAAGACCAGATTCATGTATCAATAGGTCTGAGCTGTGGCCACGAGCCTCAAAGCCATCCCGAAAGTAAAAATTGTGCAGGGACAACAGAAAGTACTTCAGAGACCTCCAGTTACCAAGAATATAATCATGATCAAGGGAGGACAAACCAAGCCACGATTGAAACCAGAGGGTATCATGTGAAGGAGTTATTCCATCTTGTAGATCAGTAAAATCCACTTCCTGAGGCACCTTACTGAAATGGATTGTGAGAGTGATTAACGTGGGGGCTGAGTTTGGTTTTGAAGGCTACAGAGGCGAAGAGCATGTTTGGGTTGATACAATTCCCACAGCTGACTACTGAACAATCACAGATGGCTATTATGCGATCCAGACACAAAGGAGATTGTTCCTGAGGGAATAGCCAGCCTGGTGGACTGGATAAAAGCCACTGTAAAGTCTATTTATTATGGGAAGAGAAACTGTCCATGTTCCCCTATGAATGCCAAGTGGAGTACCCCAGAGGAAGCAGCTGATATGTTTCATAAGCAAGCCATGTGCGTCTGGCTTTATGATGACTTGACAGGGACACTTACCTACTGAAGATGCCCATTACCCAGGTCATGGTAAATGCTGTGGTTAAGGGAGCCCCTTTCATGTGGGCACCCCATATAACTTTACTATTACAAAACTGAAGGACAGTTGGGGAAGTCTTATCAAATTTGCTGTCTCTGTTTCCCATCATAAGATGGGAACATACAGATGTTGATAAAAACAGTAGGTTAATTAATAACACAAAGGGGAAAAGCAGAGAAATGAATCAAGAGACTGATCTTAGCAGGGTGGCTATTAGAAAAAAAGGTGAATAAAGCAAAAGTTGATAGAAACGAAATAAAAGGGAAAAGAAAGAGAAGAGTCGTAAGACTCACTCCAGCAGGTGAAAATTTCTAGATAGTTATTACGAAATGGGAGAAATAAAGTAAATGTTGATGGGGTTAAAACAAAAGTTTAAATACAACAGTACCAAAGGTTGAGTGAGCCAAAGGGATCCACCTAATGGTCTCCCAGTATTAAAGTGCCCCAGACAAGTCCAATCCATTTCTCCCAGTTTGGAAAAAAAATGTTAATGACTGAAGGCAGAGATTACAATGAGAAATCTGAACAATAATTATTTGCGCTTGTGGCAATGGTTGAGCAGATGAATCAAGTTAAAGATGGACAAAAGGGCCAGGGTTCCTTGGCTTGACTGCTCACTGGGGACCCAAAGCCTTTTGCACAAGAATGAGTAGAATGGTCAGGGGATGCAAAAGAGAAGTTTCCAGGACCCCTTGATGTAGAAGTGACACACACTGTGCTACCAAAACCCACTGGTGAAGCCTGGACACAGGCTAAAATTAAACTGAGAGAACATGACAGTGTGAGAGCCAGTGAGACTGTATCAGTAAGCTGGAATGTTTAAACAGACTTTATGTGAAGTGGTTGTGTCTCCCTTACCTGAACATTTTATGGGAATAGATATTAGGTCTGTCTGGGAAGCACTTCCTCCACTTAGTACTATAAAACCAAATCCTGTTGATGAAATCCTAATAGAAGCTACAGTTGGGAAAACAAGAGTTGATGGAATTATGGTAAAGGTTTGGAGGAGAACTGATATGTTTGAACAGGCTTTAAGTGAAGTGGTTGTATCTTTTTTTTTTTCTCCCTGATTGTATTCAAGGATAAGACTTGTGTCTGACTAGAGAATGTCTCCCTTACTTATATTATAAAACAGAAGGTACATAAATCTGCCCTTCAAGCAATATTAATATTAATTGTACCTGCTAAATGGGAATCAGTAAGATGGCCTGAGCTCACATAGTGTGGAATAGAAGCTGGAGAGCCGACAGGGACAAATTCTCTCTGCCGTAGTCCTATCTGGAGCCGAGTCTGGGGCTGATGGCAAAAGCCAATGGACACCTCCCAGCAACAATTACTGGGACTTTGGATTAGAGAATTTGTATCTGAGGGGTATTTACTACCTTGCTATCAGACATTAATTGAAGCTACCCCGATGACTGAAAGACATGAAATGATCTTAAAACATGAAATATTCATAATGCCTAGGATGTATCAGAAAAATACTCTAATGGGAAAGGAAATGCCCAGAAGAGTTCCATAATAAAATGGAAATGATGTATACATGGTACTCATGAGCAGGGAGTCTCTTTTCCCCTAGCACTGACTCTGGAACTGTGGGAAGAGCTACTCAATTTTACTATCACTTTAACAGTGCCCTTCAAACAGCTGTCAACTGACCAACAAAGGGCTGCCTGATTTGTGGATGATGGTTGCACAGTGAGTGGGCATCTTATTTGAAAGGCCATCAGTCTGATGCAAAGAAGGTAAAAACAAATCAGCTCAATGGACTGAGCTGCATGCTGTTTTCCTAGCACTAATGGAAGAATTGAATAGTGAAAAAAAACCTCTTTTTGGGTTTTCAGTCACTCATGAGCAGCGGTCAGTGGCAAGGCCCTATGGTCCAGCAGCAGGGCAATGGAAATCTGGCCTATTAAAGGGATGCCCACATGGGGCACAGCCCTGTGGAAACCACTGTGGGAATTTGTGGGGTACATTAAAGGAAGACATGTCAATACTCATCCAAAGAACACTCATTCAGATTTAGAAGATGATTGAAATTACAGGGTTCAGGGTAGGCCACTGCAAATATGCCACTTTGGCATCATATTGACCATTTTGAACTAAGGTTACCTGAGATGCCACCAGTACAAGAACACTCTGACCCTCCCTTGTCCCCCTGAAAGCAGGAAATAAATCTTCCATGTGAAATATACCTTCCCTGTACCAGAAGGTAGATGGCATCCTTGTCACCAGAGATAGAGAATTGAGGGCTGAGACGCCTATATAAACAGAGCTTGTTACTTCTTCAACAATTTTCTGTCCAAGCCCAAACTTCTTTGTCATGTCAGTTCTTCACAAATTTATTGTTTCTTTGAGTCTCATGTTTCTATGAGATCCCATACTCATAAAATAAAAATTTGTTTTTTTCTCCTGTTGCTTTGTCTTGTGTCACTTTCATTATTCAGCCAGCCAAAGAATCAAGAAGAGAAGAACAGAAAAATGATGTTCCCCGCTACAGAACCAACAAGCAGACATCCTCATATGCTCATTTAAGGTCCATGAAAAGAGTGGACCTGGGGATACTGCAACAGTGCGGAGATGATCTAGACACTGAGGCACAAGATACTAATAAGAACTGTTCTTTCTTCCAGCCAAAGAAGCCTGTGTAAACAAAGCTTGTTACTTCTTCACCAGTCTTCTACCACAAGCCAAAACTTCTTTGTCATGTCAATTCTTCACGAATTTATTGTTTCTTTGCCTAAAAGGTATAAAAGCTGCTCGCTGTCAGCAAGAGATGATATTGTCTCTTAGCTCAATTATATCAGATGTCTTGGAAGGGTAAAGCCATGGGTTTTCCTGGACCACTCTTGTTTTTGGAACCTGACAAGACAGAATGGAAGCCTACAAACCTAAGTGGCCTCACCCTGGGAGACATTTTTCATATGACACAGTAGGAACTAAGATGATCATTAATGACTGCATGGGATTCTAGTAAGGTGCTGATATCTTTTGAGTTATGTATTGTTTTGCTATAAAGAAAGGCCAGGGGGTCATGTCAGAGAAAATATATCTCTGCTCCCAGTTCCTGGCACAGAGCTCATAAAACCCTTGTAATTTCCTAAGTGATAAGAACACTAAGAGCATCTCTTGTTCTAATGTTGGCCTTTGACCTCTGTTCCTGACACAGGGCTTCTGAAACCCTAGATAGTGTCAGAATTGAGGTGAACTATAGGACACCCAGCTGGGGTCACAGAAAATTTCTTGGTGTGGGGAAAAACCTCCACATATTCGGTGGTCAAAAAGTATTTTGTGTAGTAGTGAAGGGGACTTACAGGGAAGAAACACCCCATAGAGAAGAACTGGGTTTTCCCTACACAGGTGGAAAGCCAAGTTTTGTTTTGTTTTGTTTTGTTTTCATTTTCAGATTCCTTGTCTAGAATAGAAATTAAATAAATATTTGTTGAATTGAACAGAATGTAATCGGGACCAGACAGATGATGCCTGCATCAGTACCACTCCTACTCAAACAGAAGACTAGCAGCACAAAACATGAAACCTCCTCTCTACATTTTCAATCATCTCCTTCATAAGGACAAAATAATCTCTAATTAAAGTGAAGTTTATTTATACTCATATAGAAATAATATGCAATCCCTTCCTCCCCCCAAAAAAGACTAGTTCTGTATGATTGCAGTAGCATCTAATCAGTTACAATTTGTGTGGTTTCCTTTTTCTTTTTTTCCAGAAAGCTAACTGCATTTACATGATCAGTATGATCCATATAAAAATATGTGTTAATGTGAACTCAATCTGAATGATTCCAAGTGTTATAAGTTTCATGGAGCAGATTCACAGGTGGGAGAGCTTGATTTTTTATTTTTAAGTTTCTAAAAACATTTTGGAATTTAAAATCTAGTAATAAGCTTAATTAAAGTGAAACAGAAAAAAAAGAATTTAAGGGAGTTATTTTAAGATACCTAAATTTCAGTAAGTCATTATACCAAATAATTATGGGTACTGAAGGAATTTTCAAACTTGCTAATGTTCACTTGGTATCTTCATTCTTTTATTTTCCTTTGTCTGACTCCAGGATTTAAGTTCCTTTTGAAGCCTGAAAGTGAATTGTTAGATTGACTTTCTCTCCCACTTTGTTTTTTGAACGAACACTTCTAATCAAGATTTTACCTCATGGAATAATGTATGAGTCAGACAATATTAATTGTCCCCAAAATCTGTACCCACTTTTTCCCTTTTGGCAGTAGGATCTCCTGGACACTAGTCTGTGCAGACTGAAAGTACACTTTTCCGTCACCTTTGCAGTGAAACGTGGCCATGTGATTAAGTTCTGCACAGTGAGATGCTGGAAGCAACGGGTGCGATGAAATACCTGGACTTCATCTTTTTCTCTTCTTATGTAGCTGTGAACCAGTTTGGGCCACACAGAAGAAAGAAACACCTTCGGAGAAGCTGGAAGAGCAAAACAGAAGAAATCAGGATCCTTAAATGATCACAGAGAACACGGTACCCCACTGAGATGGATCAATGTTCTTTAGATTGATGTGTGAGAGTTGTGAACTTTGATCATATTTAAGACACTGCACTTTTAAATCTCTTTGTTTAAGCAGTTTAGCCTTTGATCTATCTGATACAATTTATCAGCATTCATAATCTTAACGTTAGGAATACAAATAGATGATTTTTGTTTTTGTATGTGTTAATTGACTCTTCTGGGCTAGGTCTTAGGCTCAAGATTCTGTTCTCGCTATACAAGATTCTGTTCTCACTCCTGGTTTCCTGGCAATTCTTGATTATATATGTATATATAAATCGATCTGTCTTTTCTACACTTTAAATTCCTCTTTTTAATGATTTCTTTCTTATTTCAACAATATCCTAAATTAATTAATTAAAATCTCATGGGCAGTATGTTTCTATATACTTAGAACCTCAGGATAAAGATTCTGAAATCCTTTCCTTCTTAAAAGATTTTGACTTTATTTTGTCATATTAATGTTATTTTTTAAAAATATTGTGGCAGTAATAATTATAATTGTTCACAGCAGCCACCAATAAAGTGGGTTGCATTAGGTGCCCCGAGTTTAGTATTCTGGTCTTTTTAGGAGCCTTTAATATAGAGCAGTTTCATAGATTTCTGGTAAGAGCTCCTTTTTTCATAAGACTCTTGGGACTCATTTTACTTAAGTATTTAAGTAAAGGGTAGTCTTAAGTTCCCCCTTTGCTTAAATACTTGTTTCAACTTACAACAGATCAGTAATATTAGTTGAATTCATGAATAAATAAATAAAAAGTTTACATGGTTACCTTTACAGAATAAAGTTTTAATGAATGGTTAGGAAAAATTAGTAGGAATGTTCCACTATGACATGAACGGACAAGCATCTTACAACTCTCCATTTGCTGCCTAACAGCAAAATATTCCAATTATGCAATAAGATTTTACTTTGGGAGCATAGTTTTGTGAAGTTTAAATTAAATCTTAACAGGAAAATCTCAGTTAACATAACAGGAAGGCACTGAATGAAAAAGCAGAGAGAAGCTATTAATATAGGTGTCCAAATAGATGTTATTGGCCCTGTTGAAAAAGGTAAATACATCACCTATATTAATCTCATGCTTTAGAGGAATTGAACATTGGTATAACTTTTAAAATTTCATATATTTTATAAGTTACTTATTATTAAACTTAAGTGCTTGCAAAGAAGGGCACTGATATTTTCTTCACCTACCTAGAAAATATCTTCTGCTTGCTTTTTCCTTAATTTATATGAGGAAATTAATTCATATTAAAGTGTTTAATTGCATCCCAATTTTGGTCTAATTGACATTAACATTCTTCACACTCTTTGAAGTTTGAAAGTCACAGGATACACTTTGAACCCTATTTCCATGCATGTTTCATAAAGACAAGATATCTTCCTAACTATAAAACTACACTAACTTTAACTTTCAAAATCAGAAAGTTAACATTAGAAGAATATTATTATCTAAAGATGTTATTCAAATTTTTCTAATTATCACAATGATATTTTATATAAAAAATTTTAAAAATAGTCCAGAATCTAGTCCAATACTACACATTAGATTGAACTGTTTAGCTTTTAAGTCTCCTTTAAGATGGAGCAGTTTCACAGATGTTCTTTGGCTGTCCTGACCTGGATATATTTGAACAATACTGAGCAATTATTTTTCAAATGTCCCTCAGTTTGAGTTTGTCTGGTATTTCCTCTTTCTTAGATACAGACAGGCCTATTTGATGGTAATGAAGAAGTGATGTGTCTCTCCACATTCTAGAAGGAAGCACACATGAATTTGGCCTATTATTGAAGATGTTGATTTTGATCACTTACTAAGGTGATGTCCACCACATTTCTCCACTATAAAGTTGCAACTTTTCCTTTTGCAAATAGTAAGTATTTTGCATGGAGATACTTTGAGGTATGTCAATATCCTATTCCTCATCAAACTTTTACAAACTAGTTTGCATTGATGATTATTACTATAATGGAGGCTAAATGGTGATTTTTTTCCTTATCATTTCTTCTAAATTCATTAGTTGGCATTCTGCTGTAAGGAAGAGCTTTTCTTTCTCCCCATTCATTTATTTGTTTATGTCAGTATGAAGTCAGGGATTTTTATTTTCTTTACTGGGTTATAATCCATTATTATCTTTATTATTATTTTGAGATTCAAATTGTTTCAGACTTGGCCAGTAGAATTTCCTTCAAGCAAGCCCTTGGGTCTTTTTGACATGCCCTCATCATTTTTTAGTACATCTTTATATTCTAGGATATTACAGGCCCATCTTAATAATCTTGGCCCTTCTCCTGTACCAGCCTGGAATCAGCCATTTCTCCAAATAGCCTTGGTTTCCTGTAGTGGAGAATGGTTTAGAAATCAAGATGTGAGTGGTAGGCATGCTCACTGTTACTAGAGAGACACTGATTACAGGCTCTTTCAGCAGACAGAGCTAACAACTCTATGCTGGTTTCTCTCTCTCTAATACACGTATCTATTATTTCCACCTCATTCTCTGTCTGTCTGTCTATTTATCTATGCCAAGAGTACATTCTGACACTTCCAATTCCAATCTGAGATCAGAGTTTATTCTAGCCTTCCCTCTTTTCATATTTATTTCTCCCATCTCTAATAGTGAAACCCGGCTTTTATTATCCTCAATATATTTGCTTGCTCAATTCTAGAATATACTGAAAGGAGTTTCAAAACTGACAAAATCAAACCTACTGACTAGAGTTAAATATTTGTTTATAATTCTTTCTGTATTTAGCCTAAGTGTGTATAATTAAAACACATTTTCAACATTACTTGGCTTCGTTTTGGTTTTTTCCGCCCCTTCAGTGTGGTTATATTACTCTTTTGAAATGGAGCCAGATTTATTCTTTTCTGTTAGTATTTAATATTAGAGTTTCCCCCAACTTTGTTGCTGTATTTTTGTTATTGGTGGTGGTGGTTAGTACGTGAAAATATTAAAATGGTTCCAGGAGCCATCACACTAAAAAGTGGACTCTGGGAAGTGTTTCTCTGCCCCTCATTTCCACCTCTTCTTATTCCCAGTTCCCTTCCACTCTGTTTTCATCCTCCGTCACTTCTACCACATTTAAACCACCTAATATAACATAATATACCACATTTTAAACCACCCTGTATGTATTTGTAGATCCTCCATTCTTACATAAAATTTGCTTACTATAGGTTTTTTTTTTTTTTTTTTTACTTTGCTCTATTCTACTTACTATACCCTGGAAACTATTTTATGTATGTTCATAGATATTTTCCTTATTCTGTTTTACAGTTACATAGCACTCCACTCTAGTACAGCTTATTCACACACCCTTCGATACGTGGGTATTTAGGTGGCTTTCCAAATTTTGCAATTCTTAAATAATGCTACAATATAAATAGCTATTTTTGAATTGTTTGTTGAATTTGATACTTGAGGACAAATTCCTAGAAGTTGAATTGCTGGACTAAAGAAAGCAAATGTACATATCATGTGTTGCATATTGTTAAATTCTCTTCCATAAAGCTTGTACCAATTTTCTTTCCACCCGCAGACGATGAAGACTATTTCCCCATAGCTCAGTCAACAGCCTGTGTTGTCAAGTTCTTAACATTTTGTCATTCTGATAGGAGAAAAATTGTATAACAAGGCAGTTATATTTTCATAAGCTTAAAGACTGTTTTTTAATCATGTTTTGTGTTTGTTAATATTTTTGTCTATTTTTATATAAAGCTTTTATTTTGTTTTGTTTTACTCAAGTTTTATGTTTACTTGTATATTATGAATATTATCCCAGTATTTGCATATTTGATGCAAATATTTTCTTTGTCATTTGTCCTTTGCTTTACTTTTGTTTAGATTTTTTTGCTTTGTTTTATTTTGTTTTTACATTGCAAAGGTTGGGTTTTGGGTAGGTCAATATATCAGTCTTTTACTGCATTTGAACTTTCAGCCATAGTTAGAAAGGCTTTCCTTGTACCCAGGTTTTAGAGGAATTCACCCTTCTTTTTTTTTTTTAACATTTTTTATTGATTTATAATCATTTTACAATGTTGTGTCAAATTCCAGTGTTCAGCACAATTTTTCAGTCATTCATGGACATATACACACTCATTGTCACACTTTTTTCTCTGTGAGTTATCATAACATTTTGTGTATATTTCCCTGTGCTATACAGTGTAGTCTATTCTACAATTTTGAAATCCCAGTCTATCCCTTCCCACCCTCCACCCCCCTGGTAACCACAAGTCTGTATTCTCTGTCTGTGAGTCTATTTCTGTCCTTTATTTACACTTCGTTTTTGTTTGTTTGTTTTTGTTTTTGTTTTTTAGATTCCACATATGAGCGATCTCATATGGTATTTTTCTTTCTCTTTCTGGCTTACTTCACTTAGAATGACATTCTCCAGGAGCATCCATGTTGCTGCAAATGGCATTATGTTGTCGGTTTTTATGGCTGAGTAGTATTCCATTGTATAAATATACCACTTCTTCTTTATCCAGTCACCTGTTGATGGACATTTAGGCTGTTTCCATGTTTTGGCTATTGTAAATAGTGCTGCTATGAACATTGGGGTGCAGGTGTCATCCTGAAGCAGATTTCCTTCTGGATACAAGCCCAGGAGTGGGATTCCTGGGTCATATGGTAAGTCTATTCCTCGTCTTTTGAGGAATCTCCACACTGTTTTCCATAGTGGCTGCACCAAACTGCATTCCCACCAGCAGTGTAGGAGGGTTCCCCTTTCTCCACAGCCTCTCCAGCATTTGTCATTTGTGGATTTTTGAATGACGGCCATTCTGACTGGTGTGAGGTGATACCTCATTGTAGTTTTGATTTGCATTTCTCTGATAATTAGTGATATTGAGCATTTTTTCATGTGCTTTTTGATCATTTGTATGTCTTCCTTGGAGAATTGCTTGTTTACGTCTTCTGCCCATTTTTGGATTGGGTTGTTTATTTTTTTCTTATTGAGTCGTATGAGCTGCTTATATATTCTGGAGATCAAGCCTTTGTCGGTTTCACTTGCAAAAATTTTCTCCCATTCCGTAGGTTGTCTTCTTGTTTTACTTCTGGTTTCCTTTGCTGTGCAGAAGCTTGTAAGTTTCATTAGGTCCCATTTGTTTATTCTTGCTTTTATTTCTTCTAGGAGAAAATTTTTGAAATGTATGTCAGATAATGTTTTGCCTATGTTTTCCTCTAGGAGGTTTATTGTATCTTGTCCTATGTTTAAGTCTTTAATCCATTTTGAGTTGATTTTTGTGTATGGTGTAAGGGAGTGTTCTAGCTTCATTGTTTTACATGCTGCTGTCCAGTTTTCCCAACACCATTTGCTGAAGAGACTGTCTTTATTCCAATGTATATTCTTGCCTCCTTTGTCAAAGATGAGTTGACCAAAAGTTTGTGGGTTCATTTCTGGGCTCTCTATTCTGTCCCATTGGTCTATATGTCTGTCTTGGTACCAATACCATGCTGTCTTGATGACTGTAGCTCTATAGTATTGTCTGAAGTCTGGGAGAGTTATTCCTCCAGCCTCTTTCTTTCTCTTCTGTAATGCTTTGGCAATTCTAGGTCTTTGATGGTTCCATATGAATTTTATTATGATTTGTTCTAGTTCTGTGAAATATGTCCTGGGTAATTGGATAGGGATTGCATTAAATCTGTAGATTGCCTTGGGCAGTGTGACCATTTTAACAATATTGATTCTTCCAATCCAAGAGCATGGAATATCTTTCCATTTTTTAAAGTCTTCTTTAATTTCCTTCATCAATGGTTTATAGTTTTCTGTGTATAATTCTTTCACCTCCTTGGTTAGATTTATTCCCAGATATTTTATTACTTTGGGTGCTATTTTAAAGGGGATTGTTTCTTTACTTTCTTCTTCTGTTGATTTATCGTTAGTGTAAAGAAATGCAACTGATTTTTGAACGTTAATTTTGTAACCTGCTACATTGCTGAATTCTTCAATCAGCTCTAGTAGCTTTTGTGTGGACCTTTTCGGGTTTTCTATATATAGTAACATGTCATCAGCATATAATGACACTTTTACCTCTTCTTTTCCAATTTGGATCCCTTTTATTTCTTTCTCTTGCCTGACTGCTGTGGCTAGGACTTCCAGGACTATGTTGAATAGGAGTGGTGATAGTGGGCATCCTTGTCTTGTCCCAGATTTTAGTGGGAAGCTTTTGAGTTTTTCACCGTTGAGTACTATGCTGGCTGTAGGTTTGTCATATATAGCTTTTATTATGTTGAGATATGTTCCCTCTATACCCACTTTGGCGAGAGTTTTTATCATAAATGGGTGTTGAATTTTATCAAATGCTTTTTCTGCATCGATTGAGATGATCATGTGGTTTTTGTCCTTTCTCTTGTTGATGTGATGTATTACAGTGATTGATTTGCGTATGTTGAATCAGCCTTGTGTCCCTGGGATGAACCCCACTTGGTCATGATGTATAATCTTTTTTATGTGTTGCTGGATTCTATTTGCTAAAATTTTGGTGAGGATTTTGGCGTCTATGTTCATCAGTGATATTGGCCTATAATTCTCTTTTTTTGTAGTGTCTTTGCCTGGTTTTGGTATCAGGGTGATGGTGGCTTCATAGAATGAGTTTGGGAGTATTCCCTCCTTTTCAATCGTCTGGAAGAGTTTGAGAAGGACTGGTATGAGTTCTTCTTTGTATGTTTGGTAGAATTCCCCGGTGAAGCCGTCCGGTCCTGGACTTTTATTTGTAGGGAGGTTTTTAATTGCTATTTCTATTTCCTTTCTAGTGATCGGATTGTTCAAGTGTTCAGATTCTTCTTGATTCAGTTTTGGTGGACAGTATGTTTCCAGAAACTTGTCCATCTCCTCTAGGTTCTTTAATACATAGATGGTTTAATATTTTGTGTTTAAATATCTGAATTATCTGCAGTTTATTTTGGGGTATTTTATAAGGTTTGGGTCTAGTTTAATATTTTTTTCCAAAAGCTACTCATTTGTTCCAGTACCATTTGTTAAACAGCCATCTTTTACCCAGTGATTTTAGATGCCACCTTAATCATTGCAAAATTTCAGTCACCTCAAAATTTCTCTATGTTCTTGGATTTAGTTTGGTACTTTTTTTTTTAAATTCCACTAAACTGTCTCCACTTGTGCGTGATTATGACAATGTTTCAATCGTGGAGTCTTCACAGCATGTTTAATTTCTACCAGAACCAGTCTGCCCTCAGAGTTTTTCTTTTTTACTGTTTTCCTAGCTATCCTTGAATGTGTATTTTCCATATGAACCTTAGTATCAACCACAGCTCCGGAAGAAGCTAGAGGTTTTGTTGTTGTTGTTAATTGGATTGTCAAATTTATAAATTAACCCAGGGAGATGTGATATCTTTATGACACTGAGTCATCGAGGCCGTAACAAGGGGTATCTTTCAGGTTAACTTTTACATCTTTCAAGAGCATACTATTTTTTTTCTCATATTCTTAAACAGTCAACAAAATTGCCCGCTCTTTTCATTTTACCTTCTTCATCAGAAGTATTGTCTTATCAAGACTAACTTATTGAATCTCAAGGAACTTTCAAGTCCCTTCCAGATGGTCAGAGCACTAATTTACCAAAACTCTTTTTCAATATTTTCACACTCGAGGTTGACTTCTTTTGGAGGTGATTTTATCTAATGTCTTCTTTTCTCTGTCACATGATTTCCCATTCCACTTTGGCAATCTGTAAAGGTTTGCAGCAGAAGCTCCAGAATTAGCTCTGCTGGAAATTAATTTTTTTTAACTTAACTAATTTGAAGTCTAGTTTTTTTTTTTAATCTTTTGATTATGCTGCAGGCATTTCTGCAATTTTATTTTTTCTTCTGCTGTTCTTTATAGTTTATTTGTAAGATGCTTGGGGAGATTTGGGTTTTGGCTACTGACATACCTTGTCTACTCACAACAAAAATCACTTTTAATTGTCAAGTTAGACATGACTCACATAGGGTTCTTACAAAAGGATATATGTTACAAAATTCTCTCATAATAATTCAATCCAGCTCAAGCTTGTTCTTTCAGAAAAATTTAGAATCTTCTTTTCATCAGTCAATGATTTGTAACATATTGTGTTCCCTCTCTTTCTGAGGGGAAGGGGACACTGGTAACCAACATTTGTTGTCTAATTTAGGTTTAAATAAGTTAACCCCAGGTTCCCAGTGTAAATATTTATTTCTATCCTCCAAATCTGTGGTTTTTATTTGTGTTCTGTGGAGCCTTAGTGGTTCCATGGAGAGGAAGGAGTGGACCCGCGGGCAAGCTCCAGTGTCACTTCATCAAAACAGGTCAACTTTTAATGTGTCTTTCTTTTGGGTTTAAGGTATCATAAGAATGTATGGTTCAAAGCTTTTAAAAATACAAACAAAAAGAGAACAAGAAAAAAAAAAACCTCTAAATGAATTTCATGTCTTTTTTTAAATCCCTCTAAAGACTCATTGCTTTATGTTTGAAACAATTTTCTTAGTAAGCCAACTCCATTCCCACTTGAAAGTAGTTCAGTAGAAATAGAATATATGGAAAAAGATTATACCTAATTAGCATGTCACTATTCTGACTCTAGTTCTTATAGCCAAATGCTATTGTTTTAGTTATATTACCAAAAAAGATATAGTTCTAAAGCTTAGTATCTTAAAACAACAACATTGTTAACTCTTACGGTTCTATGGGTTGACTAGGTCCACCTGGGCAGATTTCTGCCATTCTACTTGGGACCATGTGGGGTAGCATTCAGATGTCAGCTGAAGATGGAGTCATCTGGGCATTCACCTGGTATGCTTAATGGATGAGCCTCTCTCCCTGTCAACATAGTCTCAGGGACTCTCTCCACGTGGTCTTTTTGCACAATCTCTCAATCAGGCTACCCAAACTGCCTACATGGTGGCTCAGGGCTCCCCAAAGGATAAAAGTGAAAGCTGTGAGGCTTTATTAGGATGTGGCCCAGAACTAACACATTACTTCCTCTGTTTTCTATTGGTTAAAGCTGCTCACAGGCCCAGCCTAGATTAAAGGGTTGGGGACAATAAAATGCCCGCCTAAATACCAAGAGGTGTAGTTTATTGTGGTCTCTCTTCGCTGTGCTCAACACCCGGTCTCACACTCAGAAGTACAAAACCAGGAACATGTGATTTCTCTTGGGTTCTGCTACTTTCACAAAACAAACCAATCTTTGAGTGATTTTGCACTTCTTCACACGTGTCTTGGTTTACTCTGGGCTTCTACGCTCTGACTCTCACTCCCTAGTTTACAGATGTTTAGAGTCCCAGGACCAGTGGCCAAATCACAAACCTTTACTAGGCATGTTTTGTTTTCTGCAAAATGTCTTTCACTACAGAGGATGCATCCCCCTAAATATGCATGATTTCTGGCTTTCTTTTCTTTGGTACGATTCAAAATTGTCTAAGAGTCTAAAGTCCTGGCAACTGGGAATCTGCTTGTTTGTTATTACATCACTTGTCTCGTACATAGTAAGTGATGAAATATACTTATTGTTTTGAAATGAATTCTACAGTGAAATCCCCGTGTCCCATGTTTCTACTAAGTCCAGTGAGAAACCTGGACAAGATACTGCTTCGTTTTCCTCCTACCCAGTGGCACAAAAGCCGTGTTTATGTTATGAGCTCCCTGGTCCTAGGCAACTTGCAGTGAGAGCCCTGGAATGAAATCCTCCCCTCAGCTTGTAAGTCTACAGCTGAAAACCCGCCAGCTGAATATGCTCCCCTTTCTGTCCTCAGCAATCATTAGCAGGATTATTTTAGTACTGAGCATACCAGACTGTCTACCCTCCCATTCTATGCCTGAGCAAATTTTGTTAAATTTCATTTCCTGGTGATTAATTAATTAATGTATCAAAAATCTCCAAAAGGAGAATCAGCTTAGATTTTATTTGATGGCATTGCCAAACCATTTTTTAATCAAATAGGATATTTTTTAAAAGGCTTTCTGAATAGTTCATTCTACATCTCATTTTCAATCTCAAAATTCTGCCCACAGATGAAGGTAGGTGTATGTTCCAGACAGATTTCATATGATAGCTAAATTTTCGGTATATTTCCTACCAAATCTTGATTTGTGCTCTGTGGAACCTTTAAACTCTATCAATGGGGTGCCTTCAGGAACTGAACTAGTAAATTCTCTACCGAATTTATCTCAGTAAGATTGTTCTCTGTTGAACATTTCACAGCAGCTCAGCATCCGATGTGTGGGCGTGTGTCTATTTCAGCAATTAGGAACCGGTGGTATTTGATAATATAAAAAATAACTTTAGAGTAATGTTAACTTGGACTATAAGCTTTATGTGCTTTTTCTTCCCAAGAACATTTTTTTTTCTATGAGGATAAACAAGAGAAAGCAGTTGTCTTTTCAACCAGGAGAAAGAACATAGCTACATGCCTTTCTCTCCCACACCAGTCCAGCGAGCCATAGCAAACCTTTTCAATCCTCCTTTTAACCAAGCCAAACATAAACAGATCAGCAGCAAGAGTTAAAAAGTCACATTGGTAAGAGGATGCGTGTGACATGTTTCACCATTTAGAGTATACGCACTTATAACTTTAAGGATTCACTTATGTAGCTGTGTAAACTGATCAGTGAGAATTATCTTAGATAATTTAACTGGGTACCAACTATACGATGCAGAATGTAATATATATATATATATATCAGCATCTGATACCTAGGAGGAAAACTCCACACCAAGAGTGAAGAGCCCAGTTACACTGCTCTATGTATGTACCCATTCATACTTCGTCTCCGGGATTCTGACGCCAGGCGCTACCTGCGGTACTTTCTTCACCTAGGATATTAATTCATAATTGTTTCTTTTTGTTGAAGGTTGACACTCTTTCCACTGATTAAAACTTACACATTATTTTTACTCCACATGCGCAGTAGTCACATATTCCAAAGTCCCTGGACCACTTGAGTACATAAGTGCCACTGTTTAACGTAATATGTATATTCAGGTCTGTAAACCTAACCATGTGACTTGGAGCACTTCCTGCAGACGATTCTGACTGTTGAGTATTTACACGGACCATGGTGATATCCAAAAGAAAAATGCTTTTATACTTACAGATTATTTCCTTGAACTACATAAAATGGGTATCAAAAATTGTATTTACTCCAGAAAAAAGAGTGAGTGAGTGAGAGTGAGAAAGGAGAGGAGGGAGCGAGGGAGGGGGAGAGGGAGAGAGACAGAGGGGGGAGAGAGAGAACGTTGCGCCTGCGCACAGAAGACCCGCGTACTGGGGTGCTCAGGGCACGGGTCTGGGGCGTCCCCTCCGGGGGTATATTTTCATGAATAACTTAAACGACCCTCCAAGTTGGAAGATCCGGCCTAATTCCAGGGCTGATGGGGATGATGGAAGCAGATGGAACTGCTGGGATTGGATTTGGTCTAGGGAGTCCCAGAAAGAGAGAGTGAAGCATACCGTCATAGCCCAGCTGCCTTCCAGAGGGACCTCGAAGCCAAGCACCAGGCCTCCACCTCAGAGAGCCGGCGAGCCATGGCCCAGCTGCCCTGGAGTTGGAAAAGGAACAGAACAGAACGCCTGGTTACCGAGAAGCCCTCCTCTCTCAGGGGCGCAGGATGGTGGAAGAAAGGAAGCTTCTGGAGCAGGGGCGGGCGCCGGCCCTGCAGGAGAAGACTCGGCCCCTGCGGAGCGCATACCTGAGCCGCCCGTACGCGGAGGAGGACTGGCAGCCCAGGGCCCGGCTCCTGCGGCTGCAGACGGAGGAGAGCTGGTTGGTCCCAGCGTCCACGAAGCGGAGGTGGCGGCTGGCCTGACCGACATGTGTACTTGCCACACCGGCTGTGGTGACGTCCGGACACCAACGGGCGCCAAAATGGGAGGCGCACGTGGCTGTACCTCAAGCACTGGGAACTACCGTGGAGCCGAAGAAGCTCAAGAGCCGGGAGAAAGCCGTCCTGGGGAAGAGACAGGAGCGACGTGACTGCAGGGCAGACTGCTGCGCGCTGGGTGAGTCGCGCCTCTGTGCTCCTTCCGCCGGAGCTGCGCGGCCCTGCCTCAGCCGTGGCCCTGCCTCAGCCGTGGCCTTCCGCGCCGCCGCCCTCCTCTGAGCAGGACCGCGGGGCCGGGGACGCAGGGCCGGCTCCAGCCCCTTCAGCAGCTGAGGACGGAGCTTCTCAGAAGCGCTTTTTAAGCTGTCAGTATTTTATTAAGCGGAGCAGTAAAACCTCCTATCTCAGCTTTAGGATAAAATTGTTAGGCATGACGCAATTAAAACTTAATTTAAAACATAATTAAACACCTGCAGTTGAAAAGCAAAAAAAAAAAAAAACATAGATACACACATATACATCTATTTTCTCTATAATTTTAATTTTATTCGTCTTGAACCTTATTCCTATTAACTTTACTGAGAATTTTTTGCTCTTCTTTTTTTAAACTAGTATGATCGTCAGAGCTTCCCTAAGGGCTTTCTTCTGTGCTTTCACGCTGACTAGACTCCCTTTCCACCTCAATTGATCATGAAGGGGGTAATCTTCCTTCTGTGTCAGCGAGAGCCTGCTTCTCTCCAACATGTCTCTAGTACATGCCCCTGTTAACTCAACTCTGTTTCTTTGTCTTAATAATTTTTAAAAAGAAGCAGAAAACACACAAAGATGGAAGGAAACTTACTGTTTGAGTACTTCAGATTCACTCATCAAACTGATTTACTCTGTATTCGTTTACATTAGATTGTGTCAGTGCAGGCTAGGAATGCTGAAAGAGCACTATTAGAAAAGAGAGTCGAGTGAGAACTAGCATTGTCCCCTGACAAGGTGTCTGGTGGGTACTTGACATGTACTATCCCATGACTGCTCACAACTCTGTTACGGAAGCATTAATGTCCTCATTCTGAGATGGGGAAACAGATACACCATAAACTTTAAGAAAATTTGACTAAATTCAACAACTGTTAAGATACAGAACCATGTTTAAAATTTAGGTCTATTTAACTCAGGAGTCTCTTTCTACTGGACTTTGTGATATTGGTGATTTTTGATCTGGGCATTAAAATGTGCTGTACTCAGTGCACAAAAACTCACTGTATTGGTGGAGGAAGCTTAAAAACAGAGAATATTGTGCTGTGGCACAGAGATGCAGGTCAGCAGATGACACATCATAAACAGTATCCTTTCTGTGCTTTTTCTGGTAGATGGTGTGGTTTCTGGTTGGTTTTGAGCAGGGAGTAGCCCAAAGAAATACGAACTTTTTAGGAAGAGCCATTTGGCATCAGTGTAGAGAACCAATGGGAAAGATGTAGTACTGAGTATGCTAATGATGTCATAATTGCAACATTTGATGGCTGATTAGATGTAGAGAGTAAAAGAAAAGAAATCATGTAGCCTGAGGCTCAGTATTCAGAGTGGGTTACTGGGTAAAAAATGGGGCTGTTGGCCAAGATAGAGAATCCATGTAGAGGAGCAGACTTAGGGCAAAAGATGGTGAGTTCAGCCTTATAAATGTGTTAGTTTGAAAATGGCACACATGGAGCATAAAGATATCCACAGTTAGTTGGATGTATAGGTCTGGCTCTGGAAATTAAAATTTTGGAATTTTCAGCATGGAGGGGATAGTTGAAATTATTGAGCTAGAAAAGTCTGCTCAGAAAAGGCATGCAAAGTAGAAGGCTCCTGTGGATTATATGCAGCAAAATAGTCTTGGTGAAGACAAAGAGATAGAAGCCAAATTTTAACAGGCTTAAGATTGCCCAGACAATGAGAATATGGACATAGGGAGGAGATTAGACCATGCAGAGAGGGTCGGAATAAGGGTTAGGATAAGGATTAGAATTTTGCTGTCATTTTTGTTGTTCTTTTCTGTGATGATGTTTCTGGCTTTGCTTAATGTTGTCATTTGAGGTTAAAAAAAGTAACCTGAGATTATTAATAATGTTGAAGCAAGCAACAAATAAAGAGTGAAATACTGAATATTGGACAGATAACTGGGAGTGAATAACTATGAAACAGAAAACTGTTGGGAAACTGAGTCAGAATGCATGCGGAGGTATTAGCCTTTCAAGGGAAATTAACAATTTCTTCATCTGAAACTGGAAGAGAAAAGAAGAACAAAACAGATTTAGAAGAACAGGTAACTATGGAAGTAAGAAGTTGATTTAGTTCAAATCACATACCCTTAATTTTCTTGGAAGAATTGGAGGTAGATTTATCTTCTGAGAGGGGCTAGAGTATGACTTATGATATAATAAAACATTAACTATATCAAGTGGCAAGAGTAAGGAAGCTACAGCCCCTTGGCGTAAGTACTCCATCAAAGGAAATCACAGCTTCCAGCAGTGTGTACCTTCCAATTAAAGGATCAGAAGGCCTCTTGAACTCAGAGGTACTCCACATTCCCTGCCACCTGACAACTAGTTTTATTTTCATACTGCAGGAATTTGGGACACTTGAAGACAGAACCTGGAAATGATTTGGGGTCAATAAATTAAATGTTTTAAAGCTCTATATAAATGGCTCAGGTCACCTTCTCTTTATGCTTCACCCCCCGAATCCAAGCTAATTTTAAGAAATTGCATTTGACCCTACCATATCTAAATCACATTTTACTCAGACTTTTTACTCTTTCAGACATTACTATCTAGTATTAGAATGCTAGGTCTAAGACAGTTCCTGCCCCTCCCCAACTCCTGTAAAATGTATTCTGAATGAGATTCACTTGAAAACTGAGATAGACATATGAAATGTCTCTGAATTACTAACAGATAATGACCAGCATCTATAATTCATCACATGGAATTTTTCCACCAAACAAAATTTTGCCTTTTGTGGAAGTCTTTTCTTTGACTTTGTAACTAATGCAGTAACCACATCAACTTTGGTGCTTAGAAGTCCCTGAGTGGCTCTCCATAATATAATATCCTTGGGCATTGAGAGATGGGTATATAACACAGTTCTTCCTGAGCAGAGCTGATCCAGTCAGTGTGAGAGCAGGTTTGATAAGTTATTTCTTCAAGGACTAGATTTTAAACAAATTTCTAGGACCTTTCTGATTTTCATTATAGCAGCAAATTTATATGCTTGTATTAATTTGTAAGACTTTTGATCTGTACATCATCAATATGTAATTGAATTCTATTTGGTTGTGTTTTTATTTAATTTGCTAGATAATTTGAGGCAAACATCAAATTTGACTGGCATTTTCAGTAAATTGACAGTTGTTTTACTTACATGACTGATTATCTTGGCATTTGATATAAGCAAAATCTCCCCAGTGAGTCCAAGATAATTTATGATAGTATTGTACTTCATGTGTCAAGCCAAGTCTTGTTTAACTAGCTATTTCACATCTCGTGACTACACTAGGCATTACTCACTCATTAAAATTCAGCGTTGTGCCACACATGAGATCTCCTCATTGCTTAACTTTGAGATAAGTGTAGCTATTGTATATGAAAAAAAGACATGTATACTATTACATATATAGACTTTTCTAAGTAACTAACCCACAGAGGGCAAAAAGAGTGTTTTTCTGGGATGATTTGGAGAGCATACTCATGGAAGCAAATTGGTTTTATGTTCTTTCCGATTATATTCTGGAATAAAAAATGACTTGGTCAAATTTGTTCAGTGATGGTAAATACTATTTTCATCATCTAGTGATAGAACTATTTTTTTACAATTTAGTATTGGAGTGTATATATATATATATATATATATAGAGAGAGAGAGAGAGAGAGAGAGAGAGAGAGAGAGAGAGAGTCTTTGTTCCCATCTGCCACAGATTTCATTACACCATTCTTACAAATAAAGAATTCTGTAAGCATCCAGTACTGAAGTCATAGAGCTTCAGTCTCTTCAGAATAGCCTGAGAGTGAAAGACAACTTAAGAAAGACAACAGAACAATGAGCATCTTATATTCTTTGCTTAGGGTCACTTTAAAGCAAATCATTTCCTTGTCAACCCTTCTTCCTGGCACCTAAGTCATATCTGCAAATAGCTTCCATGATAACCATTTGCTTACATGTCCACTTGAAGAAAAATGTGGGACATTTTCCAGTTGCTTATAGGGAGACCCCAAAGTAGAAAGCTGAAGGTTTTCTGTTATCAGACTGTCTGACTCCTATCTTCTCCTTTTAAAAGACCTTTTAAGTAAGCCTATTTTTGTCTATAATCAAATACTCAAGAAATGGCCCTTCAGTAATGTAAATGGACTTCCTTCCCTTGTTAGAATTCTCTTCCTAAAGCCAAGAGTCCTCCATTGACCTTTAGCTCAACAACCTTCTGAAAGTGGAAACTCCTATTCTGCTATTTTGAAATGATAGTAATCTCTAAGCATGTATTCTAACGTGCAGTGACATGGTTGCCAGTGTTTCAGAGGAAGTGCAATCCACTGCTACAAGGAAGCACTTATGAACTGGCAAAGAATAAATGGCTGCCGTCAGGAAAAAGTGCGTGCGATAGCAGAGCTTTGGCTGACACCTATGCTTGGAAGGCTTAGTCTAATGAATTTGATCCACATCTATTGATGTGATATCTAGAAATTTGCCATGTGTTTGTGCAAATATATATTGCCTGGGAAATCGTAGGAACAAATGAGACTTAACTTCAAAATTTATTAAAACTTTATTTAGTAAATAGGACTGACTTAGAAAAATCTGAAAGCGTATTTATTTACCCATGCTCACCATGGTACATTTTTGCCAAGTCATGGATATTTTAACCAAGAGCAAAATTCATTTGTAAGGTATTTTATATTGGAAGTTTCCAGTATGTCTATAGCACAACAGTATTAAATATAAAATGGAAAAAAAATGAATAATTGTACCCAGAAGCTAAATAGCTAACAAGCAAATGCTAACAAGCATTATTTTTTTTGTCCTAGTAGTTTTGGTTTAACTTTTTGACTGTCTTATTGTCTTTTGAACTTTCATTTTTAGGAACGGTCAGGAGCTGCTTGAATTAATATGCTCTTCCTCAATTCAAATGTTAAATTGGTTTCTTGGATGCAGTCTAATAATATATCCAATAATTAGAAGAGGAAAGGGAAAGTAGACAGTCTTTTTTAGATGTTAACACCAGAGAAATTTCATCATCCAACAAGGAACAGAATCTGTCTAGAAAAGACTTAAGTTGAATTACCTGTTGCCAGCAGTTCAAAGAAATCAAAGCAGGATTAGTACTAATGACAAAACAAACATGTTGCATTGTCTTAAGCATAAATGAGGTACAGAACATCTGTACCCACCGAAGATCAAAGGATAATTTTCAATGAAAGTACACCATACTTTCCAAAAAAGCTAGAGAAACCTAAGAAGAGAAAGTTCAAGTTTCATTTTTTTTCCCTCCTGTGATTCTTTAATAAAGACGAATTGAAATTCTTTTGGAAGGTGTCATATTTAGGTGTTGAAATGTATAATCTTATTATTACAGACTTTGCAACAGTAAAGTATGCTCTTTAGTGTATGTTCTGACTTGTTAGTATTGGAATAGAGACATTGTAGAAAAAAAATAGTTAAACCATCAGAATAGAGTTATAGGAAAACAATAAAGGCCTGCAGACACTGTTGTAGCTTAAATTTTACCCTCTCCAAAGTGAGTAGTTGGAAACAAGGGCATGTCTCGTACACCCTTGTTCTAAGAAAGCCAAGACAGGAATATCATTAAGCAGATGCCATTGGTCTGCTCCAAAAGGAGAATGTTCAGATGTGGAGTAGGTTGCTTGATCCTGAGACCTTATCTTTTGGAAGCTCTTCTCCATCTTCTATTTTCACCACATTCTCCCATCAGTGAAAATTCACTTTCCCAAACGTGTTCTGTTCTCTCATTGCAAGGGACCATCTGTTAATTTGGTTTTCACTGAAATGCCTGCTCCTTCTTCTCCACTTCTCTTTTTGTTTTTCTTTATGCTTAGATTTTTATTATTATTATCTCATTACAGAGACCTTCTTGACCTCAGGTTATCCTCCCCAGAGTGGGATAGATTTCCTCTATCTGATATTCTACTTACTGAACAATATTACCTTTGTATCTTTGTTTACCCCATTCCCTATTAGATTGGAAATTCTTCAAGGGCACTAGCGGTGTCTTTAATCATTATAATTCTCAAATTCTTTTGGTATTGTAGGTATGGGAAAAGTTTGCTGAATGTCATAAGATAAAACTTTCATGGAAGTTTTCAATTCTGGTGCATAAGTGGATTCACTGCCACCCAGTCACTCCAATTTGCTAATGGGTCTTGTAGAATCTCTGAGAGGTAGAGACTGGGCATATTCTACTGTTCAGTACATCTGTTCTTTCAAGACCACTGGTGACGTAAAAAGCCAACAGACTACAGCCAGCATCGAATAAGATTATACTGGATATGGTGAGAAACAGATAAGCAAGTGTGTGGCTTTAATTTCACAGTGTCTTGTTGCCTTATGATTCCGTCCAGTGTTTTAAGGTATATGTTAATAGAGATGGTGATACAGACTGAAGGTCAGTTAGCAGTTTCTTTTCCCCTCTGGGAAAAACCAGTGTTAGGTTTACCTAGCTTTTCTTCAAAAATTCCCCCTTTAGTATTCTTTTGTACCTAAGAACTCAAATGGAAAGAAAGGAAATTTTGCAAAACAAATTTTAAATTACATCCCTAAATACAACACTATGTTATTAAATTTATGACCAATCTGAAAATACCTGAAATAATCTTTTGTCTGGTTCTTCATTATAAAACTTAATTGCTATATCAAAAAATATATTTCACCCTAGAGGTATTAATTATTTGTGTCCCAGAATCACTGAACTGAAAAAAAAAGTTATTATAAGCTATTTTATTTATAAATTGATCTACTTCCATTTGAACTATTCTCAACTTCAGAAATGAAAATTATAGCTATGGCAAATATTTTGTATGGTTTAAAGAGATTATCAGACATTCATGAACTTAAAGAGGAACAAATATTTTGTTTTTGTTTCTAGGGTACTATGTATTTGAAAAATATATCACAAAATTGTTAAAGTCTTAGACATAAAATGCATAAAAGATGTGTATTACTTCCACTTAATAGAACACTTACTGCCTCAGGAAGAACTAGAGTTTGAATTAATAAGCACTTGCTTTCTATGTATTTATTCAGTCACCGCATAGTGTGGTATACCTACAATGTGTTACTCACTTTAATCTGACTAGTGATATAATGGTGAATGAGAGAGGCTTTTTCTTATCATTAAGTATTTTAAATGGTTAAATATGTAGCCAAATATTTGTGAAAAAAAAATCTTTCCTCTTAGTTTTTACCTGCTGTAAATTATTGCAATTACTACAGAGTTACCATTTGTATAAAAGTCGTTTAAAGGACAGTGTGGATGGTGGAGCACAAGTGAGCTAACGGAGAAGGGCATGAAATGGAACAGGAGACTAGATTGTGCAGAACCCTGTAGATGGAAATCAGTTTTAATTATATTCAAAATACAGTGGGACCCTCTTGAAGTGTTTTAAGTAGAGAAAGATCTACTTTTAAGATCTGCATCTTAAAATGAATACTTGGGCTGCTACAAACAATGTGAGCAGAAATGGAGGGAACAGTAAAGAGGTTACTGCAGTACAGGAGAAACCTGTGGCTTGGATAGTAAAGTGACAGTGCAGATGGATAGGGTGGATGGATTTAAGATCTCTGTTCTGGACCTAAGCGATAGGACCTCTGATTAATTAGATGTGGAGCGTTAGGGAAGAAGAACAACCAAAGTTTCTAGCTTGAACAACTAAATGAGGCCATTTTCTGATAAGGGGACCATTGAAGTGAAAAAAAAAATTGGGAGAGAAAATCATTTACTAGATTATTTATTGGACATGTTCTGTGTGAAATATCTATGAGAAATCCAAATGAAGACGTTGGATAGGACTTGACAAGTCTGGCTTGCATTGAAGATCTGCATGGGAACTACCAGCTCTTAAATATCATCTCAGATCATGCGACTGGGGTTATATCACATAGAGAGAGAGAGAAAAAAAAAAAGTCCTGGAACCGAATACCAAGATTCTTCAAAATATATTCCAAATATAACCACTTCTCTCCACAGTCATCTCTCAGCTGGATTATTTCAAGCCATCATTTTTATTCTTACCTCCTACAATCTATTTTTGTTTTTAACACAGGAGCAAGAGGATCTTGAGGAAAATTAAATTAGATGTGCTCTAAACTCTCCTCAAATTACGGCGACCAGTGAGACCCTAGCAGATCTGATCCACAGTTAGATTTTGGACATAATCTCCTTCCACTCTTCCTTCCAGTCCCTCTGCTCCAGCCAGCCATCTGCTTAGCTCACTGTTGCCTGAATCCACCAAATGTGTTCCTGCTTCAGGGCCTTTGCTCTTAATATTCCTTCTGTCTGGAGATGTACATGCCTCAATTCCTTGTCTCCTTCTCGTTTCCACTCAAATATCACCTCGATGATTTTGGTAACTACTCAGGATCATCTTTATGGACACGTGACCTGTATCTTCGCACAGGATCCCAGTATTAAACTGTCCTGTTACAAGGTGCATTGTTCTGCTGCTGCTGTCTTGAAATGCTTAACAATATTTGAACAAGGGCCCTGAATTTTTATTTTGCTCTGGGCCCCAGAAGTTACATAACAAGGTCTGTAACCAACAGCTCTAATCCTCTCCGTCTTCCTAACCCTGATTTCTTCTTCTCCACAGTACATTTCAACTTCCAACTCATCGTATTTTATGACTTGATTATTGTCTTCCTCCATCAAAATTCCATATGAGTAGGATATTGAAAATATTGTTCACTGTTGTCTTCCATGCTTCTATGACTGACACACTCTAGATGCTCAAGAAGATTTTTTTGAATAAAAGAATTTTATTTATACAATTTATAAATTATATAAAACTGTAAATTAAAAATTTATTAAAAAATGATTGAACTTCAAGAAGAAGAGTTAAGATAGAGGCGGAAGAGCAAGCATATGAGACTGTGATAAATTAAGCAGTGAGGTGGAAGAAAAATCAAATGTTTTCTGATAAAAATGGAGAGAATAATGTTCCAAAAGGAATAATTATCAAATGTGGTGAAAACTACTGAGAGGTCAAGTAAGATGAGGCTGTTGACCTTGAGAAGCCCAGTCTACATGAATGTAGTGTTGGGAGTCAAAGACATATGGGAGTGAATTAAAGAGAGTAAACAGGAGATTAGGGAGAAATGATTTTTAATAAATTAGAAAAATCTCTAGGCTATTGATGTATTTATCGTGTACATTCATGTAACTATTAAATAAAGAGCATAACTGTATTTATGCAAAACTAACCCCCATAAAATTTATTTTTACCCTAGTCCTATAAAACTCCAATTGACACAGTACTTTTTCTAGACTACATACTTCAATCTCCATTATTGTTGAACACTTCTGAGAGAGGAGGTGAAAAATTATGAACATGCTCTCCACACTCAGGAGCTTTCAATATAATTATGAAAATAAGACAAACATCAAGTAAAAAGAAAAAACCTGAATTTAAATAATATTTCAAGGCAACATGGAAGAATGATCACAGTGTTACACATAGTGAATGACGTGTAACCAGAAATAACTGCATTTAAGATTTCAGAGGAGAAAAAGATTCTTCAGAATGTGGTGGTTAAGCAAAGCTGTAAAATAAAGGTAGACTTTACAAGTCTTGTGAAAGAATGAATAACATAAATGCCGATAGAAAATAGTTCAACAAGATCAGGATTAGGAGAAATTAGGAGTTCAGAAAGTATAAAATTGATCAAGAAAGGCAGATTTTTGAGCCAGTTTGAAATGGAGGGATTAGGAAGTTGAGAAACTGGAGAAAGTAGACTGGGCACTTATATGTGACTATAGGAGCAACATGGTACAATAAAAATAGTTTTTGCCTTGGAGTCATAGAGACCTGCATTTTTATCCTCTTGCTGCTCCCTATTAATTCACTTCAGACTATGTAGAAACTCAGCATGTTCCACCTAAAATTTGTCATAATACTATTTAAGTCATAGGATTGATATAAGGGTTAAATTTGCTAAAATAACCAACTTGATGTACCTGATATATAATTGGTTCCCAATACATATGGTTACTTCCCACACACATCCAGTATCATGTTACAGATACTGTAAATGTTTAAGATTTGCAGTTTATTATCCAGGTGGAGGGAAATTATTAAAGATTTCTAAAGAGGCAGGCAGTATATTCAAAAGTAGGCATTTAGAAAGGTTAATCTTTTACTTTGCATGAAAATTAGGAGAGTCAAGACTGGTTAGAAACCTTATAGAAAAGTAGACGTAGATAATTAGAGATTACCTGACTCTGAACTAGTATCTTAGTTCTATTCCATATATCAGTGGTATTCTAATCTTTTCATATGCCTAAGCCATTAGCTCCAGCAAGTATTTTCTTTCCTTAATAAGTAATAATTGAAAGGGCAGATCTTATGGGTACAACTTGATGAATTTTACCAAGTGTACAACAAAGCTGTGTGCACACAACCCGGGAACAGATCAAGGACATTATCAGCCTCTCAGATGTCTTCTTGGTGCCTCCTCCCAGCGTTAACCTTCCCTTTGCCAAAAGATTCCTTTCTCCACTGTTCAATGATCAGTCCTCATATTGTTTTGCTTAGTTTTAAATTTTATATAAGTAAACCCACACAACATTTACTCTTTTATGCATGGCTTCTGTCACCTTATATCTGTACGATTATTCCCTTTCCTTGCTATATAGTATTCCATCTCATGAATACATCACCATCCACTTTATAACTGATGAATAGGCATTTCCAATTTGAAGCTGTTATGAATAACACTGCTGTAAGCATGCGTGTACATATTATTTGGTGCACACATGGATGCACTTCTACTGCATATACATCTTGAAATTGAATTACTGAACTGTAGTATGTTTCAAGGAGTTTCTTCTAGGAGTATCAATCAAGATGGTGTATAAATAAAGCCCCTAGAAGATAGCATATAGAAGATACAACCTTCTAGAATTTAGTGTCTAGAAGGAGCATATTTCCCTAACTTTAGCAGAAGCAAGTGTTTCTTTAAAATTTTAATAAACCACTAACTGTAAAGGAAAAGTCTGAAAAGTTGACCTTCACTAAAATTAAGAATTTCAGTTTATCAAAAGTCACCTTTAAGAGAGTGTAAAGACAAAACACAGTGGGAGAACATGCTTTAAATTCATTTATCCAACAAAAGACTCAAATCCAGAATATCTAAAAACTCATTAACACATCAATAAGGAAAAACAATCCAACTTAAAAAAAAAAAAAAAGGCCAAAAAAAATCAAACAGGCACCTCACCAAAGGAGCTATCCAAATGGCTGAGAATGAAAAGGTACTTCACTTTATTAGTTATCAGGAAAAGGCAAATTAAATCCATAATGGAATGCAACTACAAACACCATAATATCTAAAATAGAAAGGTTGACAATATGTATTGGTAAGATTAGAGAGCAGCTGCGACGCACGTGCACTGCTGATGGGAGTATAAGTTGATACAACCATTTTCATTCTTTTTTTTTTTTAATACCACGAGGGTCAAGCAAAACATGTCTGTGGGCTGAATCTAGCTAGAACTGCTGATTTGCAATGTCTAACGACTCCTTCATGTAACAGATATGGACCTGGAGGCACAAAGAAGTTAATTGAAGTTTAATTCAAGGTCAAATAGCTAGAACCCATGTCTCCTGCCTGCTCAGTTGATGTTCTTCCTGCCATGATGCAGTGTGGCTTTCTCTAAATGACTAGACAGGGCATGAAGAGTAATGTATAATGCTTTGAAATTTAACATATTTCCCATTGTGCAAGTAAAATCCACTTCATGCGCTTTTAAACGAATAAAAGGAATTTAAATCAAATTTATTTCAATTCTACTAAGGAAGTTTTGGGCTTCAAATAATAATAATAGTAAGCCTAGAACCACCTATTAGAGATTAGAAGTTAGAAAGTTCAAACACAAAAGCCTTTCATAAAAAGATATCTGGGTATTAGTCGTCATTGTTTTCATACATTTGAAGGAACTTAATAACCCACTTAATTATTTTTTTTTCTGGAGTACAAATGAACTGTTCCAAAAAGATCAATTAAATAATAGGCATGAGAGGCATCTTTTTATCATAGGGGTTTCTTGTGAATTTACTGCATTAAAGTTAATTCCCTCGCTATTATTGAGGAAATAGTATGGCCATGTTGGAGTTTTAATATTTCTATTGATGCAGGAACAGAATTTCTTGGCAGATTAAACAATAGGCTCTTGGGAAACACCAAAGGAGTCTTAAAAAAAGATCATCTTCTTTAAACTGGTACATCTTTAACCAGAGAGAGAAATTTTGTCTCACTGCAAGAAAGCTTTTAATTTCACTCTAGCGAGATAAATTATTATTTTCTCTTACATAGGAATTTTATATATTAAAAACTTGAAAAATACAGTCACAATTTTAAATGCATAGATATCAAATTAGGTATAGTTAGAAACTGCTACTTCTTTAGAGTTTTTCTAGCTAAACATCTCTCCCATTCACTGTGTTAAAATTCCATCTGCTTTTAATTAAAATAAATTATCTGAAGCTAGTAAATCAGAGAGACCATATAAAAGGCTTTAAAATGTCCAGTGAGCTTCTCTGTTTCTCAGAGAATGATACTTAAAATTTTCAGCTGGCTGATGAAATTCTGCTAATCACATAAACAACAAATGCAAATCATGTACGGTTACCTGGATCTAACATTTTGCACAGAACAGATGACCATTAGATGACTCTTACTGTGGGACAATAAAAGAGCATGCACTTTCCCACAAATATTAGTTCACAGATAAAAGGATCTACTGTGATTTCCCCAATTTGACAATACCACATGTGTTAGCCGTATAGAGGGCAAGGAGCCAAGACATCAGAGAGAGAGAAAAGAAGGAAATGAATTTTTGTACCACATTGTGTAAAACTTTGTAGAAAACTTTTATTCACTGCTATTAATCCTTCACTTTGATGAGAAATGTATTCAATCATTATTCCTTTTTAAGAAAATGCTCTCAGCTTTTTTATACAGTAATTGAAAGACTTTTTTTAGACATTAAATATCTGCTTTAAAGTGCTTAGAACAACTGGTTACATTCATTTGAATCCCTCTATTGCCAAAAAGCTGGAGAGGGAAAAAAAAAGTAGCCTGACAGAGTTAGGTTAAATAACTTATTTCCTCCTAATCTTTAACAAACAAACATGCATAGACGGGTACAAACAGACTAGATGTTTAATTTCTTGCTAGTATTTTCAACATGTTCATGCATCTATAACACCATTCACATGGTTTCTGATGTCTATAATTGGACAACATGCTAAAAGGAGCATTGCAACTTCATTGTGACCCAAGGCTCTGGTCTTTTGGTTTTTCTCTGTTTCTATTCCTCCTTACACACACAAATATACAGCCAGAAACAGAAAAATCACATACTAATGACAGGAATCAGTATGTTATCAATTCATTTCATTAGGATGCTGTATAATTTTACAGTTTTTATTTTTTTTACCCTAAGTGGACAGATACATGTTCTTCCGTCAATGGTTTCTTATGGGCTCATCCAGACTTATAAACTGGCTTTCAGACAAAGCCTGATGAACAAAACTAAGACTGAAAATTATGTTGTAGCATTTTCTCACTGCTGTGAGTATGGGAAGAAACATAATGTAGACAAAATAACTGGGGCTGTTCTAGACCCTGTTCTGCATGATCCAGGTTTGGGACCTTAAGCCCACCTACTGACATTTCAATAAGTATTTGCTCATAAACGATAGACACTGTATCATAGGGGGTGGATATGGATCCCACAAGAGAATGTAGCTGAAAATGAATAGTAAGGCATAAAACTCTACAAAAAATGTTAGATACTAAAATTGCAGCTGGGTGGCTTTGGGCAAACCCTCTGTTTTCTCATCCATAATGTATGAACTGGTTGGCCTCTAAGTTACTTTTCACTACCAGCTCTAAATTTGTACTTGTTTGTGCTTAATAATTTGATTGACAACTAAACTGAAGGGCAGAGAATGGAGCATACGGTTGGCCTTCATCGTGGATGACATGACTCAGGACCCTTGAATGAAAGTAGAGGTTTAGGCAGACTAGAAAAATAGAGAGATTCCTGAGAGCCTGCCCAGACATCAGTATGGCCTGACACCAACCAAGGATTAATAAGAGTTGTCTCACCTTCAGATCTCACCATCTACTCTTACTATCCACTCACTTCTCCCATTCTTTTAATACATGATGCATTTGCCCTGATCCCTTTGACAAAATTTGTCTTTGATTGCTCAGGAATATTGCTTTCCACATCAGCTGGAAAACTGATTCTTTACATCAAATCCAAATTATTTTCCAAGATCTCTTCTTCTACCTTTTCAAGCCAACAGCCTCTCATATTTTCCTTCTCTAGTCATTTTCCCATGTCTTGATAGTTTTTTCCATAAACATTTAAGATTCATATGCATTTACCCTATAGCCTTTCTCATATTTCCCCAACACAATAAGGCAACATATGTTATTGTAGAAGAACCAGCAATTTCACATTTAACGTTTTATTAGTCAAAAAGTCCATGTATCATCCATTGATAGATGAAAGTTGATAACAAAGGCCACAAAAAAGATGCAGAGAAAATGCTATTAACCTTCATTCTTTCAGCAGAAGGTCAGGCCTGATCAGATAACCAAAGTATAAATCACCTGGTGTAGGAAAGAGGACAAAGGAGAATAGGAAAAAGAGAGCAGAGAATCACTTCCAAAGTCAGTTTAACTAAGGGGGTTGAAGGTATAGCTCAGTGGTAGAGTGCATGCTCAGCATGCATGAGGTCCTGGGTTCAATCCCCAGTACCTCCATAAAAATAACTCAAAACAATCACCTTAATTAAAATAAATATGTGGGACCATAGTGTTCTATGGTACACATTACTGTGGATCCACTAAATAATAGTTTGGGAAATTTGGGGAGGTTATCAATAACTTTGGACTGGAATAAGAGGTGTATGAAGTACTGGAATCTACAGAAGAAAGTTAAAATCCTAACTGATCAATTCAGTTTTACAAATTATTTCTACCTCCTCCCAATAATTGTTCAATTGATGAGAAATCATATTCCTGCGATGAAATCACTTGTAATGATTTCTTTCACAATGTTTTTCTGCTTCATGTAGCATCAACCAACATTTCGGGAGGGAGGAAACATCAATAGCCTAGTTGTACAAGCATCCTTTAAGGTGCTGGCACTACAAGTAACATGCGAGACTCACAAATGATACAGTCAGGAAGAGGGGTAACTTCCTTCACCATTAGCCTCATCTGAAAGAGAATGAGCACAGGCGTCAGAATCTCATGCTTTAAACTGTGTCAGGAGGTTGGCTCAAAAATTGCCTCAGGTAGGAGAATAACCATAGCCACCCTCACCTTCATCTGTGCCTTGAAAACCTTCTTGGTTTTCATCATAGTGTAATCGACACAGAACAGTTATACTGATACTGCCTATTTGGCCCCACAAATCTTTTGTTAAGAGAGATCAATTGAACAAGCCTGGCTATGTGTTTAAGAGGCCACTTGTGTAGCCGTTAGTTCAGGTCAGCACACCCTTCCATGCAGCCGGCCAGATGATCTCTTGGCACTTTTCCAATGACTCAATCAGTGGAAGCTGCATATCAGGTACTGGAGAATCTGAATCTTTCTGTTGCCATCACGGCTTATTCTACATGGAGTATTGCAGGGGTTTTAATTTGAAATTGTCTTGCTTTATGTCTATTGAGTCATAGCTTTTTTATTATTCATTGGGTACCATAAATATCCAAAATTAGACATCCTTTTTTGATGAAAGATAATGTTTTGAAAAGTAATAATGGGTCAAGAAAACGTATATGTTTTAAATGCTTTTTAAAAAATCAAATTTTTCATAGCCCTTTGTTTGAAATATCTCCACCTTTCCCCAGGAGTTAGCATGTCAGTCAGGTGGGATGAAGGAACGTAGAGGTGATGACAGAATGAAATAAGTTTCTAGGCAGTTGAACAAAACCACTTAAAACAGAGTATGTTGGCCAGGGTTGGGGATGGGCAGTGGAATTCTCAACAACGTCACTCCTGCATTCATGTTTCCTTTCCACATAAGCAGTATGTGATGGGAGCCTCCATGTTCATTATCCTACCTAATTCATCAGAATGGTATCAGTAACATTAAAGCTAAGTGTGCATTACATAAACTTTAAGTCATTAGATGTATTTCTTTCAACTTAAATCAAGTTGCCTTGCACATGCAATGTCATACTAAGAACCAAGAATTGTGCTGTGTAGTCCCAAATAATTTTTCTGGATACTACCTCAGTGTCTTAGTTCTTTGCTGAAGGAAATTAGAGAACTACATTTAAAATTAATAGCTAACGTAAAAGAGTATTCCTTTTTGTTAAGACACATTCTCTTCAAAAATTTATCTATCGTAATAACTGCATCCTATGTAACTTCCTTCTTCCCACAGTACAAACATATGGTCCTACAAGTTATTCAACAAACGATAGGTAATTAGTAATTGCTTTTATGAACTAAAGGACTAAATGCAATTCTTTTTTAAAAGATACACAACGTGATAATTTGATACCTTTATACATTACAATATAATTACCACCTAAATATAGTCATTTTATCTTACCACTGCAATATGTTTTAAGAATAGCCAAACAAAATTAATCTCATGGAAGAGAAAAAGAGCAAAGTAGGTGAAGAGTATATTAATAGGTTTAAAATATTCTAATTTAAGTTAGTGAGTAATAGCATCTATGTTTATATACAAAATGCAATTATTTAAATCACACTATGTTAGAACAGATCTTGGATCAATTATTTCAACTGTTAGATATAAATATTTTAAATTATATATTTTTTGAGATTTGAAGTCACTCAGATTCTGCATCTTTTAATTGATGTTAGTCATTTTTTTTTAGGTTAGAATTTTCTGTTTGAAAGTCTGTGTCCTCTGAAGTCTAAGATGCATGCACAGTGACAGATGCTATGCTGGATAGTGGAAATCAATTGCTGTGGTCTGCTCTCAGAAGTGTAATGATTCCTAACTGGCCTCATCCCCATGCTAGACAGGAAAGTGAGTCAAACATTCGAGAACCAGACAGACTTCTTTTCAATTCTTGGTTTTTTTCCTAATTAAGTATCTTTTTGAAAAGAAAGATGCAGAAATTTCTCTCCTACTGAAATGACTGTTCTATTATTTCAAAATGAACAAATTTAGAGAAGAAAAACAAAACTTCTAGGAAGAACAGTAGGAGTAATATATAAAAATTAAAAGGGTAAAGAGGTAGAGGGTAACATAGGGAGAAATTCTCCCAAAAGTTTATTTGTAACATTTAATGGGTGCTAATATATTATTTAAATTAAACCTAAACTCCCCTTAGCTATTTATAGAAAATATGGTTTCAGTAAATGCTAAGTCTTTCCTAACAGTGGAAACTGTAATCTCCAAACTTTACTACCTAGTATTATTATAGAGATTTAACTTCAACATTCTTTACAATCGTCAAAAGACTCCCATTAGACTAAGAAAAATCCTACTACAGAGTCACATGTTTACATAGAAATTATTATATATAAAGCTGAGTATAGGGACTATATAGTTATAAAAATAGAAGATTTACTTGTTTTTGTCTATGTTTATATAAATGAGACTCTTTTAGTGTAAAAGTAATAACTTAAGAATAATTAATGCATTTATCCATAAAGAAAACACTTGGTTTTCAAATGTGACATTGAGCAAGTATCTCATGTCTTAACAAAAACAATGGAAAATATTTCATATCTTCATTTGTAACACTCAAGCGTATCCCTAATTTTATGAGTCTCCTTACTGCCAAAATACACTTTCCAATTTTTCAGTTAAGAGGCTGAATGAAAACAAACTACAAATAAACTGCCATTCAACCCAACTGATATACTCAAATGGATCTCTGGGAATCATATTGTCTAAGATATTTACATTAGTCAGCTGTTCATAGAGTCTTTAATTGCAATTTCCTTTTTTAAAAAATTTTAACTTTATAATTGTGTGGTTTGCTGAGAAGAATTTAAACTAAAACAAATTGAGAACAATCTTTCTGTTTTCCCTTTGCAGTGGTAATTTGGCATTTACTATCTTCTCGGCAGACTCAAAGTGAGAATGTTGCTGCTCTTGCCTTTGGGATCCTTCTACTTGCAGATACTTCAGGGCTCAGACTTCTTTACGTGGCACCTTCATGACCAAGAGTCTCTAAACATGGAGAAAAGATAAGACATGGAACTTGTAGATCAAAAAGGAGTTGAAACCATTGTGACTTCTTTTTTTTTTTAAAGAAGCTATAAAGAATAATGAACTAGGTTTGCCTAAAAAGTCTCAAAATCATAAATAAAGTAAAAATTGATAAATCTGGGCTGAAGAGATACTCTTCCATGTGTATTCAGTAGATTAAATTTCTCCTAGATGATTGGAAATCCATTAATCTGCATATGTAAATACCTGTTAGAAAAGATATATGCACCTCTGTGTTCATTGCAACATTATTTATAATAACCAAGAAACGGAAACAACCTAAGTGCCCACCAACAGATGACTAGATAAAGAAGAGATAGTATACACACGCAATGGAATATTACTCAGCCATAACGATGAATGAAATCTTGCCACTTGCAACAACATGAATGGACCTAGAGGGTATTAGGCTAAGTGAAATAAGTCAGACAAATAAAGACAGATACTGTATGATTTTGTTTATATGTGGAATCCAAAAAACAAATGAACAAACATAATGAAACCAAAAGAGTTACAGATACAGAGAACAAACAGGTGGTTACCAGAGGGGGAGGGGGAGGGAGAGGAGAAAAATAGTTGAGGGAGATTAAAAGGTGCAAACTTCCAGTTACAAGAGTCAAGAAGGTAAAATATACCATATGGGGAATGTAGTCAATAAACTATGTAATATTTTTGTATGGTGATAGATCTGACTAAACTTATCATGGTGATTATTTTGAAGTGTATAGAAATATTGCATCACTATGTTGTATAACAGGAACTAACAGAGTGTTATAGGTTAATTATACTTCAAAAACAAAAACCTCATAGAAAAAGAGATCAAATTTGTGGTTACCAGAGGTGGGCAGTGAGGGAAAGAAGTATTGGATGAAGGCAGTCAAAAGGTACAAACTTCCAGTTATAAGATAAATAAGTGCCAGGGATGTAATGTACAACATGATCGATATAATCAACATAAAGCTTGGTAATAAAACTCATTACAGATATTGTTTGTCTATTATTAAGAAACTTTAGGTATTTTCACCCCTTATTTTCTTAGCAGATAATTAAGGTTTTCAGAGTCTAAGATAGAGTATAATCACTATTAAATTATTGGCTTTCTCATTCAATGCCCAACCTTTATTAACTTGCGCCAAGCCACGGGTGTCTGTCTACCCACTCACACGTATCACGTATTCTGGATTCTTCTCTTTATGCACACCCCTTAAGTAGCCAAAAATTTGAAATAAAACTTGCATACTTTGGGAATAAACAACTTATCTCTCAGCTTGGAACTTTTGCCACTGAGCTCTCAAGTGAGATGATTCCACACAAATTAATCCCCCTGATCTCTTCTTTTAGGATTATATTCCGCTAATCATGCATCTCAGTGGGAACTTTATTAGCAGAAAGATTTAAAATATATAAAAGAAAAAATAGTTAAAGGAGGAATTAGGTTTGTGTCTAAAGCATCACATAATTTTTTTTAAAGTCAAATTACCTTCCAATTATGGCCAATCATTTGTGCCACCACAGTTTCCTGTACGGTAGTCAGGCTGTCAAAGAGCTGAAAATCAAAGCTGCAAATAAGTTACATCGTATAGATTATTTGCTCATAATTAAAACACATACATAGCTTTTAGCTATATTAAGACTCAAGAAAATTGTATCATTATTATAAGTATTTCCAAGTTAGAATATTTAAGATTGCCCATAACCACACTGCCGATTTTATTTCTATTATAAATGCACACTCAACATGTTTTCAGTAAGTTAGCATTTGAGTTTTCTGGGCAAATAGCATTGTACTTACCGCACTACCTCTTCAGCCAACCTCATATCTGAAATATTAATCTCTCATAAGAATGGCTTATTCCTGCTGTTGAGGTCTTCATTTTTTATTTATTCCTTTTTATAACCTCATGAGTAGTTCTACTTGGCCTTGGCTTAATATCTCTCTGACCTGGTGTTGGACTTTCTTCTCTTACACACTAAAAGAATAACCATCTTTTTTTTTTTTTTACTTCCCTGTGTCCAAACAATGAAAACCATAGGAGAACTTGAAAATTAGAAGATAAAAATTTTGAGACACCTAAGAGAAATCACACATTCAAACATGCAAATTATACATTAGAAAACATGCAAGGCTGTAGTCAGGACACATAGGTTTGTAGTACTTACTCTGATGAGAATTTTACTTTAAGAATTCAAAAATTAATGGAAAAGAAAGAAAAAATCAACAACACAGATTTCCCTTCCTATTACTATTAGGCATACATCTCTCCTGCCCTGGCATTGCTGAAGTCTTAGACACAGGATGCTATGCTATGTTCTCATGGCCTTCTTTGATCTCTGTTGAAGTTACATATGGATCCCATTCAAGATTAATAACTGTACATCTGTTCATTTAACAGTGCAGTGAGTTTTTGATCAATGGACCTACACGTATATGTGGAATGATCAGTACATCTGAATGAAGCTAACCATATAATTACAGAAAATGTCTTTTTACAAGTCATCTATATCTCTGTGTTTCAATGATGTTGACTGCTGTTATATTGAGATCGTTGGAAAATAAATGCAATGGGAAAGTAAAAACTGTCTATTCACATGATGTCCTTTAACCTCTAATTAAACTATTAAGATAGGAAACACAGTCTTGTTAACAAAACTGTCTTGTAAAAAGAATATTCTCTAATGGAGAGTACTTTCAGGAAACAATTCAAACTTCCTTCAGCCTCCAGAGATGGCCCACAGATATTCTTAAAACTAAGTTAAAACTTACAAAACATTATAAAGAATTTATAAATAAGACAATCAATGATGTCATCTGAAGAAATTTGGGCACAACTGATCCCAAAAAAAAAAAAAGCTGTCAATCATCTCTCCCCAGTTTAAATTCCCAGCAAAAAACACAGAGAGTTTTTTGGGTTAATTTTAGTTTTGTTTTCTTTGTTTGTTTGTTTTAATTGGTACTTATTATAATTTGAACTTCAATGAACTCGTCTGTAAGAGTTCTCCTGTTGAGTACAGTCTCATCGAGTAACCATGTTAATTTGTTAATTTTACTAATTTTCAACCAAAGAGTTCCTTAGCTTTAGATTCTACTTTTACTACATTTTTTTGCTAACAGATAATATATTTTTAGTTAATTCCTGAAGAATAGATAAGAAACTACATGTGTATGTTTTGAAGTATAGGTGGGTTTTGGTCAAAAGAAACACAGTTCAATGCCATGTTCCTTCTGTATTACTGGGTGTTTTCATATGCTCTAATGATTTTTACTGCTATCTTTAATGTCAACCAAGTGTATCTCTAGTTTTGACCATATCTCTGGACTGAGAACTCATATATATCCAACTGTCTTCTGGATATCCTAAATTCCCCAATGCTTGGATGCATCATTTTCCCACACTTAAATTAGTTCCTGCCCCGAAAGATCTAGACCCCACAAATTAGACACTTGTAATTCAATTATGCCTACATTTTTTTAAACAACCAATCTATATATTGTGCTGGATTACCTCTTAATTATGTTTTGCAGTTTATTACTATTTATGTTTGTAACAATTGTTATCATTGCTATTCTGTGTAGTTCCCCTTATACAAAAAGGCATGCCACATCTCCACGCACTTGTTGAAGCTACTTCCCCCGACTGAAATGCTATTCCCCACTTTCTTCAACTGATTTTTGAAGAACACAGATTTGGAATCAAAGCTAGTTCCAACTCTAGTACTTATTTACTACACATCACTTGAAATTTTGTCCGTTCTCTTCTAGCCAAGTAGCCACATCTGTTCAGTGGGCATTTAGGAAAAAGGAAATAGAGATATACTTCATGAAGTTTTTGTAATGATCAAATTAGATAACACATAGGATGTTTAGTAACATAATCAACATACAGAAAATGATCAGAAAGTTTAATTTCTATTATTGGTACAAGTATCGTCTCCATCATGGATTGCTCTATGAATCCTCAATATCTGTTACACTCCTCCTATTATAAGATCTCATACAATCCTATGTCCGTTTCTTACATCACTTACTACAATAGATTAAAATTTTCTCTTCATACGTCACTGTACTATAAATTACCCTGGAGCAGAAATTCTTACTTAATCATCCATGCATGCATTTAGCACAACTCCTAGTAGAAGTGAGCATTCAATAAATATTTGTTGAATGTAATTGTAAAACCACAAGGTAATCAAGAGATTCTAAGCAATCTTATTGACATATCAAAAATGAATAAATGAATGAGTAAATGAACACTATTAAATATTTTTGTGACAGGTCCTATGCTGGATACATACCAAAGGAAATACAGTTCTCCTGTGAGATAATCATTATCGTCTCCAATTTACCAGTAAGATAATCGAGATTCAAAGAGTTTATATGCCTAGATGATATTGCCAGTAAGAGTTATAAATCAAATTGCAATTTTCGGCTCCAAATTGAAATATCATTTTATGAAATACACAGTTATATATTAAAATCAAATTATTGGTGAAATTGTTAATTTCTGCTCTACTCTCGATCAGTTTTTAACCTGAAGTCTGAGGATGGCCTTTGTAGGGTCCATAAATCTTCTATGAGTCCATGTACAATTGCATGTATGTGCAGTTTGCTGGGAAAAGCATCTGTGGCTCTTATCATAGTTTCAAAATAATTCATGACTTGAAAAACGTTATGAAGCAATATTCTAGATGATCACTTTTCCTTACACAAAATATCTGATTAAACCAGTACACTTTATTTTTCACTACTATTTATTGGCCATCAGCTTATATGTAAAACCAGTATCCAATACTAAGAGTATTATAAGAATACATCTTAATGTTGCATTTCATAAGCACAATAAAACTAATTAATTTGACACCAGTTTTTGAAAGTGATATTCAGTCACAAATGTTACTTGACCTACTAAGCAATCATAACTTTCCAAGTAAATGCCTATTCCACTTAATTAAGCCAACTAATTTTCAAAAGTCACCTGTTTACATAAAAGTGGTATAGTAATTGCACATTATAGTATGTATTAAGACATGTACCAAAGAAATTTATATGTCAATATTTTGTGGGTTAGTGGTTAGTATATGATTGGTAAACATTATCATTATCTATTTCAAAAAATGCTTTAATGGAAAGGTTGAACTAACTGCTGAATATGGTAATACTCTAACTTCTTGATTCACATGGGTAATTCAAACTTTTTATTAAAAAAAAAAACCATGACACAGATGAATCACAAATGTGCTCCTAATAAAATCTAAAAACAATATTTATTTTGTCAGTAAAACAAGCCCATCCTGGGCTGAAACACCATATGTACATTTATTTGACCCTCATCCTGTCTTTACTGGTTCCTTCACACAATTCTTCCCTTTTCCATGTCTGAGACATCAGCAATAACACTTTTTGTCCATTTTTCCCTATATTTACCCACCTTGGATTGGTCATTATTGGTGATAAGTAATGTGGGTTAGGGCTTTACCCATTTCCAAACTTCTTCGACCTTTTGTCATGTTATGGATACTGAAGAGCTTACAAACTAAACTCAGACTCCCTTGCAGATTAAGGGCTGGGATCTCAACCATTGCTCCTGAGAAGAACCCCACACAGAAGACCGAAAAGCAGAAGGAAGGCTGAGGAGCTCCTGTACCTCAAAAGAGTGAAACATCTGGTGAGTAAGGCAGTGGATTCATTTGGTTTCTTCTGGGGTTGCTGTGGTGGAGTGCAGAATCATAGGTGTCAGATGGTCGATGGTAAAGGCAGTGGTGCACCTGCAAAACAGTGAGGGTTCATGTGTCCATCTCAGACAACAAGAGCTTGCCCCTGAATGTAAATTAACACATACTGCTACTTCTCCACTGAGAAAATCTTACTATCAACAAAATTGTCAACTAAGTAGCATGCCTAGTGACATGGCTCACTCATTAATCTGGTGCAAGCACTTTTTCTCATCCCAGACCCGCAGCAGTCTGTGGGTCAGAGGCTGGTCCACAGGGCACATCCTGAGGAGCACACCCTAGGTCACTGGGTACTTTTATAGTTGTGTTTTCTCTGTGTAACTTTGAGCTGTTGTGTCTAAACCTGATGCACTGAGTGTTCTAAAGATGCTGTGAACTACAGAGCCTTTTTTCTTAGGGTAGCTACAATGAAGTCTGCTTTCTGCAAAGAATACAGTTCTTATGTGAAAATTTGTTCCTGGTAATATTATCCAGTGGTCAGGGAGACATGAGACTTGAAGTCACACTCCTAGTCTAAATGCAGGCTTCAGCCTGAATTTTGCTTGCAACTCTTAGGCCTGGGCTTGCTTTTGAACAAATCCTACACCAGCTTAATATTCCTTTTGTTCATGGAAGTAATCCTTTGGAGAATACTGAGTTCTCAAATTTCCTCCATGATTTTTTTACCTTCGGCTGTCCTATCTTGCCTGACTTAATATGCTTTTCTAAAGCTTGGGAGTGGTGATTGTTTAATAATCATATTATACCTAAAACAACTATGGTTATACAGCACTTGTTAAGAATTACATTCGTATGACACTATTCACATCTAAAGAATCTATAGTATATGTCTAAAAGAATAACAAAGTACAGAACTTCAAAGTGAGCAAGGGAAACATAAAAGCCCAGATAAGGTCATACACTCCTAAATTAGCTGACCAAAGACAAACTAAGATTTCCCTGAAGCCATTTCCTAAGCAAATTCACCAAACAGCTCTCTCCTTCCTACTATGAGCGCTGATAGCCTGTGACTTGCTAGGGCCTTACCCAACTTACACAATTTTAGGTTCTGACTGTTTCAATCACGTTAAATATAAAAAAATCTATCTGCAGTTTTTATCACCAGAAACACGCCCCCATGGTTACAGGCTACTCTTTATCTATGGAACGCCATTGGGATTTGTGGAGGCCTTTAGGCAAGTCCACGTTCTGATTATTTTGTCAGGGACTTAGGAGCAAATTAGTTATTGGAAATCACTGACCTACAAAAACAAAGCTCAGAACATTTTAGTTGTAAAAAGAGAATTGATAACATTACAAAAATGTTAAGAAGGAAAGAAAACTAAAGGAGAATTATGAGTGAGGAAGAGTCTAAGTGTCGTCCAAGACACTGCAGTGGACACAGCCTGTCTACAAAAATTAAGCCGAAGAGGATTCCCCTGACCCTTCAGTAGCGATTATAAGAATTTATATGATTTAAAATATATTTTAATTATACAAAACACAGTATTATTGAGAAACAAATAATGTAGAATTGAACGAAATAAAAAGTTGCCATCCCTTGCCACTTCTCTTCCACTCCCCAAACTTATCGATTCTTAACAATTGGGCAGGTCTCCTTTCAACCCTCTCCGACTGTGGAAGTATTAGTACTCACCTGCATTTCTCAGCCTCCTGGTAGTTAAGCAAGTCTATCTGACTAATTTTGTCTATAAAATTCGAGTAGAAATAATACGTGTCCTTTCAAGCAAAGAGAGTGTTCAGAGCCCTCTTCAGTTCTCCTGCAGCTGTTTTTCTCCTACTACATCAACCAATCAACCTTTTTGTTCAGGTAGCAGAGCAGAGGATTAAAGGGTCAGGGTCACCAAGTCACTGGGCAGAACAGCTACCCTGTGGAGTTGGCCACAACCACAATGGACTCATGACAGTAAGCTGTAAATTCTTGTTGCTTTAAATCACTGAGATTTTAAGTGTATATTACCACAGAGAACTCTTTCTCATCCTGACCAACATACCTATGCATATAACATACATATAGAGGTACCCAAACAAGAGTCTATAAAAATACTTTTGTTTTTATTTCTTCAAAGCTGATAGTAAAAATACTAATTTACAAGTTGCTTTTACATTCTTGTTCTCCCAAGAATGTAATACCTTTCACATTAACAAAGCATAAAATGAGCACCTGACTCTCAGAACAAATATTTACTTTAGTAATGGATAAATATGTATAACCATCCTCTAAAATCCACTCAATCAAATGATGATCTGTGATCATATTGATAACCATGGCCTATTTTATAGTTTTTATAATTAATTGTATTAAAATAAACATTGTAACTCATGATAAATTTCAAGTTTGTTTGAAAGATTTGTTGTCTTCATTTAAGATCATCATTAAAATATCATTCTTCCTAACATACTTTTTCTACACAGAAAAAGTGGAAGTTTACAAAAAGTTATTTTTTCTTTTATGCCAGGTGCTAGTCAGAGTGAATTTTGTTACCAGATCTTCTAACAGACATAGGCATCCAAGAGTTAACAGGGAGAAAAATAAGATGTTAGGACTTAGAGGCCCAACTAAAAAGAAAATCCTGCTTGTCCCTAAATTTAAAAATCTAATCACCTGTATTGAGATTTTAAATTCTCATTGGTTCCTGTTTTAGTTCATATGATCACAAGAAGAACACCAGTGACTATTTAATCCGACATCTTGGGCCTTCAGTATGGTGAGAATCTAGAGATTGTGTTCAGTTAAATGTGAATGGATTTTGTTTAGTTCTGTAAGAATGTTTGATGGGTTTATCTGCAGGTAACTGTTAGCTTTATGGTTAATTGAGCTAGGACAATCGTTTCTTTTCCTTTCCACACAAGTGATTCTTTTAAAGCAAAAGTGAGGAGCAAAATTCACCAACAAAGTCACCGGATCAACCAGTTTGGTTAAGTGGCAGCCTTTATACCTGCCATTCAAGGGACTTCAACAGACATCACTGTAATTGCTAGTATGGACTTGACCTTGAAAAAAAGGCAGCTTGAGGATTATCTGGTGTATTGTTCAATAAACTCTGCATTGTCAAGCCACCCAGACTTTAAAAGCAGCAGGATGTTACAGTGTTGTTTTCATATCCTGTTTTCAGGATGATCAGACATTTCGCAGAGCCGGCTCAGAGATTCCTCTTTGGTGCATTACATCCCAAGAACGATTGTTTCATTCCAGATGACTGTATTGTATAACTCTTGTCTGTTCCATAAGTTTGGAATGGGTTACAGTTCTGCCAACACAAAACATTTACTTTCTCTACACTCATACAAAAGAGATTTTGGCCAGCTCTGCCAACTGCCTACAATCTCTAAAAACTTCCTAAATAGGGAAGTCTTATTCAAAGAGATAAAGAAAATAAGGCACATAAAAAAACTTTTTAATCTGTGGGAAGAAAGAGTGAGTGAGGACCTAATGTGTGAACCAAATTTATATGTGTGTGTGTGTATATATGTGTGTGTGTCTGTATATATGTGTATGTGTGTGTGTATATATAAAATGTATATGTGTGTGTGTGTCTGTGTGTGTGTGTATGCATTGAACCAATTTATTAAAGCATCAATTTATTAAAACAGAGTGATTTTTCCTCTGAGCTCCTCCAAGGAAATTCACAGGTTCCAGCAGGTGCCATCAATTAACTCAACTGACAGCAGCTCCAGTCTATTTCCCAGTCAGGACTTAGACCCCTCTGTTGGAAGAAAGAGCACACTTTCTCCATGGCTTTATAATCTTCAAGACTACTAAATTCAACCAAGCAAATTTACAAAGATAATTATAACAATCACAAGACAGTGTCCTTGATTTACCTTGATAGACCCAGCCTAGAATTTATTTGCCCTTTTTTACAATGCATATAATTCATTCCCAGAGTTGCTGTGTCAAAGGGGTGAGGACCAGTTTCAAATGAAGTGGCTAAACCTTCACTATTCCAGTTATAGCTCAGGTTCTGGCAATATTGTCATCACCAGAGAGCCTGTTAAAAATAAAGAATCCAAGATCTGGCCCCATACCTATTAAATCAGAAGTTTTATTATGACAAAATCACCATATTATTTACAAATCTTATTAAAGTTCGAGAAGCACAGGACTGAATACACTGCATGCTGATTTCTCCATGATGGGACTGCCTTCGGGTTCATTAGTTCTATGGCTTAGTTTCTCAAAGAAGACTTAGAAGACCGTTCGTTAACTCAGTCAAGACATGAGCACTTATCATATGCCAGACACTCTTCTAGGCTTGCTTCTGTACAGACAAAAGTCCTTGCTTTAGTGGAGACACTGAGCTTAAGCCCTAGTGTCCATAAGCAAATAAAACACATTATTTCTATAGAAAATTGTGATGCATTATCCTTGTTAATTCTTTGGTAAAGCAGCATAATTTAAACATATAGAGGAATCTTGCATCCAATAATTACTTATTGATGGTCTACAGATTATATTAAATTTTTGCTCTTTACTGTTCAGAATGGGTGAAATGATGGTAATAACTAAGTAGCCATAAATAAATCAGTATTTTAGTTAGAGCAATCTTTTTCTTTGGATATCTGTTTCTAGGATAATCCCTGGAGAAGAAGCAGAAAAATATTTAATCAGTCACAGAGCACTAAATAAGAAAATAATTGCAAAATTACACTTCATAGAGAAAATGATTAGTTCTACAGCAAAACATATAGTTATATAAATTATAAGTTAACTTATTTGTCACCTTTAAATGGTGGTCTTACATTTCTAAAAGTAAGTCCCATGATATAGTTAAACCCATAAGAAAGACTAGAATAAATCAGGGGTGCCATTTATTAACCTTAACTACATGGTACACAGAATTTCTATGGCATTGTTAGTATTTCAATTAGTATTTAAGTATTTAGTAATGAGCTAATTCATTCATAAGTCTCAGTGTCTAACTTCAAGAAGAATAAAAATAGCATACTCTAAAAAAGATAAATTGTTCTCCATCAATTTATATATATTATATATACAGATATATGCACTTATGCAAAATATATATATATATAGATATATATAGTCATATATACACACATGCACATAAGCACACAGCATCCCGAGTAAGTACATTTGTGATTATGCTGGTAATGAATAGAAGAATAAAAGTGTTTAAAATGATGCATCCAGTTATGGATTTATGATATATACGATAAGAGTTTCTGGAAGAGCCTTCCTTTTCTCACATGTGCTAAGTATGACCATGAATGTTTCTTTTATTCCTACTATTTGATCTTGGGGAATCCTACTTTGTTTCAGAAATTCTACCAGGTTTACAGTTTCAGTAAGCATGCACTGAGCATCTGCTGCGAATCTATGAGGAACTCTCGAAGAACAGATAGATAAAGACTTTGTCATACATACGATTAGCTAAGTGCTCCCCTAGACTCGGTTATCAACTACATTTGCAAACATCAGGTACAGTGTCATGGAGAAGCTCATGGTCGAATCTGTTGACAGTATATTTGTGATATACAAATATAGGTTTGGTGGTGAGAATATAAAGGTTTCCACAGATTTAGGAAAAGACTGATTGCTCTATAGCCTGGGCAGCAAGTAACCACAAACTAGGCCTCTATGGATGATGTCAGCTCACTTGCTTTGTAAACATTTGTCAGTGCCTGTACTCCACACTTCCCCCAAGCACATGGGAGACCAGCCTTCTGCTCTCTGCTCTGCTCAGAGACACTGTGCCTCTCTGAGCAGCATAGCTCTCCTGTAATAAATTCAGCTTTGTGCTTTTTATTTTAGGTATTGTGTAATGGTCTCATTGCCCTTAATAATGGATAGCATACTGTTACAGCAAAGTGTGTTACAGCTCAGTGTGACAGCAACCTGAATCCTGGCAAGAGACCAAGCAGCACTCGGAGGGTTGGAGAACTCAGATTTATTACACAGGCGGGCCCAGAGGTGCTAACACTCCAAGCTCTGGACCCCTTTTGTAGGTTTACACAGGCTTTTATAGGCTACCAGTCAAGACTTTGCAACATTTTGCAACATCATATGCAGAGTAGGTGTTAGAAATGGACCAATCAGGAGTGATAGAAATGGGCCAATCAGGAGTGAGCTTTATGCAAATGAGGTGTTAGAAATGGATCAATCAGGAGTGAGCTTTAGGAACCAATAGAATCTTAGGGGTAAGTTCCACTTTCCTAGAAGCAAACCATTTTACAGAAGCACAAAAGCAATATAATACCCCCGGGCTAGGGAACCAGATGGCTCTGGTGGGAAAGTAGTGGCCCTGCCTGTGGGTCCTGCCAGTCTTTTCATGGGGTTTCCCACCTCAATGCCTGGTAAGAAAAGAAAGGCACCCCTGACTGCTCAGTTCCTTTCTAGCAGAATATCCTGTAACACTCTCTGACTGAAAGGTGGAAATCTCCCCAGTGTAATCAGCAGTGTCGAGCATCTCCTGAGAGCTTGCTAGAAATGCAAATTCTTGAGCCCTCCCAGACTTACTGGACTAGGAATCTCTTCAACAAGTTCTGCTAAAATTTAGAAACACTAGTAAGGAGGTACAGAGCCTACATATTATTGAGCTAAAATTCAAATCCCTGAAATACCACCTCCTAAATATGTGACTTTGGGTAACTTACTTCACTGTTCTGTGAAGTAAGCTTTGGCTTCCTAAATAATTAGAGGAACATATAGGACTTAATTTCTAAGGTATTGTGAAGATTAAATGATGTAATGATTTTAAAGTGTTTAACCTGGCATGTCATTAAGTGATGTATACTTGCTAGCTGTTTTATCATATTTATTATTAGTAGTAGTAGTTACTAAAACCATCCATGTGTATCTTCATAAATTCTCTAATAACTGTATTCAAGCATATGCAGATTATTTACAGTGAAGATAGATAGCATTTTGTATATCTTACTCAGTGATGATCAGTGGCAGTTTAATTAAGAGAATCACTTAAACAAATGCTAATAACAAAAAATAAAAAGTAAATTTTCTTGACCCCAGATTACCATACACCTTATGTGATGTAGACCAGTGCTTCTCAAATTATTCATGGTGAAGAATCAGTTTTTATATTATTTTTCCCCCAGTCTGTCTCAGATGGATCTAACTAGTGACTCACACAGAAGTGAAACGAGACAGAAATTGTCTATTCTTTGTTCAGTGAGATGAGTCCACTGATCATGTGTTTGTATGTCATGAGTAATGCCAAATTGTCATCAAAGTTTCTAACCTCTTAACTCTAAATTTCTGTAACTATTTTACCATCAACTGACACAACAGTTTGTAGATCACAATTTGAGTAGTGCTGAAATAGACAATAAAGACAGCTGACCTCAGACAACACATACATTTTCTCCCTTTTCTATATTGCAACTAACGCACATGTACGTGCACATGTACGCATTTAGCTTTCATTCGAAATTACATAAAAATGAATAAAACTTTTAAATTAGTAGTAACATGATACTACTCTTCACATAATGAGTATTCTTATGTCAAAGTTAAAACTAAAATGAATTGTTTCTCAATATCTCAAAATAAATACGCCACCAAAGTAAAGAGTATCAGGTTTTAGAAATTAAGTGAGATACTTGCTTCAGGACACTGGCAACCCAAAGCAACAAGTAAATTGTTGTGCTGTGCACATTTGAGGACTGTGAGGATATTTTTATTAAACTAAGGGCAGGTGCTTAACTACCTTCATGTTTCAGCCATCCATGGCTTTGACAATTCCATGTTGAAGTTTTCATTTCTCTGTGTGTGTGTGTGTGTTTTAAAATGTTTTTCCCCCAGTTTTATCGAGATATATTTGACGTAATACCATTGTGTAAGATTAAAGGGTACAACTTGATGATTTGCTTTAAGTGTATATTTTGAACTCATCACCACAGTAAGGTTAGTTAACACTTCCATCATCTCACATAATTACCTTGGGGTGTGTGTGTATGTGTGGTGAGAACATTTAAGGTTTACTCTTTTAGCAACTTTTAAGTATATAATACAAAATTGTTAACTATAGTCACCATTCATCTCGTAACTGAAAGTTTGTACTCTTGACCAATGTCTCCTCATTTCCTCCATCCCCCCAGCCTCTGGTAACCACCATTCTACTCTCTGTTTTTATGCATTCAGCGTTTTTTAGATTCCACAGAATAATGAGATCATACAGTATTTGTCTTTCAGTCTGATTTATTTCACTTAGCATAATGCCCTCAAGGAACATCCCTGTTGTCACAAATGGCAGTTCGTTCTTACTTTTTGCAAGAAATTTGTTCTTTAAGATTTTTTTTCTAATGTGTCATTTAAATGTGTCTTGAATATTTGAATGTATACATGGTAAAATAAGTTTCAAATGAAAAAAGTACCAATTTATTTATAATGTAAAATAATAATTGTAATTATCAATTATACTTTAGTTAGACTCTATAATAAACAGCATGTATTTTATTGATACTCATTCTATATCACATTATAAAATTAAACTGTTATAATAAATATATAAAATAATAGTATTTCTAATATGAAATGTCAGATCGAATTCTGTATATCCAGTAAGGTGAGTAATTATAGCAATATTGAGCCTGCTTATTTGGTGAAGGATGATAAGAGGGCTGTAATTACTAACCTCAGAACTCACCACACCAATATGGATTCTCATAGTTCTCTGAGCTACTGGTGTTTTATACCAAGCACTGTGGGTACATTTCTGTAAGCCCATTGCTACTAAGTATTCACTGCTTTCCAACATTTGCAAGCCAATGACAACATTTATAAAACTTAAATCTCTGCTTTCATTCATTTTTTAAAAATTGGGTAGTTTTTATTTTTGCTCCTCTGTGTATTCCTTTGCTTTGTCTCTTCCTGGACATAATATTCTGACTATGAATAAGGGAGTCCAATTGAAAGATAGTTTCTTTGCTTAAAAAAAATCATGTAATGCCAAACAGTAACATTGTGCTATCATAACACCACCATTTCACTCTAATATTTTGTTCTTAAGAGTTCACAGGACTTATTCACCAACAAATATAGTTGAATGAAATCAATTATATCATTAAACAATATGATTTACTATAGATACCTTATGATTTTTTATGGTCATATTAATTCCTAAAACACAGTATATGGAGATGACCTTTATTTTCCAGTAATTGAATGAATGTTGTTCTTTGTATTCATCTCTGCTGATTTTGAGAAATGTAATCTTGCTAACTCGTGAGCACAGTTGCCTCTGTTTTTACTGTCTCTAATCTTTCAAAATGTGCTTGCTCTCAGATTCCCCTCCTTCCTTTGTCTTCCCTGTCCATTGAAGTGATCTGATTTGCCGGGACTTTACTTTTGTCTTGGGATCAGAAGACAGCAGCCTTGTCTGAGAGCCACACTGAAGCCTTGCCCTTTGATGGCGGATTGAATCATTCAGAATAGGTGAGGTGGCCCTGCCAGATCCAAATCTTGGTGCTTAAAACAGCAAAAGTTCTTTCTTTCTTGCCCGGGAGTCTTACCACTGACCTTGGTGGTGACCCTGGTTGATGGAGGGTCCATCATCTTATGATGGTGACATTTAAACACATGTTTCCACAGTCGCCATGGCAGGGATGAGAGAGATAGATTCACACGCACCAGCAGTAAGTGCTTCATCCATAGTGACACATAGCACCAACTGTCACAATTCACTGGCCCAAAGAGCCAGTCACCATGCCTAACTTCAAAGGTCAGTCTTTCCCAGTGGCCTGAACCAAATATCCATGAATAATGGGTATTTCTGGCACAAGAGTTCTACTGTATGTTTAGGAGTCATCTCAGGCTTGGCTGAAGCCTAAGGATGTCCCTGCAAGCTGTGCCATCCTTTACGATGTTTACACACAGCCACTCTTGGGGACACTCCACACTGTCGCAGGGCCCACTGGCTGGGACTCATCCCTGCATCTCTGCTGCTCTTGTCACTCAGCCATCATGTTGTACTTGCCATGAGACTCACAGCAGCCAGCTATCGATGTGGGAACCAGACAGGTATTTCTGCCTTTTGGTCACCCATGCCTCACTGGGGAGTTACATCACATTTCAATGGACGTCAATGGAATTTCTAAACCTACAGGGAGCAGAATACAGAGTCCTTCCACAAACGCTCACGAGGGTCTGTGTTCTATTCTATGATTACGTTTCTCTCCCTTGCTGGTTAAATTTTCTCTCTTTCTGGGGAGAAACCAAAGCTCTCATACCATTACATAGTTTTCTGCATTTGATGGTTCATGGTTTAAAATTTTGCATGCTGTTTTTTTTCCCCCTTGAGAGTTCTAAATGATCTCCTAGTACCTTTGCTGTTCCAATGTCAAATAATAAGGCTTTGACCAGTGTGATTATTTTTCTTTTTTGGTAATTTGTTCTCTTAAGTTGGAAACATACTTTTTTTTCCCCCTTTATCCTTGGAATTTACACATTTTTGCAAGGATTTCCTTGATTTTGTATCTCTTATTAAATCAGCCTGTAACTTACTCAGACCTTTTAATTTCTAGACTCAAATCTATTCCCTGTTCAGGAAAATCTGTTTCTAGAAGTTGTTTAGTAACTACTTCACTCCCATCACTCCTGTAAATCACCTTTGGCTGGTGTGGTTCTTAAACCTATTCTCACATTATCTTTTTCTTTGTGATTTCGCTTTATCTTTCTTTCCTACGTCTTGACATATTTCCTGTACTTAAATCATCCAGTTTCAACAGCAACTATTCTGTCTTTTAACATATTTAATTTATTAGTTCCAAAAGTAGGAATTTAGTTTCTGTGTGTGTGTTTGTGTGTGTGTGTTGCATCTGTATGTCTCTCAATGCATTTCCTTCCTTCTTCCCTCCTTTTCTTCCTTGTTCCCTTCCTTCCTTCCTTCCTTACCTTTCTTTTCTTTTTTTTTTTTTTTTCAGTTCCTCATTTGCTCATATGTCACTGGACATGTATTCTAATTTCAACCTGGTCCTCTTCTCTCTGGCTGCTATAGCCCCTTAAATGGACAGTTTTTCTCCAGCAGTTCACCAGAGCTCAGTTCTGGTGGCTGGAACTTATTTAGGGCAGGGAATCTCTAGAAGATAAAAGGCCAAAGCATTATCTTTTTTCTATCTTGTCATGTCTTTAATGGCAGGTTATCAGCCTCCTCGTGAAACACACCAAGTGGTCCCTCTGTTTTCTGTTTTCCCCGAATTCTCACAGGGAGTGGATCAGGAAAGAATCAGCCAAAACTCTAGTTCTGGCCTTTAGGGGTCAAGTTGACTAGGGTCACTTAAAAGGAGAGATCATAAGCTTTCTTCAGTGACAGAGTCCACACACTTCCACACACCAAGATCTTCTTAGGATCCCCCACTCACCTGCCCATCCTGTGGGCTTTGCTGTCATTTTTCCGTCAATGGAATAGCACCCATGAGATAGACCCACACAGAGCCTGGGATCCTTCCAGCCCTGATCTCCTGCAAACCTCAGAATGACAGGCTCAGCATGACAAGCAGCTTGCAATTGAGAGCAAGAAGATGGAGGATCTTTAGGTCACTTCGTGATTGTTATTGCTGTTTAACTTGGGGAGATATAAGTTAGCAAAAAATACCATGTAAAATAAACCAAAACTATATTAAATATATAATAAACTAGAATATCAGAGTCCACATGAGCATGGCACGTACAAAGCAGAATAAAACAGAAACGCAGATACAGCTGATTGCTTCCCTCAAGAGGCACTTCCTTCTCCTTTGTGCCAAAGCCTCTTTCTCAGATAGTAACCATGTCACGTGCTTAGTATAGAGGACCCTTCCTCCTCCTGTAGTAGGGAAGAACCAGTCTGACTCCACATCAGATCTGCTCCTTCAGCTCTAACCCTGTGCTCTGTTTCCTGTGCTTAGTCATGCCGCTTCCGCACCTTTTGTAAAAGAGTGTTACCTGTAGCCTGAAATGGACACGACAGCCCATTCTCAAGGCTCTGACCTTTAAGGGTATAACACTTTCCCATTCATATAGAGATAAGAAGTCTCAGAACAGAGAAAAACATTTGTCCTGCTGGAGGTTTGCAGAAACATCTTGACCTGACCTGTGTGGACAGCTGCAAGAACAAAGGATTCTGACACCAAGAAGTTTGCAACAACCAACCACACCACTTCCCGTTTTTAGTATAAAAAGAGCCTGAATTCTGACTTGGGGAAGATGGTTCTCTAGGACATTAATCCCTCATCTTCTTGGTCTGCTGGCTTTCTGAATAAAGTTGTTATTCCTTGCCCCACCACCTCATCTCCTGATTTATTGGCCTGTAGTACAGTGAGCAGAACAAGTTTGGACTCGGTAGGTGGTGTCAATCCCTTTGCCAGTGTCTGGCTGAGGTTTGCACATGTGACTCCAGTTCTAGGGGAAGAAGTCTATTTAATGGCTTCTGGAAAAGTTCTCCTCACTGATAGAAATAGATACAAGGCGGGAAATGTCCCTCTTATTTCCCAGATAGTGTTGTGTCTCCTGCAACTACTTCCTGAATTTACCAACTGTGGCTCCAGTCTTCTTTTGTGAACTATCTAGCTCTTTACTATTTGAACGTTTGTATGTGTCTTCTGACCCTTGCAGTTAAAACAATCTCTCTAACACATGTTATAAAAAAGGATATGAACGTTGGGTCAGATCTAAACTTAAACGGAAACTCTGTGACTTATTTGATCCTGTCGTCTGCTCTTTCACCTACTTCACTGGTTTGGGACAAATACTACATTTACTGCTTTATGTAAAACCCCTATAGACGCCTGCATGTATTAGATGCTCCCCTGTGGTTGCCCCACGGGGTGAGAGGGTCAACTCGTCACCCCAAATTTTGTTCAGATGTTGAAACAGGTGACACCACACATGCACACAGAGGGTACAAAAAAGTTTGTTAGTCACATAATGAGGCCTTCTGGGGAGGATAGGGGCCCCCAGGCAAGTTTGAAAATGACTTGAGAGATCAAGGAGGGGCAGTTGACTTGGCGGGTGGGTCTAGGGTGAGGGTTCCCGGCTCAGGCAGGTGGTTTGGTAGTTTGAAATTCCAACTGGCACAAGACAGGGAGCTTGAGAGCCTTTTTATTAATTTTCACAGAAGTGAAACAAGGTGGGGAAAGAGAGGGTTTTGGAAGCTGTTAGCAGCCAAACATCAAAAATGGAGTCAGAATCCATTACAGATACTCTTTTGATATCTCTTCTCCCCACCCCACCCCACCCCCAAACCCCAGTGTTATTTTTAATGACGCATCATGAAACAATGATCAGGGATTCCTTTAAGAGAGAGAGAGAGAGGAAATATGCTTTTGATAGGAAACATAACCTATGTCCCCATTATGTTATGTTTGTCTTTTTTGCAAGGAACAGAAAACACAGGAACTCATTTTACATGTCTCTGAATATTGACTTGAGATTCCTTATCTGATCTCACTTTACAGTAAGATCTAGCATGTGGATCATCAAATGGATAGTAATGCAAATGAAGAAGTGAATGAGTGAGGAAATACTTTCCTGTTGGTCTCGTGTAGCTGCTATGTTTAATGTCTATCAGTCTGAAAATTTTGTTAGGCAGATGCTAAAGGAAATGTCCCTTTTTCATGATGTCCTTTTGGTTGAGGTCTGTTTAAATTTCCTACATATTGACAATTAACCAAAATGCAGAACTTTTGCAAACTTAAAGCCAAAGCAAAGCAGTGCATTAAGAGCTCTGGCGTTTCTTTCTTGTGTTGGTGGTTTTATCCGGTTGCATCCCAGCCGGCCCTTGCAGGAAGCTAACAACGTGCACAGCAGGAACCCCGTGCTTGCGGCAGAGTCCTCTCAGAGGCAGGGGAGGCAGCACTGCCGTGCACATTCTCTCCGTTTGCTTTAAAGATCCAAAAGATGCACTCAGCCACATCACACATCAATGGCACAAAGATAAGTGATGATGAGCTCTTGGCTTTCTATTGCCTTTGAGACCACGCACCTAAGACAGTGAATGTTGAAAATATTGGTGACTCGGTTAGCTATCCCTCAGTCAGCTCACAGGGGGATGAATGTTCATTATAGCATCCCATCGCTTCAGAACTTGACGAGGCACGCTGTGCACAGATCTGACTACAAGCTTCTTTCCAAGCTATCACACAACTTTATCAGTGCAATTTTTTACATGTTCTGCCTGCTCTCAATCTCAAAAAAAAAAAAAATCATCTTTTCCATTCACTGCCACAAGCTTTTGGAATACAAAAGCATGGGCAACCAGCTCATTCAATTCACTCTGCCTTGGTCTCAGGCGGCCTTTGGCTGCCGGCACCACCCTCCCCTCTCAACAAGGTTTTCCCTCGGCTACCTCAAAAACTGGGTCTGAACACCTGCTCACCAGCCCCGAACGACGCACAGGCAGGCTTTGGGACTGTTTACACAACATACCACTGTCTGGTTCCTGTTTTATTAAGGAGAAGCAAACATAAGTTTACTTTCCAAACCAATGCACAGTCACTCAATCAGTTACCAATATTCCTGACTCAGCCTGTGGTTCAAACTTTCCTTAGGTTAAAGTGAATTATGGGACTTGACCATCAGGCTGGAGATTTGGCTTCAGCAGTGACAAGAAGAGGCAAAGCTCAGGTTTACAAGGGCAAAGAACTGAAGAACCTAGAAGATGCTCTAAACCATGTGACTTCTCCTCGCCCTCACACATCAGTTACAAGAAAGATGATCTGATTTAGGGGGAAGGCTTGGAAGCAGGAGCTAGGAAAAGGAGACCCAATATTATCTTGGCCACTCACTGACTACTTGTGTGAGTATGTTTGTTAGTTGCAGACTCTGGACCTCAGATTCTTTAATTGTAGAATCAGGGTATCAGATTGCTGAAGTCCCTTCCAGCTCCAAACTTCTACCAAAGTGGCTGTCGCATCTGGTCCCCATTTCTCTCTGCTTGCCTTTTGAGCTTTGGTGTCTTTTTTGTCCTTTCCTCCATTCAAGGCTGTCCTTTAACTTGATATTTCCTGCAAATAAATGTGGGAGAGATTGGAAAAGAGAACCAGAATCTCCAGAGAAACAGCCCTGTCTCTACACCAATGTACCAAACACTAACGTGAGATGCAGAGAAATGTCTTTGCCTTTGAGATTTCCCTGCTGAAAAACAAGGGGAAAAAAAATAAACACAAGTCCTTTCACCTTTGCTCTAGAGTATTCTAATATTTTTCACAGATTTAGAGAGGCTGGCAGGATTTATAAAAGGTTTGGACTTCTTTCCTCTGAAAGAAAAATCTAATAAAATCCTAAAGCCAATATTTTTTCTCAGTAAGCTTTCATAAAGCAGAGTCAGTGCCTCACATGAATACACGTGCATCAAACAGAGAACAAACTGCAAGTTTACATAGATATCTGGTGATTTCCTTGTTTTCCTTACTTGTTTGCTTAACTCAAACCACAACATGTGGTCATTTGGTTTTGTTTGACTTTCTGATTATTGCAACTCTATAGACCTGGGTTCAAACATTTATGACAAAAAATCCTCACTCTCTGTGGCCAGTGCCAAAATTTTTGTTCCCATTCTTCTTGGTTTAAATATAGATTTAAAGGTCTCTGCTCTAATAGTTACATATTTTTGCATAACACAAAACAGCTCTATTTTGAGTTGCCAAAAGTACCTATGGGAAAATACTAAAGAAGTGTGAGCAGAATTCTTTGTATTATCTCAGGTACCTGTGGCAGTTTGTTTATATTGTGTATCTACGACAGGAGTCACATATCCTAAACATTCCTTCAGTGGCTCTCTACAGCAGTGGCTACTTGCTGTGTAGTCTCTTGGTCTATCAGAAAAAAAAAAAATGGGTGCTTTTTATTGCCACCTCCTTCAAACTCCTCTTGCAAACATCGTCCTTGAGCCCGAGACTTCAGAGTGTCCTGCGGACATCACCTTTGTGCAGCTGTCTGCTGATCTTCAGCTCTGATCTCTCCATCTCAATCAGTCCCCAAATATATACTGATAGCCTATGCCTGTGGGCCAAGCACTGTCCTTAGTGCTAGGAAGATATAAAAGAATAAGGGGGAGGATATGGCTCAGTGGTAGAGCACATGCTTAGCAGACATGAAGTCCTGGGTTCAATTCCCAGCACCTCCAGTAAAAATTTTTTTAAAAAGAAGATGCATTCCTAGTGGATATCGAAATCTTTGGGAGAGGAAAAAAATTCACATATAGGGAACAACTAAGGACTTTTACAAGATAGTTTATAGCCAAGTCCAAAATCATGTAGCTCAGACAATAAATCTGCTAAAAATTTGAAAATGTGAGAGATCAATAAAGAGCCTTTAATAATCTTTTTACTGATCCTAAGGGACCCAAGCCTGAGGCAGAGCAAAATTGTGATGTAAGTAGTTGTGTGTATTTAATGGTAAATTCCTGTCTGACTTACCCGTCTGGGTCATGTGAAATAGCGTCTAAATTCCATGCTTTCTTCCTCGACCAATCTCTCCTCTCTTTCCCTCTCATCCCCTCCCTTTCCCTGTCTCTCTCCTTCTCTCTGTCACTCTGTCTCAGCTGACAGAGATTTGCCCAGAGACATTTCAGTCATGTGTGCAAGGCTGGGTCATAAGAATGGTACACCTTTTTGGAAACATAATTTTAAAAACTTAAATGCTTAACTCTTCTCGTATTAAGGTCAGAGTTTTCTTCTTTCATTTGCTTAAGGCTTTGCTGTCACATAGAGGACAACTTTCCTAGTAAAACCATCTGAAGCCTCACACCTGTGAGATTCATGTGTGAGATGTTAGTCAAGCAGGGCAATTTGAAAAGCTGGATAGCTGGGAATAGAAAGACAGGGAAAAGATATCAGAGAGAGAGAAAAAAAATGTTTGAGATAAGAAAACGGGTATCTTAAAAGAGGAACTCCTTTAGTAGCAGAGGCTTTATGCCAAAAAAGGGTGGACATTCCTTAGAGAAAAGAGAAGAGACAGCAGAGAGAAAAGAGGTGATTGAGCGTAGAGGTGAGACAGGAAAGCCATCCTATAAAAACAGACAGACCACTGAAAATTAAGAGCAGTCTCCCAAGTTGTACAAAATGGGGCTTTATAGCTCCTTCCTGCTTAGTTTATTGTATTTGTTCTCCATTCTTGTAAAAAAAAAAAATCATCATCACCGGCAAGAAGGCAACTAATTCTGTTTTCATTTGTTTGTTTTGGGTTTTGCTTGTGTTTTGTTTTTATATTCAGGAAATGAAATTCCATTCATCAGGACCCTGTAAGACATGAGCTTACTAACTGAGTTTTGTAATGATGGAGGTGTTGGATAGATTGAATAAACAAACACACACAAGTTCCTTAATGTTACCTAATTTCTGTTTTTTTGCATCACAGCCAAATAAGGCAACGGATATTATTATTTCTAAAATCAAAGTAATACCAACTTCTCATCCACGACATCGTTTACTTGAGCCAGGAAAGAAAGAGTGCTTTTGCCTTTGTCCCTGAACTTCATTCCAGGTGTAGAGAAGCAAACAACGTGGCAGCTCTGTTTGATTATTGTCATGTGTTTCCATAAAGAGCAATGAGTTTATGGCCACAGACCTAGATTCCATTAAAAGGAGTGTGAAAGTTCATAGTGGATTCTGTTGGTATCCAAGGAGTTTGAAATTGATATCCCAGAACTTGGTTAAATGGGAGAGAAAGAAACAAAACAAAAATGATTATTTCAAAAAAAAAATGTGCCTACTGAAAAACAGAAAAGCAATGAAGTATATTATTTGTCTGGTGACTTACTCTATCCTCAAGGTATACGCTAATAAATTAAATCCCACCTAAAATTTGATTTTAATAGTTCCTGGAATGGCATGGACCTACTATTTCAGATTTTTTTTTTTTAATTGTGATACCTCAGAAGAAAAAGGTAAGAAAGTTTCTAAATTAGCATTTAGAATGCCTTGCAGAAACAAGTCCTTTAAGAGAAGTAGCTTTCCTATACGAGGGAATATGAGCATTTCATTTTCAATGTGAAATACAGACCCCAGACATTCCTATGGAAGAATCAAGGAGCCATGTGAGAAGCCATCAACATACATGCTATACATGAAATATACCCAGAGGAAAAAGGAATTGCAGAAGTTATAAAGTTAGATATTTTTCCTTACCATCATTTCTGCCATCAGCAATGGCTTAGGGAGAAAGCCTTTAATTAGGATTAAAAAAATCAAATGTTCTATTAGGTGACATTAAGTGTAATGGAATCTCAAGGTTGAATTAATTTTGTAGCTTCCCTTATCACTCCAGGGATGACTATCTCGATAACTGGCATCAATAGTCAACACAAGAAAACTTGAATAATTGATGTCAATCATGACAACTGGGTGACCTCATCCTTCCCAAACCTTAAAACCTTAGAGACCTTGTTCAGAAAAAAAATAAGTAGAAAAACATAGCTATGTTAAGTATGAGTCTAATTCGCCTATTCAAAAGTGCAGTCTAACCTTGCATTTCAAATTTTCATTATACTATGCTAATAAGCACATGAGAATTTTATGGGCTTGGTAGTTACTCATTTAGGAATGTTTCATATCACTGAAAGTAATACATTTAACTACTAGTCAAACAACCTCATAAAATTCTCAGAGATAAGATTTCATAAAACTTGGACAGCAGTAAGGGATGAAAAAAAATTCATCTTAATGCAATTCCAAGACAGGCATCATATTTCTATGTGAAATAGTTTCACACAGAAGACATTTCACATCGAAGAATCTAAATTAGGGGGAGAGCGTCTGGGAGCAGAAGCCCACCACTGAGAGGGGTTTCAACAAATTCTCTCCTCAAGACCAACCCTCCACGAAAATAAAAATATTTACACATCTATTTAGTCAGTGACAAACAGACAGGAAACCATCTGGCTATTTGCATCAGTGTAAATTGCCCAACCACTCTTGTGAAAAAGAGGAAGCTAGTCAAATTAAATGCTTATTTTGTTCTGGAACTAAACAATTGTCCTAAACTGTAATCATAAAATCCACATTTGCAGTATCAAATAAACAAAAGCAAATCAGCGAAGCAAACTTGCTTTTGTATAGTAATTGGCAGGAGGATTAGTATTTCAGTGGATCCGATTTCCTAAACCTCCTCATTCCTGATAAGAGCTTCAGCAGTGAGGTGACACACCAAAAAGCATAAATTATCTAAAGCTGGAGATAAGCAGAGGCCATTTGGGGGTTCTGAGTGCAATATAAATAGATGCAAAACAGTAGGAGAACTGGCCCGACCAAACCCTCCAAGGATTAGCTGTGTGAGCTCTGACTCCTTTGCCGGTGTTAGCTGTGATCTATCATCAGACGTAAGGGAGACGCAGCCTTATCTGTGATAATTCAATGGCTTAATGGCAGCACCTTTATCTGGAGGTCACAATTAAGCTTGTTTGATCAGGCTGAGAACAAGCACCTATGCTGAGCTGCAGCCCTAACTACTGCTTTTGGTGTCGGGGGAATAAGGACAGCGCTGGAAATGGCATTAGTAATTTTGTTCAAGTGCTGTGGCAAGTTATTACTTATCTATAAACTAGAATCCCCAAAATGGAAAGAAGAATAACATGTTAACAAATATAAAAACTTCTGCATAATTCAAAGTTTAAGGCTACTAGGTAGCTTTGGTCTCAGGTGTTTGGACTTAAAACCAATTTGAATATAGAACTGAAAAATGAAGAAATACTGTAACATTATCTTCAACTAATAAAAGCAAATGCTTGTTAAAAGGAAAATGAACATTTATTGCATCCTACAACTGAACCATCTTAACAAACTCCAGTATCGCTTCAAAAGTGATAGAAATTATAGACATTCATTCAAACAGACATAATAAAACCTCATTAATCTAAAATTACTGAAGGGAAGTTTCGTTTGATTTTGAAAAATGCCTGAACTATTAAATATTTTCAAATGAATTATATTTTATTAAGGTACTTAGCATAATTTGAACTAGGTGTTATGCATTTCTAAAAGAAGATCATGTAAGGTCTAAATTTAACAAGATGCCTTATTTAGCAGTGCCATTTGGTCGCAAATAATGAGTATGTTAAAATACACAGGTAGAGTTTATTCTTTAACTTTGTTAAAGATATCACTTATGATTATTTTACATACACTGCTGTCTTAAAAATATATGCAGGTAAATTTTATCTAGCATAGGTATAATTAATTACAAATTCTGAATTAAGGTATTATAAATCTCTGTCTTAGCATTTGACTCTGGGTTTATGTCACATTTGAGTATTCCTGAAATTCAATAAAAACTCCCTTGTAAAGTATTTTCCCGTAAAACTGAATTTATTTGATAAATACCTGTTCCTCTCTCTCTTTACATGGAATATGGAATTATTTAAAAAGTTCTCTCCTACCAATGTTTAACAAGTTCCTGCAGACCAATAGATTTACAGCAAATTCAGATTCTCTGGATTCAAGCCACAGTTCTGTCACGCACTACGTGTCCTTAGGCAAATTATTTAATCTCTCTAAGCTTTGTTTTCCTCCTGCATAAAAGGAAGGTAATAGTAACACCTGATGGAGGTGTGTGAGGCTCCAATAAAAAATCGGTGCCAAATACTTGCTGAATGCCCACCACACCTTCATTCACACTGAACGCTGACTCTCCGATTAGTCCTCCTCTACCGCCCTCTTCTTTACCTAGCCAAGAACCTGAGGTTAATTTCCTTCAAAGCAAGACATTAGGAAACTTAGGAAAAGTAGATATTAAGAATGATCAGGTAGATGAGGAAGTCAAGATGATAGCAAAAGTAATAAATCAACTCAACTTCACTGTCAAGTCTACTGATTAATAAACTATTTCAAAAGCTTAAGTATTTTTCCTTTGGTAGTCACAGATACTGTATTTTCTTTCTCCTGCCCATAATTGTATTCATAACCATCTGGAGTAAATTATCAAAGGAAAGTTATATGGACAGACTATTATACGTATGTTAATATACATGCATATCTGTGGATGAAACGTAATCTTTTTTACCAAATATAAGGAATTTTCCATGTCTTTAGTAAGAAAATAATTATTTACATAATTATTGAAATATATGTGTGTGTGTGTGTGTGAATATATATATATAATACAAAAAGTGTTGTTTGAATGGTAGTGAATGATTATTTGCCTTGAAAACTCTATTCTTGCCAGAACCCAAGTAAAAGTTTCAGTATACAGGATCAGAGGATTTAGTCTCCTTTATTCTTAGTAAACAATTGAAGCATCAAAAATAGGGTTTTCTTTTAGCTGCATATTGCCAAATCTCAGATCCTGGATGAGGATGTACTCCAGTATTTCAAAGCATCTGAGCAGCAGAGGGACCACCATACACCAAGTTCTGAAGCAGAAGCTGGGTGTAATCCACAAAGGTTGAGGAAAATCTCTACTCTCTTCTACGATGGGATGCATTTTGTCAAATGTACCCTGAACGATGTGATATCCTGTTATCCATCCAACTCCTTACGTGGAGATTCCAATAAAACCATGTAGGAAAAGGAATTGAATGCACATTAACATTCTGGGTTATGCTTTTTTTTTTTTTTAATCCAGGAGAAAGGCTTGAGTCAGGAACTCATGAAGGTTAAAAAAAAAAAAAAGGATGAAAACAAAGGTTCAGGTTGAACTGTTACCCGCTTTTCCAGTATAACATTTTTCCAGGTCATTTCAAGGTCATCTATTCCACCTACCAGACTAATAACCTGAATTTTTCTCTAGAAATTCCACTAAGTTATTGTCCAACACGTGCTTTACTACTTCGCCATCTCACGAAGCAGTCCTTATTTCTCTGGATACTTTTGCTAAGTGTTTCCTGGTGTATCTCTGCAACTTCTGTTAACCACTCTTCCTCCTGCTAAAGTCACGTTAGGCAATCTGATATTCTAACATCCTTTTGAATATTTGGAATTATATAGCATATCCCACATGAAATTTCTCTACACAAGGCTAAATTATAGGCATGGTTTGGAAATTCATATCAAATAAATTAGGATACTGGGGTGGGAGCCAGGCATTAGAATTTTTCAAAGACCCTCCAGGTCATTTCAGTGTGCAACAGTGTTAGAGAATTAGTGCCCAATAGCCTTGCCAACACTTTAATAATATTGGAATTTATACTTTTTGTTGATCTGATAGTTGAAAAAGAGTATTCCAAGGGTGTTTTAAAAATTAATATCTCCGATGTTAGTGAGGTTGACCATAGTTTTATATGCTTATTGGCATTCGAATGTCTTTTGTAACTACTTCTTCACCATCACTTGACCATATTTCAATGGGTCACTTTCTTTTATTTATTTATTTATTTATTTATTAGAAGTTTTATGTTTTATTGATACTGAGTCTTTGTGTTATCCATATTACAAATATTTTCTCCCTGTCACTTATCTGTAGATTTTTACTTGCAATGGGGAATTTTGTTTGGTGTTGTAAAATAAATGCAGATTTTCACTACTTGTACTCTTGTGGCATATTTAAAAAGCTTTCCCTACTTCCCCCCAAATTCACTTCTCCATGATGTTAAATTGGCCAGTTTATGTGCATAATGTAATTTGCCATTTATCCAGGCTTTATATTGTATCTTTTAGGAGAATTTTCTTTGATTAATTTCCACATATTTATTGTACCTTTTATTATATTATCTTTGATTATTGCTGGTGTCAGGGGATGCTGCTGACTTTGGGCTACTTTCTTGAATAATCTTGCTGAAATACTTTTTTGATTTTTAATAGCTTTTCTGCTTATTCCTTTTGGTTTCTAGGTAAATTACAAAGTTTTCTGGAAAAAGTGACAGTATAATCTTTCCTATTCTATTCCATTTTCTATCACAGTGTCTTTGCCAGACCTTCCATACTATAGTTACAGTAGGGACAATACCAGGAATCCACATCTTCTTCCAAACCTTAAGGAGACTATTTCTAAAATTCCTTGTCCATTTGCTTTGGGCTTTTAACAGGTTAAGGAATTTTTTGTCTGTTTGTGTTTTCTATAAGCATTAAAAAGTGCAGAAACTTTTCTAATGAGTTTTCTGCCCATTTGAAAAAGTATATGATTTTTTCCATTAATGTTGTAAAAAAAAATTGGGAGATACTCTATTTAATTATCCTTTCATTTCTGAGGGAAAAAATCTACTTAGTTATAATGTATATCAGCTAATGTTACTTTAGAATTTTTTCATCTATATTCATTTGTTTATAATTTTGTTTCTTAGATAGTTTAGTATTGAGGCTATACAGACATAATTACATGAACTGGACCCTCTGCCCAACTTAATATATGGATTTAATTTACAGAAGTATGTTGAGAAAGAAAAATAGAATCTATTTATTGACACTTTGATAGTAGTTACCTGTAACATTCTCTAGGTCTAGAACTATTTGAAGAGAATGCCTTTTATTACATTCAAATTTATTAGTTATCAGTCTATTCATATTTATTGTGTTTTCTTGCACCAATATAGGCGTTTTATTATTTTCCCCAAATTTATCCATATTTTTGACTTACTGACATCTCCTTATACATAATATTTTTTATTTTACGTATCTGCTTCACCTAAGGTTATTTCTCTTTTTTATTCAATATTTGGTCCATTAAGTCTGTTTTATGGGGTGCTTAGCATATTAACTCTGCTTCATGGGGCATTCCATGGAATTTTTAATGTTTTTTTCATGATATCGACCTTCTTTGTGAGGTTGATGATTCTTGGTTATGGGCTAATGTTCTGCAAGAGCCTAATCTTCTCCTGGCTTTTGGCCAACGCATGAATGGCCCCTGAAGGAGCACACCCCCTTTCTAGGATACTGGAATTTCTTTGCTTTTGCAGCTAGTTCTCAGGCGCCCTGCAAAAAGTGCTTTTATCTGGTTTCTTGAAAGCCTTGGGGGTACCAGGCAGGGACTGGACTGGCCATGGAAGAGGTCCGCCTGCCTGGGCTGGCGTGGTCTGCAGTGCTGCTCATCAGATAACCCCAGTATGGAGCCACTGGCTCGTAGACATGAGCAGTTCGGTCTCCTGTCCCTCCTTGAGTGACTTCAGTGGTGGAAGTTGACAGTGGCAGTCCTGATTCAGTCGGGAAATGGATTTATCTAGACCTGGCCAAAACTGTTAGAAATCAGCAGAACCAGATCACCAGATATAGGCCTATGGTTTCCAAAACAGAATTTCTAACCTCAGTAAGGATGTAGGCACCTGATTACTTTTCTCCTTAATCAGCATTCTGGGAAGGCTTTTGAATTTTTTTCTAGAAAATTCCTTTGGCTTTGGTACACTCAAAAAGTCTCTTTTAAATGGATAAGCTATCCACAATCACTCAATTATTATCTACATTATGAGTCCATTCACTAAGTCTGTTCCGTTCAGGCCGTATCTCACAATGTGGGACAAATTTATGTGTTTGTCTTTGAAGCAGCACCCCTACAATGCTTCATAACTCTCAAATATCTCTTCTTTATGGCAGGAATTTTAACTTTAGAATATGTAGTCTCTGTTTCCAAATTGTACACATGTATTTCCAAAAGGTCATCATTCCCATTTCAGTATTAGTCTATCCCCACAACTTAGCTCAGAAGGAAGCTTCAGGGAGGTTCATATCCCACAAAACTCTGGCAACATTATCATGTAATATTCCAGAATGCCAATACATTTTTTTAAAAGACATTTTGAGTCTGAACTCTAGGCCATACCTTTGCTTTACATGCCACTCCTTTTCTGGGTGTACTTCGGGAATAAAAAATAAATTTAAATTGTAGGAAGATTCCAACAAGTCTCTGTGCAGCCATGTACTTATCACACTGTCTAAGCTCAAGTGTTTTAAAGCATTTTGTGCACTTTCATATTCATATCTATACTCAGTACCATCATTATATTCCCCAAATCCGTAACTAATTCTGACAGTCTACAGTTATCTTTGCACATCCAGTGTCCAGGCATAATTGGACATTATCAAAAATATGTAGTCAAGGGGAGTTGTTAGCAGAATCTCAAGCAATTCTTGAGACACGTAACAGGTAGACATGTAACAGGTAGTCCGTAGTCACAGGTGCACACCAGAATGTATGCTCCATGAGGCCAAAGATTTTTGCCTGTTTTTCCTTCAACTCTGTTCTCGGCCCCTAGAACAGTGCTTAGAATGGAGAAGGCATCAATAAGTATGTGTTGAATGTGTAAAGCATCACTTTATTTTCTCTAACTACCTAAATTCCAATTTCAAATGAGAGGGCTGAACATCTAGCCTCAATTATTCTCAGCTCTTCTCTTTCACTGGATATGTGTCAAGGGGCTGGAATCTAGACAAATTCAAGGCATAAAGATCTATGCTGAGCCAAGGCAGGGATTTTTTGCTGAGCTTACATAAGAACGATTTTTAGACATGCACATGTTCACAGCGGAGCTCAGCTAGAGAGGAA